>NW_026585895.1:16563606-16649157 GCF_907164565.1 Psammomys obesus
ATATATATATATATATATATATATATATATATATATATATATATGTGTGTGTGTGTGTGTGTGTGTGTGTGTGTGTGTGTGTGTTTTCTTTTGCCATAAAGAGGGCTGAAATTATGCCGATTGCAGGAAAAAAAAAATGGATGAGTGGCTGGGGACATGATTCACATGCTACACAAGCATGGATTTATGGGTTTGGGTCGCAAGAAACAATCTAAAAAGCCTAGCACGGTGGTGAGTACTCTAACCCCTCTGGGTGTGGGGGGACAACACAGGCAGATCCCTGGCTGGTCGGACTAACCGAATCAATGCGATTCAGCACCAACAAACGTCCCTGTCTCAAAAACAAAACGTGAGAAAGACTGGAGACACTTAACACTGACATCTCGCCTCCACACACTTGTGCACCTCTCCAACCACGATATCACCAAGTATACGCCACACACACACACACACACACACACACACACACACACACATACACGCACGCACACACACTGCAGAGAGGAAGAAATTGGGGACTCTTGTGTTAAACCACATACACAAAACTTAGAAAGATAAAGACCACATTTTCCTTCATCGGACAGCTTCTGTTTTTCACTCTGTAAGTACCCTGGTTGTAGCACTTGTGTCCCTGCTATGCCATTTCCTAGTGTTGTAATAAAGACTACCCCTCTCTGTCAATGAGGGTCAAGGTCTACCCCTTTGCTTCTTATAATGGTTATGGAGCTTCACCCAGCCTCATAAGAATGAATTTATACAAAGCCATGCCATTTTTTTTAATAAAACAAAAAGGATTTTGGGGGAACTTTTATGATTAAATTATTTTCTATAATGCAGGTATAATGTATTTTAGATTTAACCCATTTTAGATATTCAATAATCTCTTTTAATTCGATTTTGAAGTACGATACTGATTTTTAAAATCATACTGTAAATGTATATACAGTCTTTAAATCAGATATCTGAAATCATTTGATATTTCAAGTTTTTATAAAGATTCTAATTTTCAAAAATTTTACCCCCTGGTTAAAATGTTATAATTGACATAGCAGAAATATTTTCCTTATTAGATCTTTGGAATTGAACTATACGATTTATAAAAATCAGTTAGCTTATTTTGTGCATGAATATGTAAAATTTGGCAATTTACAATTTAACTCTTTAAATCTTTAGTTTATGAATCAGAGGACCCTAGGGTTTATCCAAATCCAACAACTTATGTGGCATGAATTCCATTATTTCTTTCTTAGCTAACGAGTTTAATATTTTATGTAAATTTTAAATAAACTCCCTTACTTATAACCACATATAATACCATTTACCTTTGAGAGTTTCTAAAGTATTGCCACAACACCATTATAGTCACTTGGGAAGTTTTTCATTATCCATGTAATGAAGACTAAGTATTAGTTTTTAAACATATTCCTAAGACCAGGCAAAGCAGACCTTTCACTCCCTCAAAAATAGTGTCCAAATTATAATATCCACTCTTTAGCACAACCACGTTTATTAGATTTTCAAAACATTAAAAGATGTGTGACTTATGAAGAATTTTACAATGTACTCTGCATATTTTCATTAAATGATTCTTAACCCTCTTATATGAAACACTGAAGATGAGTAATGGACACACGCACACACACACACACACACAAATACACAGACATATACACACAGGAATGCCTGCACACACTCTCTCTCACACACACATACACACTCACACACACACAGACAGACACACTCATACACGTACACCTTGTTCTAATAGTACAAATACTATTGTGGATGCAATTGAAAATGGATTCTGATGCTGATTCAGAAGAAATACATAATATCGGCTTCCATTGTCTGTTGTCTTCCTTGAGTCCCCAACAATTTCTATATTTTACCATTGCTTCAACCCTTATGATACCTTTATGTGCATGGAAATTTTGTGATTCATGGTTTATGATACAGCTTTATAATTGGTTCTAACAATTAATGAAAACATTATTTTATTTTAAAAATCAGTGTACATTATAGATGGAACCCAAACAGTGCGTCAATATTTCACTGCTTACTTGACTGATATTTTCACTTACCCATACCCATTTCACTGGCCTTCTAGCAGAAGGGGCTAACACTTACTTCTCTATTCCCTCTATTAGACTAATACTTCAACTGTGTAGTCACTGAGACAGAGCTCAGGTCTGAGTCAGCTCTATCTGAGGGTAGGCATTTCCCTCATTTTTCTTCCTACAAGGCCCAGTCAGCACCGTTAGGTCTACCATAGTGTTGGGGTTTAACAAATGTTCAGCTACAACAATAAAGTCTTGATACATTATTCAGTTGCTGCAGATGTTGCTTCAGGTATAACGGGTGTCCCGGCATGAAATGAGTTCAGCATAGTAAACCTTTGTGAGTACAGACCCAGCAGTGAAGTGGTCTATCCTTGGCCTTTTAGGACACTGTACTCCAAACTAAAGCTGCTGTGTTGTATGCGCACAATGGAATATTTGCATATTCATTTTAAAGTATATTAAAATCCCATAAAGAGAATATGCTAATATTTATGTAGCAACAGAAACTCTGGCTTCAAAATAAAACAAAACAGCACTCACTTGCCCTGTGTTTACTTTAAAGTACGGTTAATCTCAACCATCACTGCTTCCATTGCAAAAATAAAATAAGCAAAGACACAAATAAAGGATCACCTAGTCCCACTAATTGGACTGAATCTCTTTTAGTTTATTTATTTATTTTGATGCCAAAACCTGAGACATAAAAAAAATTAATGAATTGCAAAAATCAAAGAGCTTTAGCACCTTCCCAAAACTAAACAAATGAAAAGAAATACCAGAAAGGTTAATTTTATCTCTCTGTACTATGCTGGAGTTCACTTTGTCCTATAGTCTGATGAGATCCTCCTAAGATACTCTTAAGTCTTGACCATAAGCACTATTATACTTAATATCACATATCTCTTTTTATGTTGGCTGCAGCACATTTTTTATTGAAGCTGAAAGTAATTTTGTTGCAGAGTTACAAAATCACCCTAGCCTCATCTCCTCCACTTAATATACTCCAACCTATGCCTGAATGGTTCAAACAAAATTGAGCATTGTGATCACTACTTGTTGCAAAGTATATATTTTTACTCAACTATTTCACAGCTCAGTTGATATTGGTAGAGTTAATGTAAAATATCTCTACATTTATTTAATGCAATATTTCAAACTTTAATCTTGCCTGTTATCATTCAAACTATAACCTCCCATGCTATAACCCTCCCGTGCTCATAACCAAACTTTGGACAGAGTGCAGGGAATCTTAGGAAAAAAGGGAGAGATAGAAAGACCTGGATGGGTCAGGAGCTCCATAAGGAGAGCAACAGAATCAAAAAATCTGGGGCAAAGGAGTCTTTTCTGAGATTGACACTCCAAAAAGGACCACACATGGACATAACCTAGAACCCCTGCACATGGCAGCTCAGTGTCCAAGTGGATTTCCTAGTAATGGGAACATGCATTGTCTCTGACATAAACTCAGTGGCCTGCTCTTTGATCACCTCCCTCTGGGTGGTGCAGCCTTAACAGGCGATAGAGGAAGACAATGCAGAAAGTCCTGATGAGACCTGATGGGCTAGGGTCAGAGGGGAAGGGAGGAGGACCACACCTATCAGTGGACTTGGGGAAGGGCATGACAGTAGATGAGTGAGGGAGGGTGCTACAGCTGGGGTACAAAGAGAATAAACTGTAATCAATAAAAAATTAATTAATTAAAAAAAAAACACTTACCATAGATATGTGTGTTATTTACCATAGATATGTGTGTTCCATAACACAGACACAGACACACACAGAAACACACATACACACACACAGAAAACAGGCTACATATGCATGATTTTGAAAATGAGTTGTATTTTTCCACTACAAAAATATCTTGTTTGGGTTAAAAAGTAAATTATGTGCTAAAAATAGTCGAGCTAGATCTGGATAATTAGTTTAATGATTAATTACTTTTTTAAATGTCTGCCATATGTCTCATCAACTATCTTAAGAATATTGACATAAAGAGCCAAAAAAAACAAAAAAAAAAACAAAACAAAACAAAACAAAAAAAACAACAAGATTTAAATACCGTCAGTGGGACTGTTGAGGTATAGGTATTCTACTATTCAAGAAATGCATAAATTTATAGCAATAGTAAAGATATCTCTGTCTATCTCTGGCACACACACACACACACACAAGGCTAAATTTAGAGACTTAATCGGAAGTGATAAGAAGTCTTAATTAAGAGTTCCTAATTAGACGTTTCTGTAAATGTGATTCCTCTCCATAAAGTACCTAGACACACTCAGTAAGAGTATAGGATCTATGCAGAAACACAAGAGAGGTTGCTGGCATCATGAGCTGGATTGGAATTTTGCGTTATTTTCATTTTCTTTGTATAATCATGAAATGACCAGGTTAATCTTTGCCCATGCATCTGAATCAGGCCGACCACAGTTGAATTTAAGGCTTCCCAGATTCTAATATAACCTTCAGGACCTACATCTTATCACACGCAGTGACTCAAGAGAAAGTCTCCACTTAGAGTACATATCTCTTACACTGCTAAGTGACAAAAGAAAAACACATAATAGCTGGGTGTGGGGGTGCATGTCTTTAATCCCATCGCTCAGGGTGGTAGAGGCAAACAGATAGCTATGAGTTTGAGGCCATCCTGTTCTACAAAAGGAGTCCAAGCTACAGAGAGAAACCATGTCTCAGAAAATAAACAAGCAAATAAACAAATATAAAAAAAAACATAACAACAACAACAGCAACAAACCCCTACATAATATAAAATTTTAAGTCATCCAGGAGTAAAACTTACATGAACCTGAGTACTGTGCTCATAAAACTCTTGCAAACATTTTTTTCCCCTTAAATTACTTATGTATTGGCTCCTTTTTAACTGTGCTCAGAATCTTTATATCTTCTGGTCCATAAATTACATGAGATAAAATTGTCATGGATATTTTCTTATTGGTGTGAAGATTGTCTTACAGCTCCTAGGTCCTCTTGTTTTCAGAGCATTTGTTAAATGAAAGAACATCTGTATCAGATAGGCATAGTTTGGTGTTACCAGAAAGAAAATTCTCTTTACTGGGTAAAACACTGGTAGGAGCATAAATGGGCAAATGCATGCTTTTTGAAGTCCTGCTATATTTGATTTTCTATGCTTTGAAACACTCCAGAGATTATATATATTTGAAAAGGACAGAAAAGTGTAATGTGACATTAGTCAGAAAGTTGTAACATCTGATAAATATACTATGAAGGAGTCTCCGAGGAGAGAAAGACATTTTTAAATTTAATTTAGAGGGAGCTTCAAATTGTTGATCAAACACTTAAGACTTAGTCTATAAGTTTAAGGAGTTTAAGGCATCTTCCTCAGACATAAAGTTAGTGGAAGTGGATGATTTTCCAAACCGTTGTAAAATTGTCAATATCTCTGGCTATATGCAGAGCACACAAGTCTAACCTCTTATCTGTAAAAACATCTTATTCTCCTACAGCTAATTGTTATAAAACAAAAGGAGGCATCTATGAAACCTGATGCATTGGTCTAAAGTATAATAATAGCATAAAGGAGAGGCTACTTTTGTAGATCTCTACCCAGTATGGAATGCAGAGAATGTAAAATATATGCCCAAAGAAAACCCAGTGTTGAACACGGGATAAATATGCCGCCATAACATAACAAAAATATTCAGTTGAAGTCAGATTACAATTACATAGCCAAAAAAAAAAAAAAAAAAGGCGAGATGCTATTTTAGAGCATTTTTCAAATTATAGGTTCTTTTTATATTTTTAATAATATTTGCCACTAGCGGAATTCCACATGTATAAGCATGATTTGTTGGAAATCTTTCAAACACGAGGCAGAGGCCCCTTGCTGTTCACTGTGAATACTCTAATGTGTGTCTGTAACAATGGCCTACAATCCCCACCGCACACAAGGTGTGTTCTCATCTTCCCTTGTGTCTGGATCACGCCAGGACCACTTTCAATCAACAGAATGTGGTGATGTGACTTTGTGCCTGGACTGAGCCTCAGTCTTCAAGCCTGGTGGCTGTGCCTTTGGGTTTTACAAGATGCCAGCTAAGAAATCTCAGTGTTCTGAACCTTACTGATGAGGGTGTGGGAAGTTTCTTTTCACAGTTCCAGGGGGACATTTCATCTACAAGTTAGAAACAAATTGCCAAACACGGGCAGGAACCTCTTCAGAAGTGGCTCCTTCATGACACCCAGCTGAGCTGAACCAGCTGCCGCTAAAATTCTTCCTGGTTTGAGTTTGCTCTGATCTTGTCCATAAAGTCACCATCACTGTGAGTTCACATTTGCAACCTCCCTGTTGTGTCCAGAAAACACAATTTCCTGGAAGCCACCCTCTGGCTTTCACAATTTTTCTGCTGCTTCTTTTGCAAGGATCCCTGAGCCTTGTGGGGGAAGAATGTAGCACAGTTATCCCACTGATGGATGGCACTCCCCAATCTATTGCTCTCTGCATGCTGACCAGCTAAGGGTCTCTGTGTTCCTACTGCAAGAGGAAACTTCTTCGGTGAGGGCTGAGAGACATGCTGATCTATTCATGTGACCATAAGTGAGCACTGTGGCTCTAATACCATCTCTCGTTAGCAGAATGATAGCAGGAAGATCACCCCTGGACCCCCTGAAATGCCTAGTGATAGGTTCTTAGCTCTGGTAATAGTGCCAGGTATGAGTGCCACCTCATAGAACAGCCCTTAGATCCAGTCAAAGTGGTTGATTGCTCTCCGAACATTTATGGTATTATTTTACCAGTAGATGCAATAACTTGCCAAGCCTGTCACTGTGGTAGCTTGTAATATTCATAGTTGGACAAAACCGATGAGTACTTTTGAACTACCATACTGTGCACACTATACTGTCTTTCAACACTATGAAAGCTATCCGGTAGGGATGAAGCTCCCGAGTCAGTAGAAGTTCTATTTCTCCATATTCTGTGACTCCATTTGTGTAGTGCTTACAGCAATAGAGCCTTACTGTCAAGTTCTAAAAGGAAACCATGAGTGCTGGCAATAGTCTGTAAGGTGTGGGACATCTATAGGACCCAACTGAACAACAACTCAAGAAGAAACACCAAATTCCTGGTTAAATAGAAACTGGGGCGTTTATTTTCTAGCAAGCGGTGTCTAGTTTGATGCATTGCTAGCCTCTGCACTGACTATTAGCTCCGTTTACTTTTTAAATATATGTGTACATTTTTTAAAAAGCTTCTACAGCAGTAGGTTTTTATACAACTTTTTCAAAAGTTCTTTAGTGTATAAATAACCCTCCCTTAATTCTCTTCTTTACCTTGCCCTCCCATCTCTCACCCCATTTAATCCTTCCTGTTTCATTATTATGGATTTTTGAACAATATAGTAGATACCAGAATATCTGGAATCTAGTCCCAGGTGAATCATTTATGATCTGGTTGCTTGGCTACTGTGCCTGCTGATTACACTACAGGGCGTATGAATACATTCCAGTGCATTCAAAATTATTCTCCCTTCTTTAATCTATTCAATGTTAGCATATTCATTTAACTCCTGAGTCTATTTTCCTGTTTCTAAATAGAAGTAAAAATGTGTTAGAGGAAAACATAGGGAGTAGAATTCAACTTACAGGCAAAAGCAAGAGCTTTCAAAGTAGGGCTCCTGTAGCTCAGAAACTAAGATCAACAATGAACAAGCAGGCTCAGACAAAAACAAGAAGCTCTGGTGTAACAGAGGAAATGGTCAACCAAGTGAAGAGTTAGCTTAGAGAATCAGAGCAGATCTTTGTCAGTGATACATCTGAAACAAATTTAGCATCTAAAATATACAAAGAACTCAAAAAAACTAAAGGCCAAAAAAGACAACTCAATTTAAAAATTGTGACTGAGTTTCAAAAGGTTCACCAGCCTTTACCTCTAACTGATGAGCTATGAACAGTTGATGCATTCTAGGGGAGGGAGACAGCATTTTATACAGGTGTGGCTTCCAGTAAGTAGGTCATCATGCTCAGAAGATAGCCTCATACACAGGAGTAGACGGCAACACAAACTGGACACGAATAGATTATGAGAGAGAGAGAGAGAGAGAGAGAGAGAGGGAGAGAGGGAGAGAGTAAGAGAGAGAGAGAGGCAGAGACAGAGACAGAGACAGAGGCACATAAAATTGGGGAGGGTTGTGAAGCAGATCAGAAAGATATTAGAGGAGTAGAGGGTGAATATGTTCAGAATATATAAGATGTTGAAAGAATAAATAAAATGTTTTTGAATAATATTTTTTTAAATGGGCTATTGAACTGAACAAAGAGTTCTCCAAAGAACCACAAATGGCTAGTAAACACTTTAAATAGTGTTCAACATCCTTAGCCTCCAGGGAAACAAAGAATAAAAGTACTTTAAGTTTCTCTCTAACCCACTGAGAATGGCCATCATCAGGAACAGAAATGACAATAATTGTGGGCACACAAATGGGGAGAAAGGACCGTCATACACTCCCGCTGTGTGTAAACTAGTATAGACACACTAGAAAGTGGTCTAAATGCTTCTCCAAAAATTTAAAATAGACTTGTCATGTGGCCCAGCACTATTCCTGGTTGCATACCCAAAGAAACTCATATTTTACTACAGAGATACTTGCAAATTTATATTCATTGCTGGCCCATTTGCGAGAAATGAAGTAAATCTAGATATTCATCAATTTATAGATGGAAAATGAATACGTGTTGTATATGCACAATAGAATACTAGTCTTTAAGAAAATCAGGACCTTTGTAAATAAATGGGTGGTACTTGAGAAAAATGTACTAAGTTCATTCTGTCCCCCCAAGAGACAAATGTTGCATGTTCTCTGTCATAAAAGGGTTCTAGAGTCAAATCAGGAAAGAGTAACCAAAATGAAGTGTGCAAGAAGCTACTTGGGAACTTATGATCTTACAATACAAGTAAAAAAGAAAATATAAAATAAGAGGACATAGTAGAACATTTGTGAAATAAAAAAACAGGTATGAAATAAGGGGGGATTAAAATTAATCAGGGGTGAGATGAGGTATGAGTGAAAAAAAGGGAATGATGGTGTATTAGCCAAAACTAAGAGTTATATAATGTTGTTATTAAACCCCATTTTTGAAATGTAATTAAACCCATATTACTAGGCAATGTTGCTCTCAAAAAGAAAAGAAAAATCATAGATTACTAAATGAAAATCTCTGTACTAGGTACAGGTTGTCTCCATAAGAGAAATTGGTCAGAGAGCCCCCAGAGACATCCAAACAAAACAAGATATTTGTAGATGGTAAGACATCATTGATGGAGACACTACATCATTTAGTTGTAGGACACGTAGACATCAGTCTCGAACTGATCAGGAAACTCCACCTATTGTCTAGCTTCCATAGAAATGGAAGGTCCAAGGCAGTCTGCTGCGGGAGAAAATACAGCAATAGGTTAACCCAGCACTGGTGCTTCCATGCTGCAATTCGAACTCTCTATGCAAGCTGTGCCCACTAGTACAGTAGCAGCAAAACTCTCTTGGGGTGTTGAATTTAAGGCCTGAGGCACAAGGTGAAATTTCTGCTCAGTATTGTAAACACGGTCAAAAATCTATGCTTAGGGAAGTCACAGACCCTAGGGGAGAATATTGATGTTGGCTTTCTATATTGTCATATTGTCCAGCTGCCTTCTAAATATTTAAATTTATATGCATAGGGTTGTCAAGCTCTAAACCTTGGTCAGACAAGTTTTTTTTAATTATTCCTCTGATTTTTATAATTATTTCTTTAATGTTTGAGAATATAACATTTCTCCCTTCCTTTTTTCTCCCTCCAAACCCTCTATATAGACCTCCTTGCTTTTAAAAAAATTTCATTACCTCTTTTTTTCATTAATTGTTGTTACATACATATATAAGTATATATACATATATTTCTAAATATATACATATATATTTCTAAATATCACCTGCTCAGTCTGTATAATGTTCCTTGTATGTGTGTTTTCAGGGCAGAATATTTCATATTGCATAACGAATTGGTTTTCCCTGAGGCAGACTTTTTCCTACATTAGCATTCCTTGTTTGCCTGAAGAAGTTCTATGAGCCAGAGTAAAGACTGCTAGGGTTTCCTCCCATTCACTTTGGCATATCTATTCTTGTTCTTGTCCTTGTTCAGCTCATATTTAGGCAGGAGTGTTGGGAATCTTCTGACATTACTAGAAGACATAGCTCACAGCCTGATCCCCTGGCTATTACAGACTTTCTCTCACCTCTCCTGAACTGTTTCCAAAGCTGTAGGTAGAGGAGTTCATTTCTAAAAGTACCTATTGGGAAAAGGCCAGAGCTCTGCATTTTTTCCTTTTTATTTTTATTTTTTGATAGATATTATTAATGTTCCAAAGGAAGGAATCAGCAGTCTTACACAGCTACAATGTCTATGAATGACAATGAACCAGTATAGCAAGATAAGCATATGAGTGCCACAGGTAAACTAGGGATTGTTAAGAAAAATATCATTTTGGCTGCAATGGCAACGACAGAGCATGCATGGGAGATCCGAGACCATCAGTGTCTTCACAGTGGAGTAAATTCTCCACACATTAGTGAGAAAAGAAGAAGCTACTCGACAGTGTTATGACTAGTTTTTGGAGCAAGATTCCAGGCAGCTTTACCGGATAATTAGCTTTAAAGGAAAGAAAGAACATGATTGTTTCTGAACTCATCCCATTTCCAGGATGTTTTGAGACTTTACTTCATGATGTATGAAAAGCACTGGATGAAGATCCTAAATACAAGTCTTCGGTTCCTTCTTTGATTCCAGTTCCTTCTGTAAAACCTGGATTTTTCCCTATTATCAAGAAACCCCAAATGGTAACCGAAAACTATTCATCAGCTAATACCATAAATCAAGTATAGGATCTTGCCCGTCAGAATAGCAGATTTCTGTAGGATATAATTTTGTTGCTGTTCCATTTTCAATCTTAAAATACAGGGAAAATTGTTTACTAATGAACTATTATTATGCAGCTTAGGAACTTCTAAGTCATGTACTGAACTGATATTTAATATTCATACAATTACAGTAAGTTATAGAAAAATTCCTTTATGTTTTACCTTCCAACTAATCAAACTGGAGAAATATGGTAACAAATTAATAGATAAGCTTATATTAACAATTGTATTCAAGGGAAGTACAGTTGCTGTCCAAATGTGAATAGTGGGTAGCTGTATAAGGAAGATTTAGATAGGTCTCAGTGTAAGAAAAGGATGTGAGTATGAAAGTGAGAAGAATAGGACTATCTAATAAAGGATGTGATATGTCTTAGAGGCAGGAGTCATGGACAATGATGCCCTCTTTGGGAACTTATCATCTTGCTGTAAGAAATGTCCATTGAGATATCCACACACAAAGGATATTTTATTCACAGTATTAAGTATTTTATTGAAAAAAGTGGTAGATACTCTAATACGTATATAGTTATTAGAAAAATGAGATCAAAAGACAGCCAAGCAAAACTAATCAGAAAGAGGGTGGATTCCGGCAGGATGAGACAAAGCAATGTACATAAAAGAATAGACAGGTGAATAAATGTACCCAAGGACATAAAAATTGAACATGTGGATAAGTCAATGAAATAATGAATGAAAAAGAATCCTGTGTTGAGACTCAGAGAAATTCTATTATAAGTGGAAGGTTTGAAAGGGGCAGAATCAATGGCATATGATAAAGTAAAAATGAAAATAACATTGAGGAGGGCCAAGATACTAGCAAATGTGAGGCAAGAACAAAGAAAGTGAGAAAGTGAATGTAGGAAGCACAGAGCAAGTGGGGACTACAGCTAGATTTAATGTACTTAAATCCTGCCCATTTTTTATTAAATATCATTCATTTTTCATGTATCACCTCATCATTCTCAGACACGAAGTTTCCAAAGACTTTTTAAAGTAAAAAATAGAAAAACAATAGTTCCCTTTCTCCAGAGGATTTACGGAATATTATACCTCTTTGTGGAATACGTATTTTCTTTTAATATCTGCTACAGTGACAGGTAATTTTCTTAGAATCTAAAACTTTGATTGGGGACAAAGAAGGTTTTAAAATGAAAAGCAAAAGGAGAGCAACATGGAATAAATGTGGCCTCGTGCTGGATGTCTGCACGCTGACAAGAAGAAGACAGGTGAACAGTCACCAAGCAAGCAGAGCAATGAGATTCTCTGACAGACAGTGAGTCTTCATGTCCATTTCCTCTTTGGGATTTTGCTCACTGATGTCCAGCCCCTCTGTGTAGATATGCCTCGTGCAAGTGCCAGGACATGAGCACCTGACTCCGACAAATGCGCATTGTCAGCTGACGGTGCTCCTTAATAAGAAACTTTTCTCTGTATCATTAAAGAAAGACGGTTCATAAGAGAATCTTTTTGCTTTCTGTCTTTGCAACTGGTCACATTCTCCTGCCATCTGCGATGCCTCCAATCATCCAGAGCAGCGGTTCTACACGACAGACTCCTCTGAAAATCGTGATGGATTCCCACTTTCATCTAGTTTCTGATTCAGTAGATTGGAGTGAGGCTCGGGAATTGTGTCTCTAAGTTTAAAGATGACATTGATGCGGCAGATCTGGGAACCACAGGTTGAAGTGCTGCTGTAATCCCTCACACCAAATGGGCTTTCTCCAGGACATAGCGCTTGAGCCCAAAATGAGCTGTAAACCGGCATAAAATCCCTTTATTAGAACAATGCTCTGTTCAGACTGTCAACTAGAAAGCATCTTGAAAATACTCCTTACCATCAACAGCAAACTAATTGTTTGCTATCTACTTATCTGTATGAAGAAGAATATAATAAAGCTCGAGTCCAAATATGCAAAACATCGAATTATTTAAATATCGTACGTTTACACTTTATAATACATTTTGGCCATATGCCCCTGTAACATTCCAGTTGATCTTGACAAAAGAAAACTTTCTATATAAAATCGTTGTTTGGAAGATTTTAACGTTTACCTTCTATTATCTTTAACTATAAGAAAGGCAGGTGTGTGTACAGAGGGTGGATAGAAGCTTTCCCTGAACGTTTTTTAAATTGCATTTATTCACTTTGTATCCCTGCTGCGGGCCCCCTTCCTCAGCTCCTCCCAGTCCCACCCTCCCTCCTACTTCTCCTCCCACGCCTCCCCCCTCATCCACTGATAGGGAGGTCCTCCTCCCCTTCTATCTGACCCTAGCCTATCAGGTCTTACCAGGACTGTCTGCATTGTCTTCCTCTGTGGCCTGGCAAGGCTGCACCCCCCAGGGGGAGGTAATCAGAGAGGCTGCCACTGAGTTCATGCCAGAGACAGTCCCTGCCTCCTTACTAGGGAACCCACTTGGAGACTGAGTCTATGGGCTACATCCAAGCCAGGGTTGAAAAAGATGTTTTTTTTTTTTTAATTTTTATTTGTATTAATTACAGTTCATTCATTTTGTGTCCCACTTGTAGCTCCCTTCCTCTTCCCTTCCTAATCCCACCCTCCATCCCTCTTCTCCACCTATGACCCTCCCCCAGTCCACTGATAAGGGAGGCCCTCCTCTCCTTCCATCTGACCTTAGCTTATCAGGTCTCATCAGGACTGGCTGCATTGTCTTCCTCTGTGGCCTGGTAAGGCTGCTCCTCCCTGAGGGGGAGGTGATCAAAGAACAGGTCAATAAGTTTATGTTAGAAACAGTCCCTGTTCCCATTACTAGGATATCCCACTTGGACATTGAGCTGCCATGGGCTATATCTGTGCAGGGGTTCTAGGTTTTTAAGTACTTCTTCATGATAGTGTTTTAGTATCACTTCTTAACTTATTTAAAGTAAGGATTTATTCTTCCCTCATGTAATACCAAAGCTACTTCTTAGGCTTTCCATGTGAGGTAATTCTTGGTTGATTGTTTACCCCAGAAGGTCATGTCATCTTCATGTAGTTAGAGAAAGACTGTAGAATAAATGATGAAAACTCAGCAATGTTTTTATTTCTACTCACTTGGCTAAATGCTTTGCAAAGCATGAGTAAACAGTTTTCTTGGATGAGTAAAAGAAGAACTAGGTGTTCAGACTTGGCTTGAAACTTTCGTTTGTCAGCCACAGGGAGATGGCTGATGGAATAGGACAGGTTAATTGATATTTGTAGATGAGACTATGAGGGTATTAAAATGTGGTCTGAGCATCCCATTTTGCATAGGACTACCCAGGCTCTTGTAAAATATGTGTGTTTACAAGTCCTACAATATCAGCAATAACCATTTTAAAACAATGCCTGAAAGCCTGAATTCTAACCTGGACACACTGATAATATAGGTGACAAAAAAACTTACTGTGCATAGTATCTACCTGGTATGTTGTATTAGTGGAGTGTGATAAGTGTTAATTCAATACACTTTTTTTTTTGTTGTGTTCAATTTTTTTTTTTTTTTCGAGTAGCAGATTCAATCCAGGGCCCAACACAAGCTAGGATGGCTTTCTACCAGGCTCCTGCATCACATTTAGGTTTTGCTTTCTAAAATCTGTTGTGCAGACACAGCATGCACTAAAAAACATTACAAACAGTAGTAGCAATGTCCTGTTCTAAGCCTGTTTGTATCATTAGCATGGAAGTTAATTTAACAGGTATCTGCATATAATCTGGTTTATTTGGTTGCTTTTAAAAAATTAAATGTTCACCCCTGAGAACATACATACAAGTAACATTAAATTTAAGAATATATGTGCATACAGATACATACATGGACATATACATACACATATGAATGAAATAATAATGAAAGAGAGATCATGAATTTGAAGGAGACAGTGAAGGAGTATGTGAAAGGGTTTAGAAGGAGAAACGTTGTAATGGTATTATACTCTTTAAAAAATAGGCCTTACACTAACAAGAATGAGTGTGTCCAATTCATCATCTGAAATAATCTTCTGCATTGGTGACTTTTGTTAAAATTGTGTGGTAGCATAGTATGTTAATAGGTTAAATTCCATGTATAGTATACAGATAGAGTACAGTGTTCGTTCAAACATCAGACTGCAATAGATTACTAATGTCATGACTTAATGAATACACAATTGGACAATCTCAAACTGAAAGTCTGGGAAAACATTTAAGTTGTTGGTGTGTTCACAAACATTCTTTACAATATTCATTAGATATTAGTTTTCATAAATTAAAAAAATGTGGAAAAACTGGTGGACAAACATCTCTAACAAGATAAAACAAATCTAAGTAGCCTTTCTTGTCTGTCTGTCTCTAATCAATGGTTCATGGGATCTACCATAAATTTTACCATACACCAAAACTACCCAAGCTTCTCCCATCCCTCTCTAGATAAATGTCTGTGTTTCCTGCACACACTTCTGCTGCCAAGGTTCTGGGCTGGTGTTGGTTGTTCTGCAAATGTAACAAGCTTAGTTTCTAGCCATCCCTACACTGGCTCCCAATACTAACACAATCTTCTGTACATCTATAGATTTTCTCCAATTCAAAAAAAAGCAAGCAATAACTTTGACTTCAAAATGGCCTTTTAAAAACCAGCTATTGTATTTCAAAGCACCCAAACTGTAAAATGTAACCAAAATGAGCAAAACAGGAATTCACTTAATCTCACATTCAAAATATTGTTAGTTTGATTGTCCATGATTTTTGTAAATGTTAAAAATGAACCTTGAATTCAAATTAGTTTACAATTTTACCTACCATTTGTATTGGAGTTTAAAAAGATTAATGTTCAATGTTTTATTGAAAAGCTATGAACTGTGTCCAAACAGATAAAAAGAAATGTTGAAATAGGTTTCATGTAGGAGAATGTATGGCTTTTATTTTCTGAATAGCAACTTCAATAAATTAAAGTGCTCGATATTGTACCAGCCAGTGTCAGAAATGAATAGTGAACCTGCCAGCAGAAATGTTTTCAATTTCTTAAGCACCGTCCCAGGCCCTGATAGAATTGATTGGCTTTTTGACACAAAGTTGTAATGGCAGAGACTTAAGAGGAAGAAAATTCCTCCTTAAAAATAACCAAGATACTTGGTGACAGACAGTATCTAAATGTAATTCAATACATCAAATGTTGTATTTTAAGTAAAACTAAGGCTCTTGTATCAGTAACTATGTTAGGCATTTTCCCCTGTAATGATAAAAAAAACAATAATGATTTGCCCAAAGAATAAAAATTTTAAGTATCAATTAAGTTTTTCAATGTTTTTGGGGTTTGCATTGTGTTTATTTTGCTTTTGAGACAGTGTCTTACTATGTAGCCCTGGCTGGCCTGGAATTCAATCTGTAGACTAGGCTGGTCTCAAACTCACAGAGGCCTGTCTGCCTCTGACCCCAGTGTCAGAATTAAAGGTGTGTGCCACAATGCCTAACATATTTAACCATAGATTTCCAAAAAATTAATTAAACACTCTACTTTAATAGCTATTTCTAAAAGCCACATAAAAGTTAAATGGAGAAAGGAAAAAAAATCAGGATATAAATTAATAAATATGTTTAAAATATTATTAACTATATATGGATTAATGTTTGTCATATATTTATGTACCTTATCAGAAGTTCTAGCTTATACTACTCATCAAAGGTCTATAAAGCACAAGAGAATCAACTCTATATGACAATAGTCACATGTAAATACATACTGGCATACATACAAATATGCAAACAACGTAAACTATGAGAGTTATAAACAGCATACTTGTTAAAATTTAGGTTAATGTTTCTGTATTTACTATTTTTATAATGTGTTTAGTGAATTTAAATTAATAACACATTTGAGGGTTATTTTGTTGCCATCTAGGAAACAAAATTCCACCCTAATAATATTAACCCAGTCCTTATTTGGAAAGTAACAATGCCTTGCACTTTAAATTCAAATGTTTAATAACTATAAAATTAACATACATAAAAAAATGAATGATGTGCTATCCAAATAAATGCAAGCATAAATTATATATATACCAATTTAAGTTTTATCAAAACCACATTTTTATCAATTACCTTAGATGTTTTAAGGAAAGCTTTTAGAAAAGTCTAAAATCATGAAAATTTCACTTTACAAGAACATTTTCAACTCTTCATTAAATATCAGCCCCAACCTAAGGCATAGTGTCTCCTATGGACCACAACTTATTCATAATACTCAGACTGCAAATTTTAACTTAGAATCATAAAAGCAAGAGACAGAATTTAGTTCAACTGTGATGAAAAAGTTTATCTAGTATGAAAAACAGCAGACTTTATTCTACAATTTCAAAATAATGAAGCCTTAAGAATTCAAATGTTCATATAATCTATAGCTTTATCATCAATTTTTTTGAGCAAAGACATATTGAAGAACTTTTATATTCACTGTTTAGTGAACTTAAAGTCAAAGGAACCATAGTTTCTAGGTATGTGCAAAATATCACCATTTCAGACATCTCTGTTTATGATGTATTATTGGCAAGATGTTGAGTCTCAAAACAAACAGAGAATAATCTTTTTAAGACCAGGGTTAGGGTAGGAACTCTCTTTACTGAGGAGACTTAGCCAATTCTGGGCTTCACTGTCTACCAGTTGGGCCAATTGGGCATAGTTATTTACATTCTAAAGAGCTTGATATATTCAGTGCTATAAGCATTGCTGCAGAGCACGTTTAAGCACTGTACAGTGTAAACCATCTTTAGAACCAGGATTTATCCCTTTCCTCCACCTGCAAAATAATGTACCCTCAGACCCTGATCACCCTAACTGCAAATCTCAATCTATTTAATTTTTGAAATAAAGCAAAACCACACTGTTGATTTTTCTACTTGTAGTTAAAATGTCCGTGATTGGTATTCACTATAAATGTTCAAACTACTTCCATACATTTCTAACTTAATGGCTGAGAAAAATCAGTCATTTGATATGAAAGAAATTCTCAGTTACATAAATACAAAATATAATGGTAGTCATGAAACTTATTAAATGCTTCTCATGGAAGATAATCAATGGAATACAAATATGCACAAAAATATTACATGGCTGCAAATATAACGGTTCTTTATTTCATTGGTTCCTGAGATCCCCAAAAGCAAAAGAACATTTAAAAAAAAAACAAATTTGCTATACTATTTACTTGTCAAGGTGTTAAATATGAGACATAGGTATGTGTTTTTACACTTTAGCCATTCTAGACAGATCAATACACTGGCTTAATGATAAGACAGAAAAAAAATTATATAGAATGGAAAGTTATTATACAATGTGGCAGTCATGGCATGGTATTGCTCTAGGATGTTCATCTCAGACAAAGGAGCAGTCATTGGCCATATTCTGCTTCTGAAAGTGAGGCTAACAGCATGAAATCCTGGAACTCACTGAGCTCCCAGAGTCTTGTCCTAAGTAATACAGTTTGCATCAATCCAGTTTCTACTGTAATGATCCAGAAAGGTCAGATTCATTATTCCTCATCTCTAGACAAACTCTAATTTTCAGCTTACATGTTGGGCTTTCTGAGCCTTGAAAAATCCTTATAAGAGTGGCCCACAAAGTTCAACAGGAAATGCCTGATTACCTTGGACTGTGTTTTAAGGAGAGAGAAGAAAATGGTAGTTGTGCTTGGCCACTTTTGAGGTAACAAATACCTTTTGCTGCTCTTGTTCTTTCACTCTGATTCTATTATACACATTGCTTACTTTAAAGACAGTGCTAATGGAGGAGATAAAACTCAAAGTTGGCCCTTGAAATGGAAAGAATCAACTCATCTGTCTAGGAAGACGGAAAGAAGGAGGCATCTGGTAGTGGAAGCATGCTGGCAAAAGGGAAGTGTTATGTAAAGTAACAATCAATACACCGATGGCAAGGTCATGGAAAGGTGGAAGGACATTAAAATAAACCTGGAGAGCAGATAGTAACCGAAGCATAGGCACTGGGAAACCACTGAGGGTTTCTGAGGGAGCAAATAACAACCTGAATTACTGTGGGAGAGAGAATGACAGAGTCCAGCAAGTGTCTCTCAATACACTTTGGAAACTGAAGTAGGAAAATAAAGTCAGATGCAAAGAATTTATCAAAGAAGGTACATTGGCTTGTTAAATATACCTCCCTGAGACAGGACAAAGCAGGGGAAAACAATAATTCAATGCTTTAGCCATTCTAGAGAGATGAAGACACTGGATTAATGATAAGAAAGAAAGAATAATTGTATAGAATGGAAACTTATTATACAATGTGGCACTCTGGACATGGTATGCACTAGGATGCACATATCACACAAAGAAGCAGACACAAAGGCAGCAGGAAACCCTCATGACTTTTACTACAGGTGTGATAGATGACAGCATGGTATCATCGCTCCAGAAAAAAAAAAATCTTTTCATGATATTACAAACAATACTCTTAAGAATTCACTACTATTTCTGACTGAAGCCCATTTATTCTTTCCTTTATTGCAAGGAATACACAATCCAAACTTGCAGGCTGCATTAGATCAACAAACAGAACACCTATGAGCCTGGTATTAGTTATTAGTAAGTTATTCAACCAGGACATTCATTCTCATAGAACACACTGAAGAAATAAGGAGGTGGAAAGACAAGCAGAAGTTTCATAAACTGGCCTGTTTCAATCCGATTCTAAAATTCAATGTGTACTTTTTATTATTGTATATTGTTTGCTGAATGTATTAGAGCTAGGTACAGGCATATGAAACAGTAATAAAACTACTATCTCTTATGAGACTTGGATCTTCTCTGTTAGCTAATTTTTGTAGACTGGATAAGACTCTTCATAGCCTGATAAAATACCTGTCATTGTAATATTGAGAATGCTTATGTAAAAATAGCTAGATATTGAGGCAGGCTGTCCACTCCACAAAATCCACCCTCTCCGCGTCCCTCCACCCTATCCCCAGTTCTGTGCCTTCCTGCTTGCTGTATCCCTGATTCCAACACAGACATAGACAGCCTGTTCTTCTAGAGACAACGTAGACTGGGAGAAGTCCAGCCCCATGCCCTCCTTCTTGCTGTGCCCCAGCCTCCAACAGGGGCATAGATTTCCCAGTCTACCAGAGATCTCCACACAGACTGGGAAAAGCCAAGGCCACACATTCCAGAAGACCACGGAGAAAACAGAAACCAAGGAACAAAACACCCATCCAACAAAGACAATCCCAGAAATCAGTACCTAGACCTTTTTAAACAATTATTAATTTTTAAAATTTACTTATTTATTCACTTTACAACCTAATCATAGCTCCCTCCCTCCTCTCCTTCAGGTCGCATCCTCCTTCTCTCTTCCCCATGTTCCCCCTCTCCTTCTCTGTCAGAAAAGGGAAACACTCCCTCACCAACCCCTCTCAGCACAACAGGTCATATCAGGACTGAGGGCATCCTTTACCACAGTAGCCTGACCAGGCAGCCCAGCCAGGGAGAAGTGGTCAAAAAGCATGCAAGAGGGTCCTTGTCAGAGACAGCTCCAGTTCCCCTTGCTAGGGAACCTACATGAAGATCAAGCTGTCCATTGTGTACATATGTGTAGGGACCTAGGTCCATACGTGGTCCTTAGTTGGTATTTAAGTCTCTTCAAGATCCCCTGGTCCCAGCTGGCTCTGTTGATCTCCTTGTGAAGATCCTGTTCCCTCTGGGTCCTTCTACCCTTTTTCCCTCTCTTCCACAAGGCTCACTGAGCTCCCCCTCCCTCACACACCAATGTTTGGCTGTGAGTCTCAGCATCTCTTTAGATCCACTGCTAAGTGGAGTTTCTCAACAGACAGCTACACTTGCTCTTGTCTGCAGGCATAGCAGCGAGTCCTTAATAGTGTTAGTGGTTGGCTCTCTTCCAAGGGTTGGAACTCAGGTTGGGCCAGACATTGGTTGGACATTTCTTCAATCTCTGCTCTGTCTTTATCCCTGCACATCTTGTAGGCCAGGTAAATTTTGAGATGGAGTATTTGTAGGTCTTCCCCTCCCTCTGCTTGGAGTCCTGTCTGGTTAGGTGGTAGACTCCTAAGTCTTCATGTCCCTCACTAGCAGGGGTCTCTGCCAGAGTCACCTGCAAATCCTCTCAGAAGCCTATCTTGTAGGTCTCCTGCCTGTCTCAGAGGTTTCCCAGGCCATCTCTTTTCTTACTCTTTTCTCTGCATGCCCTCTATCCTCCACAACCCCAGCTCTCCCCACCTCAGAGACTCACCCTCATTTCCTTCAGTAACCCTCTCCTATACAGTTCCCTCTCTTGGAGCACTTCCTCTGTCTTTTCTATTTTCTCTTCTCAGTGAAATTCATGCACACTCTCATTGGCCCTCCTTGTTACTTAGCTTCTTTGGGTAGGTGAATGTTCACAGCAGCTTTATTTTTAATTGCCAGAAACTGGAAGCAACCTAGATGTTCCTCAACTGAAGAATGGATAAAGAAAATGTGGCACATATACATAATGGAATACTACTCAGTGATTAAAAACAAGGAAATCATGAAATTTGCAAGCAAATGGATGGAACTAGTAAAGATCATCCTGAGTAAAGTAATCAAGACCTAGAAATACACACATGGTTTATACTCGCTTATAAGCAGATATTAGCCACATAGTATAGGATAACCACACTACAGGTCACAGACCCAGTACCTAGACCTTGAATTGTCCCAAACCCAGATATCTAGAGGCCAGCATTAGGACAAAAGAAATAACACCCAATACATATATGTCACCACCAGAACTGAGCTATTCTACTACAGCGACCCCTGAATAGTCAAAGCAACAGAAGAGCAAGAAGAGCAAGAAGAAGATGATTGGGGTTCTTAAGGAGGAAAAGAATAAATTGCTTAAGGAATATCAGAAAAACACAAATAAACGTTGTAGGAAATAAATAAATACCTTAAAGAAAGTTTTATCCATATCTATATATTTCTATATCTACGTATTTATATACCTGTATATCTCTATCTATCTATCTATCTATCTATCTATCTATCTATCTATCTATCTATCTATCTATCTATCTATCTCTATCTATCTCTATCTATCTATCTATCTATCTATCTATCTATCTATCTATCTACCTATCTATCTATATCTATCTTTACATCTATATTAGATGGTACAAGTCTGGCAGCTGAATACGTATCATCCATGTAAAACTCCAAAGAAAACTTCCACCTGAGTTCAGCCAAGACTGAGTGTGTCAGTGAAAGTCAGGCACAGTAATGACAACTCTCCATCCTTGTCTTTTCTGCTTCCTCACATTTTCTCCACAGAACCTTACTGCTTTTGTTTGTTTGCTTGTCTGTTTTTTTACGTATAAGTGTGTGGTCATGAGCCTGCTACTGCACACACGTGAATGTCAGGGAAAAAATTTGTGGACGCCAGTTCTCTGACTGCATCCTAGAGAATTGAGCTGAGGTTGACAGGATTAACAGCAGGTACTTTTATTCATTGGGGCATCTGGCTGGACCCACAGAACTTTTTAAAATTCTCCAGTATCAACAAGTGATCATCCTGGACACACAAGGTCCTCAGTTTACTCTTCACAGTGTGTGGTTCCTTGTCAGAACATGATAGTTCTGTTGTGAGCCTAGCAAACAGCAGATATCTATCTCCTTTTAGCCTGTTCTCTGGGAAGCTCAGTAACTCATCACTTTCACCATGCTCTCTCACTTTTTAAATCACAGACTTTATTTCTTTGAGAGCTTTGTACACCTAAAGAAGCTAAGCAAGAAGGAGGACCCTGGGTGAGATGATCAATCCTCACTTGGAAAGGTAAACAGGACAGACATTGGAAGAAGGAGAAAACAGGGAACAGGACAGGAACCTCTCACAGATGCCCTCTGAAACACTACCCAACAGTGTATCAAAGCAGATGCTGAGACACATAACCAAACTTTGGGCAGAGTTCAGGGAATCTTAGGAAAGAAGGAGGAGATAAAAAGATGTGGTGGGGACAAGAGCTCCACAAGGAGAGTAACAGACCCCCCCCCCAAAAAAAAATCTGGGCACAGCAGTCTTTTATGAGACTGAAACTCCAACCAAGGACCATTCATGGAGATAACCTAGAACCCCTGCTCAGATGTAGCCCATGGCAGCTCAGTATCCAAGTGGGTACCCTAGTAAGGAAAACAGTTGCTGTCTCTTTGATCATCTCCCCCTGAGGGGCTAGCAGCCTTGCTAGGCCACAGAGGAAGACAATGTAGCCAGTCTTGATGAAACCTGGTAAGCTAGAGTCAGATAGAAGGGGAGCGACATGGAGAGGGGCATGGGAGAAGATGAGGGAGGGAGGATGGGATTGGGAAGGAAGAGGAAAGGGGCTACAGCTGGGATACAAAGTGAATAAACTGTAATTAATATAAAAAATAAAAAATTTAAATAAAAATGTCCTTTAAAAAACCACAGACTTTTAAAAAAAATTAAAAAGCCTCATTTTGCAGTATTGGAAAACAAACACTAATAGTATTTTTAAAATATCAGCCATTTTCTATTCCTCAAGATTTTAACCCCTTCACCTTTCACCTTATTTTGTCATCATGGTACTTATTATATGTTCAAAGTTCAAAAGAGTAAAAATGCTACTGAGTACCTTTCCCCTTAATCATCCCTTCAACACACTTGTACGCTTATTCAATTTACCATCCTAAAAGCCTTTTCTCAAATCCAAGCCTGTTTTTCATCCAGAATTGCTTTTTATTTTTTAATTTTTGCCCTAAATAAAAATTAATGAACAATTGTAAAGTTTTATTTTATTATAAGATACTTTGATACTTACCTTTACTATAGATGAAAATACTGCCTAAATATGCCTTATCACGAACAAACTGTAACACGTACTATACAAGACCACTTACAACATATCCACTTTTAAGATGATATTGCAAAATGTCATCAACTTAGGACGGCACTGTTTCATGAGTAACAAGGATGAATGTCACACATAAAGGATAACTGATGTTAAAAGGCAAATAAGAGTCATCATCAAAGAGACTGGTCCACAGGTCAACATAACAAAGAACAGAAATATGCTTACTCCACTTAAAAGGTTGAATGTCTACTTGGGACCAGAGGAAAAGGAGACAAAAGATTCATGCTCAGCAAAAATACAGATCAACCATGGTTAATGGATCCACGCTGGAAGCATGGATACATATATCCATTTTGTGTGATAATTCAATGACCCTAACTTATAGTCCACAGGATCCAAAATGTCAGGACACTGGTAACTCCAAACCTTGGTGAACACACTGTAAGCATTTTCAAGAAAGTTTGTGTGTACCAAGTACTGAGAGAACAGGCAAACGCTGTCTGTGCTCAGCTACTCAAATGCTATGGGTTTTGTGAACCCTTCAGTAAACCTGTCTCAAGGACAAAGTTCTTATCTGGAACACAGGAAGGACATCAGGCTGTGTGGACACTTCCCCCGGACACACGATCAATTTTTCTTAGACCAGAAACCAGCATCATTGCGAGTTTTAATATCTGTACTTTACAAGCATTCTTACTCAAAGTTCTTTTGCTTATGTAACCACAGCTAATGCTCCCTGAAATTCAGAGTGGGTAGGACATGTGCTATTATCCTCATTTTAAGATGAGAAATAAACTATGATTCAAAACACATATTTCCATATTGGGATATATCAAAAAATCCATTATAAATGAGTAACAGAGTTCCGTAATATTATTATTCTGGTCAGCCTTTAAATATTTAAGTTTTTAAATATGTTAAATTATCTTCATGTTTAATTTCTGTTGAAGATGTAAAGTAAGAAATCAAGTGTTCTTGATATCTCTATGACAAGGCTGATTAATACTCAGCTGGTAGTCACCGGCCTAAAAATATTACTATTCATTGCATTTACATCAGACCTTTAATAAAAAAAATTATTTTATAAAGGTACTTCTATTTTATGTTCCAATTATAATTTATATTGATGTGAATTATGGCTTGATTTCAAACTTCATCTCTTCAACATAATCTGTACAGGAAAATCACAAGTTTAAAATATGAACTGCACTGAGTATGTGTGTGCTCCAATAGAAACACCTACAAGGAAGAGGTACAGAACTACTTTTGCAGAATACTAACTATGAGCTTATCCATCTCACCACTTACCAATTAAGATGATATTTTAATTAATTCTAGGATACTCTTAGACATTCATATAATGAATTTTGGTCTTATTTGCCTCCTACTATTACCCTAACTCCTTCTGTATCCATCTCCCATCTCTCTCCCCTTCCTGACTTTATGGCCTGCTTTTTACTGATCCACTGAGTTTAATTTGTATTTCCCAAACATTTACGGGTGTAGGGTAATACTCTAAAACATGGCTGACCTCTCAAGGGTGACACTGTTAAAGAAAACAGACTCTCTGCCCTCCAGAAGGTATCAACTGTCAGTAGCTCCTGAAAGAAATGAATATTACACAGAAAGAAACACATCCCTAAAAAGTTCCATCACGAACTGAATGTTCATACAGGAAGGAGATCATTATTTCATTATCCATATCCTGAATATGAATTAGCAACAGTTGCTCAAGAAAAAAAAAATAAGGTCTTACTACTAGGAACAAAACTGTACAAGGGATTACTGCAGAGACACACTGATCATCAGGTCTGTGCTCCACTGTAAAGGAGCTTTCAAATATATTAGGAACCATGAGACGTAGGGGCCATTGTTATATTTCAAAGTAGAAAGGTAGTTATCATAAAAGCTCTATAGAAATATAACAAGAGGAGTTTCAGGGAGGGCAGTACTTTCAGGTAGGATGGTCTGTGAAAGCTTTCTGTATCCCATAGGTTTAGAATGTAGATGTTAACGTATTGGAAGAAATGAAAGCGCTTCATATCCTGGATGAATTAAAATAACATAATGTAATTAATATAATGTAATGTCAAAAAGCTTAACCTTAGAAAGGAAATTTTGGTTAGAAAGTATATTTGAAGCAGCAGGATACAATGAATCCTTAAAAGATGGTGAACACAAAACAACACTGGGTTTAGATCTCTTAATATGGGCTTTCATGCTGGGTTTTAGCAAATGCTTACCCTTTCTTGCAGACTTTATGCTCTAAGACTTTCAGCAAATAAACTGACGAAATGGATGTCTGCCTATTCTTCAAAGTATTATATGAAAATAATAGCAATATAAATATAGATATGAAAAACAGTGCCTTGATAAAAACACTATCCTTTATATAATATAGACAAAACAACTTTGGAGAAAACTCTGAAATAATATAACCTTATTCTTTTTCAAAAACTGCATATAAGCATAACCTTATGAATTATGACTCATGCACTTTTTCAGAATAATTATTTCTAATGAGAGCACTGCAAGAGTTAACATTTCCCAAATATATATTATTTGCTAGAATATGTATTATATTCCAAAACTCAAGATCATGGAAGATAAGCATTAAAGAAAAAATATGTCCATGGCTACATTGTAAATAAATTTTAGACATAGCAAGATCACCCAAGACAGTTGTAGTCTAAAGCTTGTTTTTCTCTTTCCCTAAACATCAAACTTACATCTGTAAAATAAGCACATGCTGGTTTCCAACAATATGAATAAATTAGGTTTTTCTACATGTCAAGATACCTACATGCATGGACTTTTTCTTTCCTTCTAAATGGCATCTATATTGAAAAGTAGAAAACTCATAGCTGCCAAAACCAAAACAAGAAAAAAATTGATATTCCATAGGATTTCAGTTCACTTTGGTGTTTATATGGACTACAGGCATTGAATCAGATGGTGAAAATTGTCAAGCTACTTTGAAGTTAAGCAATTCTTGTAAATCCTAAATCACACAGTGCCTAGTAAGGAAAAGGGTGTACACATAAATTAATTTTCCATCTTATTTACCAATTAAAAAAAACTTTTGACATAGAATTTCAAATATACTATCAAGAAACCAGGAAAGATAATGATCAGATAATTAGAGAAATATATACTCATTTATAAGTGGATATTAGCCATATAATATAGGATAAACATACTAAAATCTATACTCCTAAAGAAGCTAAACAACAAGGAAAACCCTAGGGAAGATGCTTAATCCACATTCAGAAGGGCAAACAGGATAGACATCGGCAGTAGGAGAAGACAAGGAACAGGACAGGAGCCTTCCACAGAAGACCTCTGAAAGACTCTACCCACAAGGGTATCTAAGGAGATACTGAGATTCATACCCAAACTTTGGGCAGAGTGCCAGAATCCTTATGGAAGAAGAGTGAGACAGAAAGACCTGGAGGGAACAGGAACTCCACAAGGAGAACAACAGAACCAAAAAACCTGGACCCATGGGTGACCTGCAGAGACTGATACTTCAACCAAGAACCATGCAGGGAGAGGACCTAGACCCCCTGTTCAAATGAAGCCAGTTAGCTGCTCAGTTTCCAAGTGAGTTCCTTAGTAAGGGGTACAGGGGCTGTCTCTGACATGAACTGAGTAGTAGACTCTTTGATCACCTACCCCTGGAGGAATTCCACCTTGCCAGGCCACAGAGGAAGATGATGCAGCCAGCCTTGATGAGACTGATAAGCTAGGGTCAGATAGAAGGGGAGGAGGTCCTCCCCTATCAGGGGACTAGGGAAAGGGCATAGGGAGAGAAGTGGGAGGGTGGGTGGGACTGGGAGGAGATGAGAGAGGGGGCTGCAGTGGGGATACAAAGTAAATAAATTGTAATAAATAAACATATAAATTAAATTAAATTAAAAGAGAGAGAGCACTAATTACAGCCCCCTTCAGAAAGGACAGTTCTTGCAGTAAGAGTTTATGAGCTTCTCAGAGGCTGGAAGTAAGACAGTAAAAGCCTCCCAATGCTTTCTTGCAGTTAGACACACTTCTTCCTCTCAAGTGTTAGGGACTATTGTCAGGACTCCAGAGTCCTCCTCTATTGATGATATCCCGGGTGATCAAACAAATAGAAATGAGGTCATTTAGAAAGATGTAGTAGCCTACATGAAATGGCTGTAAACTGGATGCCTGAGGCTCTGCCACAAATTTCTTTGATTCCCAGTGCCTAAAGTGCCCATAATTCCTACAGAATACACATATAGAATTCCCATAGAATGAAAATTATCACGTAATTATCATTTGATCAATATTACCTAATCGCTTAATCGGTAATAACTGCACTAAAGTTTAATGATTTCATTCAGATAATATGTATCAATAATGCCATGATGCAATAGATTTTTTCAAAGGAAAACTGAATAGTTTTATTTAGTTGTGATTTTCCAATTCTGACTAACATAGTGAAAGGTGGATTAGAGCGTGTTGTGATGTCTGATGAATATCCTATCATTGTTAGCTACTGATAAAATATTTTTATCCCTTTCCTAACAAGTAGGCTTGGTTAGCTAGAGCCTTAAGTTGGCTTTCACGAGAAATACAGAAATTATTCAAGCAGTTGATATTACATGTATTATTCAATTTATACATACACAAAGCAAACAGGCCTCCGAGAGCGTTTATCAAGCTATGATAACCTTAAAATTTCTAACTCTGTTCCTAATGAGGCAACGCTTCAATATGCTTCAGCATTATACAAATAAGTTGCTTAATTTCAGAAATCTCTTCAATTGTGCAAATTCTTATTACTGGAACATCTTAGCATTTCGAATTATATGGACATGAGAGAACAGTAGAACAGTTTAGACATGCTTGCAAGTTAGAAACCTGCGATCTTTAAGGAACTGTAAGAAAACTTATTTTGACTATGGGTTATTTTAATGTTTAATTATTTTATGCCTGTATGTGTGTGCAGCTATGTGGCTGCATAGTTGTGGATAAAGATGTTCACGGAAGTAAAATTGGGGTGTCTGATCCTTTGGTTCTTTAGTTGCATGTGTCTCTGAGCTTCCTGTTGTAGGTGTTGGATCCAAACTCTGGTCCTCTGATAGAAGAAGTACTCTTGCCTGCTGAACCATCTCCTCCATCCCTTTATGGGTTATTTTAAGTAGACCAATATATATGTAGGCAAATATACACTATGCAAATAAATGAATATATAAATGAAGCACCTATCCAAAGCCAAAGCATACTGAGTCCAAAGGTGTTAGACTCTGAATAATTTAGAGTGTTTGTTGCCGTCAAAGAAAAATGCAAATTTGCTGTGTATATTCTCCTAGGCACAAATAATAGAATGGTTATTCTCTACAGAATCCAATGTGGAAAAAAAATAAGCATATGATATAATGTGTTTCACTAAAATATTCATAGAAATTAATAACATTTTGAAAGTGTCTCACTAAAATACGTACAGGGATTAATGACACTTTGAATTACCTTTGTCATTTAAAATGATAAAAACAACGAACAAGTATCTGTATGTGAGAAAGTTTGGGACTCTGGGTGCTAACCTGGAAGGAACTGACAAATCAGGAAAATGTACTGTATCCACTTTGTTTTCATAAGACAACGTGGGTAGCTAAGACAACTCCTATTGTACAAAGTTTTATCAGGCAGAACTGGTGGGGGAAGGGAGGGGTGAAAGCGTTTGTGTGCACACACTCATCTCAGTGCCTTCCTCTGTCTTCAGATGATGTGGATTTTCATGTCTTCTCCATCATAAGGATGTAAGCATCCTCTGTGTCAGAGTGGCCAGAAGAAGCAAATGCCTTTGGTCTCAACTCTCCAAGCAAAGTTTATTTTGCCAACTTTATCCCTCTATCTTTTCCTCCAAAATTTGGGGGTGGGGGTGAGAAGTAATGAACTAAGTGAATTGATGGAAGAAAACAAGACCCCGAGCTCAATGTCATCACCTTAAAAGCACCATGTTTATAACTCTTACTGCTTCTGCATTTTAAATTTTTCACTTCAAAAATCAAGTTCAAGCTGTTAGTGTAACTATTCAGCATTCAATTCAATTGCTAGTATTGTTGGAAAGATATTTCGAGGCTGACTCCTGTGGGTTAACCCAATGTGAGACAGAGCTGCTTGGTGCCAGAGAATACAAAGAAGAAACGGCCTGATTACGGGCTTGCTGAGCTCTGCAGGCACATCTCTGAAGTTTCAACCAAGCACTTGTTACACACATGACTAGATCAGACATTTCTTTCTCACCTTTTATGATAGCCAGAATCGATCTCCACTGGAAAAATGCTACAGTAGCTGATACAGATATGGTTGTCCTCACCCTCAGATTTTAAGACATTTTTAAAGTAAAGTTAACCAGATCATTCTTTTTTTTTTTTTCCCCTCTTCTTCTAGATCATGATTTTCTTAAGGCAAAAATCAATTACACATCAAGAGTATAGACTGCTATTGTTTTTGGAAGAATTGTACCCCTCAATTCTTATCAGTTCTTACCAAATTACAGCAAAATTCTTGTGAGGGATAACCCCATGAATAGAGTTCCTCTTATTATATGAAATGTTTGTTCATTTGTTTGTTTCGGCTTTGAATTTTTTTGTGGGGGTTGTTTGTTTTTGAGGATTTTTTGTGTGTGTTTCATTTGGGGTTTTTTGTTTGTTTGTTTTTTGGGGGGTGACTGTTTCTCTGTGTAGCCTTGGCTGTCCTGGGCTCTATTTGTACACCATGCTAGCCTTGAACTCACAGAGATATGTCTTCCTCTGCCATCTGAGTGATGGGTAATAAATGTGGCCCTATGCCTAGCTGAAGTTGTTATCTTTGATTCAATATACCTGGCCTCCATTAACTTCACATTTTACAGTAATTGGAACATAATAAGAACTAAACAAATACTTGTTAATAAATATTGGAAACATTAGAATGCTTGATTTCTTTGTACCTTAGCAGAATTCTAGACTAGACATCTCTAAATGAAAATTAAATTTGTTTATATAAATCCAGAATTCAAACAAAGTCATCTACTTGGCTTAATATCATTAACCTCCACAAACATAGGATGGTAAATTAGATTTTGATAATGAATCAGGCTCTCCGAGTCATAGAATGAGTTTGGATGCGGTGTGATATATTCTGAGTCTCACTTTTATTCTCCTCTACACAGAATAAAACACAACTTTGATGTTCATTTGAAAGGCTGAGGAAGAATGAGGAATTGCTTCCCCATGCTTGTGCCTCCAGAGGCCACATATCAGTGAATAGTGCTTATCTTTAGAGTGAGTTAAAAAAAATAAAAAACAAAAAACAAAACAAAACAAAACAAAACAAACAAACAAAAAAAAAAAAAAAACGGGAATATCGGTTCCAAATTGCAGAGCCAGAAGGCACATATTTTATCAGAATCTATTAGTCTTCAAAAATCACTAAGGCGAGCTCTCTTTTAAGACAAGTCATAATCAGGAACATTATGTTATTTAAACTTCTACAGGAAGATCCCAACACAGTAGCCCTCTGCTACAATATCTTATACCTAGCTGTGAGTAAATGCCATCTTTCCCCTAACCGACACTGTTAGGCTTCAGAGAGTGTATAATTTAAAATATTCTTTCTCCTAATATGTCTTTAAAATGTATTTTTAATTTATAAATTCACTTTACATCCCAGTTGTAACCTCTCCCTCTTCTCATCCCGATGCATCCCTCCCACTCTCTTCCCCTTCCCTCCCTTACCTTGTCCCCGGAAGAGGGGAGCCCACCCACCTGACCAATCCACCCCAGCACATCATGTTGCACCAGGACTGAGCTCCTCTTCATCCACTGAGGCCAGGCCAGGCAGCCTGGTTAGGGCAAAGTGATCGAAAGCAGGCAACAGATTCCATGTCATAGACAGCACCTGCTCAACTTTCTAGAGAACCTACATGAAGATCAAACTGCCTATCCATTACATATGGGCTAAGCACAGTCCACGCAAGCCTTTTGGTTGGTGTTTCTGTCTCTGTAAGCCCCCATGAGTCTAGGTTGGTTGAGCCTATTTGTCTTCTTGTGTTCTTGTCCTCTCTGGGTCCATCCATCATTCCTCCCACTCTTCCACATGACTCCCCGAGCTTTGACCAATGCTTGGCTGTGAGCCTCAGCATCTGATGATCAGCTGCTGGGTGGGGCCTCTCAGAGGACAGTTACGCTAGGTTCCTATCTGCAAACATAGCAGACTACGGTGTCAGGGGTTGGCTCTCTCCCATGCGGTGGGTCTCAGGTTGAGCCAGGCACTGGTTGGACATTCCCTTGTTCTCTATTCTCTCTTTATCTCTGCACATCTTGTAGGCAGGGTAAATTTTTAGTCGAAGGTTTTGTACGTGGATTGGTGTTCCTGTCCCACCACTATACGCCCTGCCTGCCTAGAAGGTGGCCTCCTCAGTCTCCATGACCCCTGCTGCTGTTTTTATGAATAAGGAAAACATATTTAAAAATGTGTTAAGTAACTCAGAACGTTGAAATTATCTCTGCATTTAAGGAATGCTTGACAGGACCTATGTGTTGTTAATCATATTTATTACAATATTTTTAAAATGAAAACTTTTTTTACACGAAGTTGGCATAAATATTTCACTGAAGTTAAATTTTGAATTATATTTTAATACTTTCGGAGTCCTCTAAATAGATAATTTCCCCATGACACCTGAATACAAAGTTTGATTAATTCTCTAAGGTTTTTGAAAATAGGTCATAAGCTTATATGCTTTTTTTTGTCAATTTTGATGAGATATTTCTTACAAGGGTTCACTAGAAATTTATTATTCTGAAAGAAATAATAATTCTCCTTACTTTGATGATGGAGTGAAACACTTACTTGGATACAGAAGTCCTTCCTGTGCACAGGATCTTGCTATATAGTCCAGGTTGACTTCAAACTTGCAATCCTCCTGCCTCACAGGCTAGGATGCTAGTCATATGCCACTGCAGCTGGCTGGAAGTTTCCTGAAACGCTTATCCTATTCCTACCTTGATGATCACAGTATCAGTGAAGATCTACTCTCTCCCTCCACCCACTCTCTCACTCTCCCTCACTCTCAGAGTGAGTTAACATGTCACTCCGCCCCAAGATTAACATCCCCAAGGAGAGGTACTCAATTGTCACTGTATTCATCTACGCAGGCCTCGACTTTAATTTGATTTCAGAATGTTTGATTAGCACAAGGAAGAAGAAAAAGGATGTTGATTATGAGCACATGATCAAAATAAAATATCAGTGTGGTAGCATGCTAAGTGAATTTAAATAATTCCCAGTAACCAGAGTGACACAGATCTACTCATTCCTTTCTCTCACATTTTTATAGGAAAGGCACTTGCAACAGTTAAAGTCATAGTCGTGTCCTTCTTTTTGTAATCATCTGGTAAAACCAAGTGGGGTCGTTAATAACTAATAGACATAAACTGGCCAAGAAACACATTTTTATTTTTCCAGTCCCTATTATACATGCAAGAATTTCACATGTAATTCAGCATTTGCCCAGTACAACATAAATGAAAATCTTGGGTGTGTAACTTGGGCAAGTATCCCTCAAAATGTATCCTCTTTTCTATGCATTGATTTTTAGCTACATCTGTCTCTCTCCCAATCTGGAAAAGAGAAAAAAAGAGAGACAGAGAGAACATCAGAATTTATCTTGCAGGCACTTCATAATGATAAAAACCATTATAGTACCACACACTCAAAATCTTTTATTATTTTTCTTCTTGTTTTACTTACTAATAAATCATATGAAAGTAAATAAATATGAACATGATGAAACTGAATAAATGTGAAGATTCCGGAGGGATGGGCGGTGAAAATGGGCAGCTAGTGGTGAAAAGGCAATATAAACTTGAAGAAACCGGTGGGGTGTGATGGTCCATAACTGTAATCCCAGGACTCGGGGAGGTAGAGGCCAGCAGATCTCTGAGTTTGAGGCCAGTCTGGTGTACAAAGAGAGTCCAGGACAGCCAACACTACATGGAGAAACCCTATCTCAAGAAAGCAAAACAAAACAAAAGAAAAAGAAAAAGAAAACCTTGCAGAAGGCCAAATATCATGCAAATGGGAAGAAAAATATTCTCCTTCCTTACAATCAGAAAACGAAAGAGTGTGGGTTTCCTTCTGACATCACCAAACCATCACACTCGCATGGGAATGTTGAAAGTGACTCTACGCAGCTGAGCCTCTCACTCAGCTTTCCAGTTCTCTAAGCATTACAGATTCCAAATACAAGAAATTCACTCATGCAGATGCACTATTTTTATTGAACATTCATTATATATCATCCTGCAGTTTTATGACAAGATCTTTCTAAAGTCTGAGTTATATCAGAGTTAATAATTTTTTCTAAAACTACAGTAGTGCCTAAAGTCCTAAGTCTCCTCTTTTGCTTCCTTAGATACTAATTCAGTTTTTCAGTTACTGTGTTTCACATTGTGCTATGATTCAGGCAATATCATAAAAAGACTGAACAAAAATATGATGACACTTTTAGCCACAAGAGTATTTTCTTTATATATATATTTCCCTTTTATTAAACAGGTTATTTTTGCATAGAAGCTAATCTGAATACAGTGTTTTTTTTTTCTCCCTCTATTTCTCCCAGTTTCTCCCTCCCTAGCCTCCTATCTGGATCTACTCTTTTCTGGCTCTCAGTAAAGAAGAGCAGGTTTCTAAGAGATAACAACAAAATAAAACACAGTGAGATAAGATGAAAGAAACATACTATCAAAGTTGGGCAAGCCAAGCCAACAGAGAAACAAAAGAGCCCCAAGCGAAGGCACAAGAATCAGAGAAGACTCATTCATTACACATTCAGGATTCCCATAAAAGCACTGAACTAAAAGCTTGCAGAACATATGCAGTTGACTGCCCTGTGATTTCTGCTTCAGTCTTTGTGAGTTCTTCCCAGCTCTTCTCAGCTGTTTTAGAGGGTCTTGCTCTCTTCGTGTTATCTGTTCCCTCTGTCTCTCACATCCCTTCTGCCTCTTCTTCTGTGCAGTTCCCTGAACTCTATCAGGTGGGATTTGATAGAGATATCTCATTTACACTTGGGTGTTCCAAGGTCTCTTTCTCTCTGCTTACTGTTCGGTTGTAGGTTTCTTTATTTGTTCCCATCTGCTGCAGGAGGAATCCTCTCTAATGATGACTGAATAAGGCACTGATCAATGAGTATAGAAGAATGTCATTATGAGTCATTTTATGGTAACTTTATTGGGGGGTGGGCGTAGTATTTTATTTTATCCTAGGCCACTGGGCTATTTACTCTCTCCAGTACTTGGTCAACTAAGTAGTGTCAAGTTTGGGTTCTATCTCATGGACTGGACCTAAGTCAATTCAAACATTGGTTGATTATTCCCACAAAGTCTGAAATACTCGCAAACCAAATCAAAGAACACATCAAAAAGATCATTCACCACTATCAAGTAGGCTTCATCCCAAAGATGCAGAGACAGTTCAATATATGTAAATCAATATATGTAATCTGCTATATGAACAAACAAAGAAAAAAAAACACATGATCATCTCATTAGATATAAAAAAGACTTTTGACAAAACCCAAAAGCCTTTATGAAAGAAGTCCTGGAAAAATTATAGATATAAGGGTTGTACCTAAACATAACAAAGATGATTTACAGCAAGCCTACAGCCAACATCAACTTCAATAGACAGAAACTCAAAGCAATTCTACTAAAATCAGGAAAAAGACAAAGCTGTCTACTTTCTCCGTACCTTTGCAATGTAGTACGTGAGTCTTAGCCAGAGCAATAAGACAACTGAAGGAGATTAGGATGATAGAAATTGGAAAGGAAAAAGTCAAAATATCTTTACTTGAAGATTAAATAATAATATACATAAATGATCTAAAAGTTTCAACACAGAACTCCTACAGCTGACAAACTCTTTTCAGCAAAGAAGCTGGATACAAAATTAACTCACAAAAATTAGCATATATACAATGTATTCCTATATAAAAATGATACACAAGAGGATTTTCAAGATATATAATATTCATGGGGCTTCAATCCAGTGAGAACAAGAAACTTGTTCTGGCAGAATAAACCCTAGGTGTTGCCTGCTGGTGGCCTTACTTGTCAGGGTTGTCTCCACTTTTGAGCAGTTCTCATGAGCCCAGACATAGTTTTGAGATAAAGAAATTAATTAGAAAATGCCAGACTATGATGATGCCCACAAAAGGTATACCCATGGATGGTCCCAGCCCTGACATCAACATACAACCAGCCTGTGCTGTGTATAGTTTTCACAAAGGTCTGGAAGAGGGAATGTGACATGGCATGGCAACACTATTGAACAAGAGTGATTCCCTCCTAATGGAAACTATATTTCATATTGGGAAGTATTGATTCCAAAATCTGTTTACATAGACTTTTTTCAATCAAAGTGTGTTCTGTTGTTGGTGGTGGTGGTGGTGTCTAATGTTTATTTTATGCTAATTTATTTCCTTCTCAGACCTCAGATTTTAAAACCGTCCAGTTTTCTTGGAGTCATGCTAAAGTATCAACAGGATCTCGGCCATGAAAAGTGTGCAGAATGGGCCTCAGCACAGGGCTGAGCAAATAGTGAAACTTTGGTGACAAAGCTGAGTAGTCAAGCTCAGTTATTCTCTGAGAGAAAGGGCTGAGCGATCCACGTAAACATTTCCTATTATCACCCCCTTTTCTAAATGAAATGGAGAACAAGAATTTTTACTCTACCAGATCACAAATAATAAGTCTGTTCAGAACACTCCTCACATCCCTCAGAAGCTTTGGAGATAAACAGAGTAAGTCAGTATTGTGGACCTGCTTGAATAATCTTTTTCCTCCACACTCCAAATGTCTTTCTTGTCCACCCACCTCAATTTCAAAAGTGGTTCCATTTGGTTACTTTTAATGCCCTATCTCAGACTCTGGGTTCTACATTACGTTGCTACCCATCCACTGAGCCTTTACTTCCAGTTTCCAGGTATACCTTCCATTTTATTGTTTTGATAGGTAAGGATGGATCAAGACAGGAATCTCTTGTCTCTTTTATCCTCCTGTTTCTTCTGCTACCTTAAAGAGTTTACCACATTAGAGATATTTGCAAATGTAAACTTGATGACCAATAACTGACTTGTCTTCTTCTTTTCAGTATCAGTTCCAAGTTTTTTTTTATATATTAGGTATTATATACTTCAAATATGAAGTGCCTGAAATCTCCAGAAATTGTTCTTTGATTACTAAAGTCAGTGATTGTGGGTTGACAGTGATAATCTCAATGTTGGGAGTTGGATGACCTTTTTGGTAGACTCAGTATCTTTCTGATTTGTCCTTTATTTCAAAAGATAATATTTATGAATCTCTTTGGATATGCTTGTTAATTTTTGTTTACTCAGCTCTGATATTCTTCAAATATGTAATGTTCTTTCAGCCTTCCTTTGACTTAGGTTTTGTTTTGTTTTTTTTAATTGCTACAATGGGTAGCTTTATATTTTGCAAATTGTTTTCAGAGGCAGGTTGCATGTTCTCTGCAGAATTCCAAGGAAAAAGCTTAGAGGAGTGGTTATTCCCTATGTCCAGATTTTTACTGGCCCTGTCAATAAAGAGGACACAGTCGTCAGCTACTGGCATCAATTGCACTAGTCATTCTCAAGCTCAGCTTCTCATTCCTTGACACTACACACCACAGGGAAGAAACTCTTTCCCAAAGCTTTTGCCTAACTCTTTTGCAGCTTCAGAATTCAGACCAAGCTAGAGTGGGAAACTTTACATGTGTTTTTGTCTTCAAATTCCATCTCCATTTCTAAGCTCAATGGCGCTGCAGTAAATTAGTTGCTTCTAAATTGCTAGTAGTGGTCCTTAGTCTGAGCTTAGCATATTCACATCTTACATCATTTGTGCGGATATAGTAATGCCACTCAGAGACCATCGCAGATCATTAGCTCATTAGGCCCCTCCTGCCCTTATCTCTACAAATCGGCTTCCTGTTTTTTTTTTAGTGGAAGTCTTGACTTACTATGAACTATTTTACCTTTCTGGAAATAAAACACTTTCATTGTTTAGAATTTCTAGTTTCCAGCTCAAACTCTCATTTGCTTCAACTATTTTAGACTAACAAAAGACAGAGTATTTATCAAACACGACTGTACTTCCGAGCACATGTTTAAAGGTTTGCAGATTGATGCAAATCAATGCATAAGGTACTGTGAGTACGGGTGACGGCTTTTGAATACACATCCTTCCCTGTAAAATTATTTATTAGTGTGGACTTAGTACTTGTCATTCCAGTGGAGGAACACAATGTCTCTTTTCCATCCTGAGTTGGTGCTCATGGTCTGGAATGCAGCAGAATCTCAATGCAGAAAGGATGTATTCCCAGTGGAAACAGCTCCAATGAGAGTGGGAATTATTTTGTATACAGGATGGCAGAGATGAGCATGACAAGAGAGGTAGAAACACAAAGCGAGGGTGTGCTCTCAGTAGCAGAGCCCACTTCTGACCCAAGCTTAATGATTTCTAACCACACCCTTTCCTTTCATCTAAACATGGATTTGAATTTGTAATTTACTGCACAGTAATTTTGTTTAAATATAATACTTCTACAGATGATATTTTATATTGAAATACCTGTGCAAATTGAGTTTTTAAATTCAACATGCTTGTTTTGAAACTTAACTGTAATGGCACATACAGTTTTTGTTATATACTTTCATGAACATCTGTATGTTCCCATTATTTTGCTGGTTCTACTAATCCTACTATGGATATCTTCACTAGAGTAATCTAGTAAGAATTTGCTTTTTTTTTTCCCCTCACATGCAAATGCAAATTTTTAGAGCATATATCTAGAAGTAGCATTGCTAGAGAAGAGTTATTCACATGTACACTTTGCGAAATTTTCTTTCAAAATTGAGAATACTAATTAAATACCAGTTACATTTTAAAGAAATTTCTTTTCTTCTATTCCCTCACTAATACATTAAGCAGCCATTGCATTTCACCCAATTTGATGACATTGACCCATGTCTCCTTGGTTATATTTGCAGTGCCTTATTAAGGTATTAAACATATGCTAAACATCAATATTTATTCTAGATTGTATCTATTACAACATCCGATTTTATTCTTTTTTTTTTACTCCATATTTGAACATATGAGCATACAAACCTTTAATGTATTAATTTATACTTGCTTTTACAGAGTTTACACCCTTTTGTCTTGGTTACGGAGTAATTCTTTGAGTGGAAGATGGCTCATCAAACAAAGATGGTTGCCACAAAACCTGATGGCTTACGTTCAATCTCTAGGATGCACGTAGTTGAAGGAGATAACAGATTCCAGCAAGTTATATTTGGACTTTCACATCTCCATAGCGACATTTTCCACCCCTCTCTCTCTCTCTCTCATCACACACACACACACACACACACACACACACACACACACACACACAAATACCATAACAACTCCTCTATTATCTTCCTCTAAAGCTATAAAGTCTTACCTTGTACATTTCATTTCTACCTAACCACAACTATAGTGAATGAGGTTTGTATCCAGCTTTGTTACCAAATGTTCCCATCTTTCTCTCTCTGATCTGCCATGCCATCTGAGCCATCTCCCAAGCTTTCAGATATCCACATGCTTGCTTCTGAAAGCCGTTGTTCTTGGTAATCCTCCAGAACTTGACTGGAGGACCATATTGATGACATCATGTCCTTGAGTCAGAGAACCCAGAGAAAGCAAGCTGGTGATATCTGGACACTTCACCACTAGAGGCTGGCTTTGACAGTGCTGGGTGAAGCTGTGCACGCTCCAAGAGGAGAAAAGCATTCAGCAATCCTACCCTGCTGTGACCCCTCTAATGGCCATACAATAATGACTTGCCTTATAAAGATATAGCCACTGGAGCTCCCTCTCCCAAAAGCACAGGGTCCACCTTAGAAGAGAAGAGGGGGACATCCAGAAGTGATGGATGACTACAAAAAATATTGGGGGTGGGGTGGATACAATAGGACAGCTGCACATTCAAACTCACAGTGACATCAGTACAGACTTACAAACTCTCAAGCCAGACAAGACTTCATGGAATTGGGGTTGGGGGGAGGCAGGAAGTGTCCAGCTGAGGACTTACTGGTCACTGACAGGCATTATCTTTAAGGGTAGGGCTCCTGGTAGGTATAATGCTCCCACAGATGGCTACACGCCTGAGAGTATATAGGACTCACTCGCCTTACTCAGTGGGTTTACAAATAAATAATGATGGCATAAGGTTAGGTTGAGATAAAATATGTTAAAACAAATCTTGAAAATGCCCAACTCTAGCACAGTCCTAATCCATAGCAGTCAGATGAATACAGTAGGAGTGAAAACCCCATTTTCTGTTTGGGTTTCAGAGTTTTCCTATAAGGCAAGCAGAGAAATGTGGTATTCTTGCAAAACCAGATAATTGTCTTCAAGGAGACTAATAAATTTGATTGTTCCTTAATATTAATAACTTGATAAAAACTGAATGCGCACGGATGGTAGCTCTTTCGGTACATTACTTAATACCACTGAATACAAAGGGGCATCATTTTTACATAGCTATCAGTAAGTACAGAAAATTTAGAACTTAAACATAGATATCCAAAGTAGCAACTATAAAATTAATAACATAACCTCTGGTCATAAATTACTCAAGGAAAGGACAATCTAAAACTAAAGAAACTGCAGTCTTCACTCTTCATTATTTTTTTCCATTGTTAACATCAGGTGAATACATGAATCTATTTCAACAGTCTAAAAGTATTATAGGCACCAGGTGCTAATTTCTCTTGCTAGAAAATAAGTCAAATTGCACAGGAAGTGTAGCTGGTCGGGTGTTTCTTCAAAATTCAAGTACTTAAAAAATATGTGTGCGTGTGATGTTTGGATACTACAGAAAGAGTGATAGTCTCTCTTCAGAAATAATTTAATACTCATAAATCCTTACACTCGATCATCTAGATCTTCCTCCTCCCCCTAGTACCTGCATGATAAGAGCCACAGAAATAGAATCTCTTTGCTCCCGAGTATAAGAGAAGTTTTTTCAGCTAATATTAAAGGAAAATTTCACATCCAACAATAGTCAGCTCTCAACTGAGTGTCTCATTAAGCCCTCTACATTCTAAGCAGAGCTGGCCTCTCACTTTGCTCCTCTTCGTGGAAAAGGGGCAGGGTCTAGGATAGAGAGTAGAGCTTGGCTGGCCTGAGCGTTCCACTGTTCACCCTACCGTCTGAAGACAGAATAATTTCCGGGTGCAACTCCAGCACACTGTGGCTGCAATCAGAAGTTAGAGTTGGCTGGATCTCTTGAGACAAGTCCAGGACAAATTCCTACATGTAAGTCCTTAGGGGTAGGTCTTAGAAGTGTAAAGATTTTCGTACGTTATCTGCTGATTTAAGGGACATTAAAATTACTATTCTGACTGAATTTAACAGTGTGTAGGTTTCTGTAGTAATGAAGGTAACAAGACACAAAGTAATTGCTAAATAAGCATGTATATTTTAAAGGGTGATTTTAAAAAAGCTTACATAAATGAATCTAGCCTACATAATTTGCACACACACACACACACACACACACACACACAAAGGAATAGAAAAAAAAATAACCATCAGTTATGTGTCAGTTGTGGCACAGAACAGCCTGCTCTTCCCCGTGGAGAGGAACTGCTTCTGGGCCAGTGTCCTGGAGCTAACCCTGAGTTCACAGGGCTCCACCAGCATGGTCCTGGATATGTGAAGGCGAATCTTAATCTCCTCAGCATCTATGTTGAAGACCATGAGAAAATAAGTGTCTTCTGAATTTTAAGATAAACCCTCAAAGTTTCACCAAACGTTGTCCCCCAGGCTTGCCAAACAAGGTTTGGCATGTAGAAAACTACTTCAATATGTGACTCTCTGTGAGCATCAATCTGTAGAGGTAAATCCCACAGGGTTTCTCGCCGGAGCTCCGGTGAAGCCGCCAGCAGAGAACGAGTTGCCTAAAAAAGCAACGGAGTTAAGTAGAGACCCTGCTGGAATGCAAGTATGATACCTTGTTTCCCTTCAAGTCAAAGATTTTACTTTCTAATTTTCAGTCACCAATAAATTAATGAACGAGTCGAGTCAGGGGCTGTTACTATTCAGCTGAAGAACCCTGATTAAAATTCCAACCCCTTCCGAGGTACTCATTTTCTCATATCTAAAATGAAAGGATTAGGTTAGTAGACTTTTAGAACTTATCACAACACTTAAACACTGTGGCTTTTGAAGATAAACAGGAATTATACATCTTCTAGTATGTTATCTATTAAAATGGTGGTTACGAGCTACAGAGAAAAAAAAAATTATCAGTACTTATTTCTGTCATGCCAAGCTAGAGGAGCAGTCTTTGACATGAATAAATCTTCTATATTAAACTAATGCATGGTCAATATATACTTGTTAGAAACACAGATATCCAGTTCGGTTTTTTAGAAGAGAAACAGCTATAATCACTTTTTTCCCCCCTTTTGGGAAGGTTTTTGGGAAAACAAACCAAGAATGAAGAGGTAATGAGATGTATTTGGAGCTACTTAAAGTGAATGGAGCTTGGCCTAGAGAACTAATTATGTAAGGAAAGCTACAGATTATACCTAAAGCTGAAAAATAAAGCCAGAAATAAGAGGATGAGTGCCCTAGCAAGACAACAGTGCACTGGAGTTGCAACAGTGAATCCAATAAACCAAGAGCATGAGCTAAGGGCAAATACTTAAAAAATGAAATTACAGAATCCAATCATTTGGAACTTAAGAGAAAATAGTCTTAAAAATTATTTAGCCACAATCAAAGAGATCCAATCTCATATCTGTAATATAATTTGCAAGAAATGCTTCAAGTGTTAGTTTGCACAATATACTTTTGATTATATTGAAATAATTTAAGTTGGAAAAGCAACCCAGTGTTCACCTTATTACCATATTTTAATGATTTTCTATAAACAAATGTACATATTTTTCATAGCAATTGTGCTAAAATTGTATTTTTTTTAAAGAAGAGATAAGATTGCATTTCATTCAAGGATCATAGATTCTCTTTATTATTTGTATTGCCCATTTCAACTTATTCTTCTTTCAATAAACATTGATTAATAAGAAAATATTTCTTACTATAAAACCATATATATGCAATCAAATACACACACACACACATATATATATATATATACATACATACATACATACATATGCACACACACACATTTTTAGATCAGAGCTGATTTCACAGGGAATTTAAAAACTTAAAAATCGCTCATGATCTCCTTTAAAGCTAACTTCGGAAATGACTGCTTCATGCTTCATCAACTGTCTTTAACATAATGAATTATAAAGCATAGTTAAATCATCTTACAGGGACTACTTAAGAGTGAGTGAAGTCCCTTTACTTTCCTACTTATTATTCCTCTTACAAGAAGATTAGAGGAGATAACAGATGGTTAACTTTCCATCCATACTAATGTTAAAAGCAGTCCAATGTCCAATGTTCCATGCTACCATTGAGCTACTTTTTGGAGAGTATGTAAGTCATTTTTGAGGGTCACTAGTAGACTATTTATAAGTATACAAGTAATGCTTTTGTCATGTGCTAACTTCTATTAATTATTACATACTAATTAATGCTAATACAAGTAAATTTTAAAAAGTACCTAATTAAAAGTCATAGCAAGCCTTATCTAGGAAGTATGGATATAGTGAGATAAAGCTGTAATGCTCTCATGTTGAAAATGAATACTAGGACATTCCTAGCCAGAATATTGTAGAGAAAGTTACCCCAATGCCACACTCAGGTCCAGTTACGTGTGTATCTGTAACAACAAGCCACTGGGAAAGTGTGGGTGACCTGGATTGTTTCTTTTAACTCTCACCAGCAAGAAAATATCACTGATCACATGTTAAGAAAAGAAACCAATAACTGAGCCAATGCCAACTTCAGAGTTACTGTGGAGCTCTGGGGAACTAGGTCACAGAGGGCAGAATCTCAAAGTCAGGAGAGAAGTGTCCAGACCCTGAACGCCAACCAAAGGTAAAACATCAAGAAAGAAACATTTTGCTCACAAAAGCTAATCAGATTCTGGAAAACAAAATCACTGTTATGAAGAACGAAAGAAAGAAAAAGAAAGAGAGAGAGAAAGGAAGGAAGGGATGGAATGACAGAGGGAGAGAAGAAGGGAAGGAGGAATAGAGAAAGAGAAGAAAGAAGAAAGAAAGGAAGGAACCAAGACTCAATGTTAAGGCTAAGAAACAGTATAATCAAAGGAATCAAGTAATCAAACTAAATAAGCCAGAACAAAAACAAAAACAAAAATCCTCAGTCCTCGAAATATGTGAATAGCTGTCTTGCTCAGCTACTACATGTCTAAGGGACTGGTATTTTTTAATTTTAATTTTTATATTAATTACAGTTTATTCACTTTGTATCCTAGCTGTACCCCCTACCAATCCCATCCTCACTCCTTCATCTCCTCCCATGCCCCTCTCCAAGTCCACTGATAGGGGAGGTCCTCCTCCCCTTCCATCTGACCCTAGCCTATCAGGTCTTATCAGGACTGTCTACATTGTCTTCCTCTGTGGCCTGGTAAGGCTGCTCCCCTCTCAGGGGGAAGTGAACAAAGAGCCAGCCACTGAGTTCATATCACAGCTAGTCCCTGTTTCCCTTACTAAGGAACCCACTTGGACACTGAGCTGCCATGGGCTACATCTGTGCAGGGGTTCTAGGTTATCTCCATGAATGGTCCTTGGTTGGAGAATCAGTCTCAGAACAGACCCCTGGGCCCGGTTTCTTGGTTCCGTTTCTCTCCAGAACTGGTATTTTTAACAAGGCATATATACCTGGGGCTCGGAAGGCAGATGCAGGGGGATCTCTATGAGTTCAAGGCCAATTTAGTCTATAAAGCAAGTTCCGGGTCAACCAAGGGAATATGGCAAGACCCTGCCTCAGAACAATCAACAAGACTCCCATTCATCATGTAACCAAATATACACTAAGTAAACACGCCTCATTTGAATACCAACCTATTTAAACCAATCAACTGGAGTTTTCTGAATAAATAAAGAACACACTGGCTTTAACGTCAGATGTTACAGGACACACACTCATCGCATTTAGGATACACTTTAACCGTCAGAAACCTGGCTTTCACATATCCAACATGCATCCTACAGTCAATTTTATATATAAATACTTACTTGTCCTTTCCTTTGCTGGTTGCTGAACCCTATAACCTATACCAAAGCAGTATCTGTTAAAACTAAACAGAGGAAAAATCTTCCTGCCCACCTGTAATGCATGCGAGGGCCTCACAAAAAGTTTTTTTTTTTTTTTTTCCCCGCGTGTATGCAGCAATGATTGTTTCAGGAACCATAATAACATTTCATTTCGCTTTGCCTTCATTTTACAAAAAGAAAAAAAATGGCCAGAAAATGAAAAATAAAAGCATTGTTTTGAAGATAGTACAATTGGCACAAAATGGAAATGGATAGTTTTGCCAAAATGATGAATTCTTCAGTGATTGGCTCTGTTTCCAATTGCAAGGAAACACAACATTCAGCCTAAGGAACTTCCCAATTTCTATCACTGAAGATTTGGTCTAAATGCCCCCATTTTACTCATGAACAGAATGAACTAGTATTTTAGATTATCAGTTTAAAAACCAAGGTTAAACAGAACGTAACTCAGTCTCAGAGGGAGCATCAGTCTTCTGTCATAGCAGCTACCCAGCTGTTACAGGCCTTTTGTGAGGAGAAAAAAACTTGTAACTCTCTTTTGACAAACCTTTCAGGAAGCAGATAAGGTTCCACCATCCTGAGCATGAGGGTCACTCAAGGGTTCCCCTGGCAAAATGACTATCTAGTAAACTTCTCAGTTCCTAAAGCACTTACTTTTTCACTTTGACTAAATACAACCCAAGTAAGCTTTGAAATGATGGCATTCCTTATTTTTTTTTTAAATGACATCTTCTGCATAGTGAAGCAGGTTTATAAACAATTATGTTAGGCATGAATTTATGTAGTAACAACATTTGCTTTAGTTCTATTATAAGCGTTACAAATTTTCCAAACTCGTATTATTAAAGTTCGTAGGTGAAATTAGCTGTGGGTTGCACCTCCCACTTCCTGGGAGCAGAGTCTCATTTATGACACTCATCTACCTGAGTTAGGTTTGGAAAGTCACCTACTAATCATGTTTTTAGGTGTGCTTTAGCTGCAGGTAGGAAATAGCATGTATCAGGCTAACGAGAAGGCTGGATCCTAAGGTAAGTACTTCTATTCATAAAAGTGAGCTAACTTCACAAGCACAAGTAAATGGCCAATTCTGACCTACCTGGAACTATATTTTGTGTCCAAAACAGGAAACAAGAGGAGAGAGTGTCACACTGGCACCTCACTAGGGAAAATTTGGTCATTGCTTGGGTCCTTGGATCCAGTCACAGTTTTACATTCTAAAAATTGTATGAGACTTCCCGTGAGGATCCCTAATATTACCAATCTCTCTTATTTGCCAGTCCATAAATATTAAGTGGCACATATTTTTTTTTAACTTGAAAAAAGTATACTGTTATCTCCTCATAGCTCAGTCTAATGGAATTTAACACGGGTCTCTGCTATACTATGTAAGAAACACCTTTTATGGTGGGTTGAGGTTTTCACCTTTGTAAAGGATTTCTTATGCTTCTGGTGGAAATGTACATCAATGCAGCCCCTGTGGAAATCAGTCACGAATCTTCTGAGAAACAAGATTAGAACTGCCCCATAGTCCAACTATTATCACTTCTGGACATATATTCAGTAGAATCCTGGCCACTCACAGTCATAGCTCCACCTCTGCTTGTTTTTTTACTGCTCATAGTAACCAATATAGAAAGTCAATCTTGATGCCTCAAAATGGACAGCAAGGCAAAGAAAATATACACAGCGAAATTTTATTCAGCAGCAAAGAATAATATTATGTTGTTTATAAGAAAATGGGTGAAACTAGAGATAATCATTGTTTATAGAAAGAAAGCTAATTTCAGAAAAATATGCCATGTTCTTTCTCTCTCTTTGTGTGTGTGTGTGTGTGTGTGTGTGTGTGTGTGTGTGTGTGTATGAGTAGAATGGGGATTACTGAAGAAGAGGAAAGAGACTAGTAGAACTGGGAAGATGGTGACAAGAAAGGGCAACAGTTTACAAAACCTAAGTGCTTTTTGTCTTGCTTCACTTTTCTTTTTTTCTTAATTAACATATTCACTAAAAAGATGATTTGTTCTTTATTGTGTAGGACCCTTGAGAGGAGGGACACACTTCCACTCACCAGGGTATTTAAATATGATGTGGAAAGCTCCTTGAGTTCTTAGGTAGCTACAATGGGTGATTGCATGACTCTCACTTATTCACGTAAATGTTTTCTATGTGTTTTTTTAATGTTGTTTCCTAAGCCACAGTCAAATGATGTCAGGTTATAACTTCTGCAGGAAATATTAAAGTGCCGAGAAAATGGTTTCATGTTTATATGGGTGAGCTTTGTGAAGAGAGGACAAACAAAATGATAATAAAGAACATCAAGGAAGTCTAGGGATGCCCAGTCCTGGATTGTATGTGGAAACCTCAATTGAGTCCAGCAGAGATGGAGTTTCAAGCCATAGTTCAGACTGTGGATCTGCATAAATAGAGACATGCTGAATAAATTCACAATACCAGCATGGTCTTAAAACTAACTGGAAAGGACAGGTACTGTTGTGTTTCCACCACAAAATAAGGAGTATAGACCAGTGATTGAACATGACAACACAGGAGCCTAATGTACTGACTTCAAATCAGATTCCTTCAGCCATAAGACGTGGAACACAAGTCAAGTAAAGGAACAAGTTTCCTTGCCAGGCAGGGTTGGCATCTGATCAGGAGGCAGAGGCCCGGAATGGTCAGGAGGATCCAATGCATTAAGCTTAATGAGGGGATCAGCACCATGCTTGGCATGTCATAACTTTTGCCTGATTGTCACTAATTATTAAAATATCTGTGCATATCAGAGGAATCACTAACATCACATAGATGCTTCTTTAATGAAAGTATAACATTATCCGCTACTTTGAGATATAGCTAAGAATATGTTAACATTTTTTTGCCTTTATCGTTGTTAAAGATGTGTGTATGTGTGTGTGTGAGAGAGAGAGAGAGAGAGAGAGAGAATGCTGTATCAGATCTGCTGGAGTTACAGCTGGAGGCAGTTATGAGCCTCCCAACTGGGGTACTGGGAACCAAACTTGGGTTCTCTGCAAGAACTGTATCCACTTTTTACCACGATGTTACCTCTCACAGCCTTTCTTGACAAAAGCTAATGAGGATGTTATTCCTGTATGGCTTGTATTAGATAATTACAAACTTCAGTATGTGACTTACAAAAGTTTCTTTGTATTGTTCTGTCTTTTGATTACAATGGCGATTGTTTCAGGAAATGATTATGATCATCATTTGCTTCTCTGTACAGGCATTTGATAGAAATCCATTACAAGATTTTACTGAATATGTGAATATGTATAGCTGTATCTAAACCAGCTGTGAGAAAATTCCACTCAGGCTCTCTGGAAAGGACCTATAGCTATGATCAGTTTCAAGATAGATAGATAGATAGAGTGAGTGAGTACAGGGGAAAAAAAGAAAGATTTAGAACTCCCCTGAAGTGTAAAGACGGTTACATGCAGATCTGTCTACTGCAGAAATGAAATCAAGGTCATGGAGCTTTGTGTTGGCTTTGTTCCTAATGCACTCCACACTGGCATCATGAGCAAAAGGAGGTCAACCTTCAGCCTGCCCTCACCATTATTATTCTTTGCAGAAAGTCCTAAACCCATCACAGAACAAGCCAATGGCTTCTAATGCTGAGGTTTTCCAATGCCCATTTGACCTGTCTGCAAGTCAGCCTCCTCCTTCTAAGCTATAAAAAGAACTGGTCTGGGCTCTATGGAGGGCAAAGGTTAAAAATAAAGGAGGGTGCGGGTGGGGGGAAGGATTATGGACAGCAACTGGCACCCTGCAGACTCTTGAAGGATAGATCTCTGAGTTGCTCAGATCCACTGTCCTGGTTCTAACTGACTTTCCTTCTGTGGCTTATTTTCAGAGAGATTTTTTTTTCCACAGTCTCTGCACTCAGAGTCTATAGGTCATGTTCACCAAGCATAGCTCTTAGGGATCCTGGCCTAAAGCCCAGGAAACTTAGGGACTCCAGGATTCTGGAGCCAAATACTTTTCCGGAGTAAGAGTGACTTTGAACTGGCTCACACTCTTAGAGCAGAGGATAATTTAGATCAACAGAGGGTGGTTTAAATAATTATGAAATATTGATTTTTTTTTTTTTGTGAAACAAAACACAAAGGAGTTGGAGAGATGGGTCGCTAGTTAAGAATGCCTGTTGCTCTTCAAGAAAATTCCAGTTCAATTTTCAGTACCCAGAAGATAAGCCACAAGAATCTCTAGCTCTAGGTCCGGGGAGTCCAACTCTCTCTTTTAGGATCTGAGAGCACCAGGCAAAACAACCATACACATAAAACTAAAACTAATAAACTAAATTATATATATATATAAAATCAGTACTGAAACATGTTAATTTTTATCTTCCCTTCCCAAACACCAGTTTTCTGGTAGGAGACTAAGAGATGATGTGGAGGTAGAAACTGATCCAATCATCTATCTTACAAAAATAACAAACAAGAAATTCAATTACACAGCTAGACCCGTTAGGGAATGGTGCTGGGGCAAATGTTTGCTTCTCGTTGTATTCTGTTGATGTAAGCGTGGGAACACAAAAGGCCCAAATGAATCAAGCATCTGAGCTGATTCAGAAGTTGAAAAAATACTCTGTACATCTTTATACTTTCATAATCTGTGATGCTCTCTTCACCTGACAACTTGATGGGAGTTGGAATCGCCACTCAGGTGACCCACTTCTGGGGGTGTCCTTGCCCTAGCTTCTAAAGAAGTTGGTAAAGAGGGAAGGTCTACCTGTAACAGCTTGAGAAAGATGAGCACCAGCAGCAATACCCACTCTCTGCTTCCTGGTTCTCCCCCAAATGTGAGATATCTGGGACACACATTCTTGCAGCCACGAGCTCTGTCACGCCTTGCCAGTCATGACAGAGTGCAGCCCCAGAACTGTGAGACAAAGTCACTTTTATCAGGCATTTTATCATGTAAAAAGTGATTAACCATATTCTCTAATTAATGAATTAATTCATTAATAAAATTTATGAATTTCAGGTTTTTTTAGGTTGAAGTTGATTGTATTTGTTGTATGAAAGCTGATCATGCAGGAATTCTGAAAATAAATACTCTCAGGACTTACATGTTGTAAATTATTTAGAAAAATAAAACCTGCCATTCCCTTTACGTATAATCAATAGCATCCTCTGCCTCAAAACCCATCAAGAGGACTTGATCCTTCGTAAGGTCTGTGATGAAAGTGGCCTATAGTTATCTGACTTCTGGAATTTTAAAACTGTGACTCTTAGACAGAGTTCCTCCTGTTATGGAGGCTCACCCTTCATTCTGGAGGCTGGACCTTCTCCTGATTGTTTCTTTGTTATGCAAAAGGCCTTCAACTTCCTGCAATCCCATTGGTCAAATCTTTGGTTTATTTCCGGGGAGCTTTTAGAGCACTATTCAGAAAGTCTTTGCCTGTGTTTACACCTTGAAGTAGTTTCCCTATATTTTCTTATAATTGTCAAACAAATATCGTGATTTCATTATTTTTTAAAGCAAAATAAAACTTGGTTTCCTGCATAATGAAACATTTTCTTTTCCCATTCATCTGGTTGTGGATCTCTAGGCTAATTCTGTAACATGGCTGCTGTGAATGGCAGTGTAGGATACTGATTTAGAATCCTCTGGTTATGTACTCATAGGTGGTATTTGCTGTCATACCCACATTGCCCATATTTATTTTGTTGAGAAAATTCCATGCTGTTTTCTATGGTAGCTGGACTAATTTACATTCTGTCCAGCAGTTAGTATCACCTTCCCCATCATCCTGGACATATATTATTTGTTTTCTTTATCTTTTGAATTAATTTATTTGGGGAGGAGGACGTAAAACCATGACACATATACAGAAGTCAGAGAATAACTTAGGGAGTTGGTTACTTGCCTTCATCATGTGGTTTTAGGGATCAAACACAAAGGTCTTTAGGCTAAGTAGGTAGCATGTTTACGTACTGAGGCATCTCAAACATCCCCTGATCTGTTTTCTGAGTGATCCATTCCAACTAGGGTAAGATGAACTCTGAATGCTGTCTTAATTTATAGTTCCCTAATGACTAAGGATGTTGACTATTTTCTCATACATCTATTGGGCATTTGTAATTTATCATTTGAGAACCATTTATCCATTTCATTAGCCCACTTACTGATGGCATTGTTTGCTGTCTTGATATGTAGTCTTTTAAGTTCTTTATGTATTCTGTATACTGTCCTCTATCAGATCTATGGCAGGAAAAAAATGTATGCAACTGGAGAAAATAATACAAAGTAACATTAAGTCAGAATCAGAAATATCGCATGCTTTTTCTTGTTTGTGGACCACTGATTTTTAGTTAAAATTAAATATCTGATGAAAGTAGAAGGGAGGTTGCACAACAGGATGAATGAGAATAATGGAAGGAGAGAAAAAAATGAAGGATGGGAGAGTGGATAAATATGGCTAGAGTACAGCACATGTTTGTGTTAAGATGTCTTCATGAATGAAATATATCACTCTACACAATGAAAATGCACCAATAAAAATTGTAAAAGAACGTATACATGCTAAATTTTAAATAGAAAACATATAAGCATAAAAGCTGTAATGGAGCTACCAAAGGAGAGCCTAACATTTTCTCTGAGAACCTGTAATTAAGCTTCTTCATTATTCTTGCAAGCGGCTCAGGAGCCATCATGCTGGGGAACTGTGGAAGTTCATAGGCTTTTTTATATGCTTTCTGAAAGCACTTCTAGGAACAACACAACTGTGCTGTGTGGGCAGTGTTACAGAGAGTTGGTTTTCTTTCTCCATATCTGGCGCCCAGCAGAAGCCACTTGAGGACACTCAAGACCCATTACACATGTCTCTCCTTAAGGTCGTTTATGTCCTTTTTTCACGTGTCTTTTCACCTCTGTTTCCGGTTACTGACCTTATTGTGTGGATTCTGCAACACCATCTGCAGTTTTATCAAAGCTGGAGCAGCTTACATGTTTCAGTCCATCTCCTGACTCCTGACGTGAATATATTATTTACTGTGTCCCATCGAATGCCTATCATGGTCACAGGTGGCAGTAAAGACCCATTAAGGGAAAATAAATTTATTCTGGTAAAAAGACTGGAATCTTTGGCCTTGGTGAAGATTTAACATTCTAGTTTGGCAGGCTAGTCACCTGGCTAAGGGACTATCACCCAAAGGGGCCGAGTCACCTTGACCGAGCTAAATAAATGGAGGGATTTATTCCTCTAATGATAGGAAAGATAAAAGTATTCATTTTCTTCTTTTCTGTATTTCTTTTCAGATAATGAGCAGAGCCTATATATGCTCTTTCTGATACTGTGACCTACCTCATTGTTTCTCTGATGCCCCTCCTCTCTTGCCATTTGGTTGCCTGTCCAACACCCTTCTGACTTCATTACCTAATTACATGGCTTAGTTATATCTTCCCCTCCTTCCTTCACTCCCTCCCTTTAATAACTCCCTCCCTTCTTCCCTTTCCTCCCTCCCTCCATCTTCTTCCTTCCTCTCTTCCTCATCTGGGTAGCTGCAGAGATTTGCAGCTTGCCTGCTTTAGAGTTTTGTTTCATTTATTTTCTTTTAAGCTCTAATAAAATTGTCAATTAGCTTCCTTTTGGGTCTATTCTTAAGTTATTTTATTAACTAGACTAAGAACTCCAAGAATAAACCAAACCCATATTTCCCTGGCAGCATGTTTCTCAATGAAATGATTAGAGTTATTTTCTTTGTTCTTTTCAACTCACATTCAGTTCTTAGTGGTCAAAGAAAATACTTCCATTGATCGTATTCAAAGTGTGACAAAACTGAAAATAATTTTAAAAATACATATAAAACAATAATCAAATATTTTGTCCCATCAACACCAATGTTTTTTGAATTGTGAAGAACGTGTATACTTTACCTTGGGTTCTAAAAGAATCAGATCCTGTGGTGCATGTACACATAGCTTATGTGAAAACTGCTTTGGGGAAACACTGATGAGGAGAGTTCAGAGCAGATGAATAAGGAAACCAGACAAAGTCAGCATGTGGTGGGGTAGAGGTGAGATAGGTTACTAGCATTGGATATTGCTGAATGAGAAGACAAAAAAAAAAAAAAAAAAAAAAAGAATATGCCTCAGTTAATCCACTTTGGAAGTAAAGAAGCTAGATACTTCTAACTCAAAAAATCTCATTAGATAAGATGGCAGCCTCTGATGCTTCTCACCTTCTTTGCAAGGTACTGAGGGAAAGATGTAATCAGTAGACTTACAAGATTTATAACAATGACATGTGACGCCTTGCCCAGTGTTGAGTGTCAAGAGCAAAAGAAATGAGTTTCCGCATCTGCTTCTATACCTTGCTGCGTAGAGTCTTTCAGAAGCCCTCTGTGGTAGGCTCCTGTCCTGGTCCCTGTTTTCTCCCTCTTCTAATATCCATCCCTTTGCCTTTCAGAATGAGGACTGACCATCTTACCCAGAGTCCTCCTTCTTGCTTAGCTTCTTTAGGTGTACAGATTTTAGTATGTTCATCCTATATTATATGTCTAATTTCCATTTATAAGTGAGTACCATGCGTATCTTTCTGCTTCTGGGATACCTCACTAAGGATAATCTTTTCTAGTTTCCACCATTTGCCTGCAATTTTCCTGATTTCCTTGTTTTTCATTGCTAAATTGTATAAATGTACCACAATTTCTGTATCCATTCCTGAGTTGAGGGACATCTGGGTTGTTTCCAGATTCTGCCTATTACTAATAAAGCTGCTACGAACACGGCTGAGAAAGTGTTTTTGTTTTATACTTGAACATGTTTTGGATATATGCCTAGGAGTGGATCTTGAGGAAGCACTATTCCTAATTGTCTGAGAAAGTACTAGATTGGTTGTGTAAGTTTACATTCTCACCAGCAATGGAGGAGGGTTCTCCTTTCTTCACATCTTTTCCATCATGTATTGTCACTTGAGTTTTTGATCTTAGCCATTCTGATGGGTGTAAGGTGAAATCTCAAGGTTGTTTTAATTTGCATTTCCCTGATGACTAAGGACATTGAGCATTTCTTTAAGTGTTTCTCTGCCATTCAATATTCCTCTATAATTCTCTGTTTAGCTCTGTACCTCATTTTCTAATTGGATTACTTGATTTGTTTTTTTTTTTTAAACTTCTTTAGTTCTTTATATATTCTGGATATTAGCCCTCTGTCAGATATAGGGTTGGTGAAGATCGTTTCCCATTCTATAGGCTGTCGTTTTGTTCTGATGACAGTCTCCTTTGCTTTACAGAAGCAAATGCTGAAACTCGTAGCCAAACTTTGAGCAGAGTGCAGGAAATCTTATGAAAGAAGGGGGAGATGAAAGACCTCGAGAGGTCAGGGACTCCACAAGGAGAGCAACAGAAACAAAAAATATGGGTGAAGGCATCTTTTCTGAAACTGATAGTCCAACCAAGGACCATGTATGGAGATAACCTAGAACCCTGCACATATGTAGCTCATGGTCCAGCTCAGTGTCCAAGTGGGTTCCCTAGTAAGGGGAACAGGGCTATCCCTGACATGAACTCAGTGGCTGGATATTTTATCACCTCCCCCTGAGTGGGGGTAGGGAGCAGCCTTACCAGGCCACTGAAGAAGACAGTGCAGACGGTCCTAATGAGACCTAATAGGCTAGGGTCAGATGGAAGGGGAGGAGGACTGCTTCTATCAATGGGCTGGAGGAGGGGCATGGGAGCAGAAGATGGAGGGAGGGTGGGATTGGAAGGGGACAAGGGAGAGGGCTACAGCTGGAGCACAAAGTGAATACATTGTAATTAATAAAAAAATAAATTAATAAAGAAGAAAAAAGAACAAAAGAAATAGAGTAGCCACCATACTTCATTATACTTCCTGTATGATAATCAGATATTTTAAGTCATTCTTAAATAAGATGTATGGGAACAATATTCGTGTAAAAATTATTTTTCGATTGCCTATCATTACCCAGAAATCACTATGCTAAGTAAGAAGACATGAAAGTTTTTCATGAATCAACTCCCAACCTTCAGTGTAGTTTTTACTTTACATGTTGTACATGCATTTTTCATATTTTAAGCAGATTAATTCCTTATTATTTCCAGTCAAAGGGCAAAACATTGAAATGATTTTGGCATGGCATCTTTTGAACCCAAAATTCTAGTTGCTGTGTCACCTTTTTCCTGAAATTCACAGAGGTGGTAGAATGCATGAAAGTACTAGAATTTTAGCAGAACTTTAAATGTTGATTTCCAAATCTTGGTTACATGTAAAAGAAGAGCTTTTGGAGCCTCTAAATTCCTAAAGCAGCATGTAGTAGAAATCATATAAAACATGTGTGACTATCTGTTGAAAATACTTTACAGTTAGTAAGTAGGTAACTTATACACATACACTCTGAAGTGTCAAACAGTGGTTAGAATGCTTCAAGATCCATCCATTGTGTCATGCTAAGAAGGGTTATTTTTTTTTTTCTTTTCAACTTGTATGGGAATAAAAACTAACACTATACCGTGTTTGTCTTTCTCCTTCTGGGATATTTCACTCAGGATGATCTTTTCTAGATCCCACCATTTGCCTGCAAATTTCATGATTTCCTCGTTTTTGATTGCTGAGTAGTATTCCATTGTGTAAAAATACCACAATTTCTGTACCCATTCCTCCGTTGATGGACATCTGGGTTGTTTCCAGGTTCTGGCTATTACAAATAATGCTGCTATAAACATGATTGAGCAAATATCCCTTTTGTGTACTTGAGCAAACTTTGGGTATATACCTAGCAGTGGTATAGCTGGGTCTTGAGGAAGCACTATTCCTAATTGTCTTAGAAAGCGCCAGATAGATTTCCAGAGTGGTTGTATCAGTTTACATTCCCACCAGCAGTGGAGGAGGGTTCCCCTTTCTCCACAACCTCTCCAGCATGTGTTGTCCCTTGAGTTTTTCATCTTGGCCATTCTGATGGGTGTGAGGTGATATCTCAGGGTCGTTTTGATTTGCATTTCCCTGATGGCTAATGAGGATGAGCATTTCTTTAAGTGTTTCTCTGCCATTCGATATTCCTCTGTCGAGAATTCTCTGTTTAGCTCTGTACTTATATAGACCTATAAGATATGATAAACATAATGAAATCTATACACCTAAAAAAGATAATCAAGAGAGCAGACATGGGGTAAGATTATCAATCCTCGTTTAGAAAGACAGATGGGATGCGCATTGAACATATGACAGGAGTCTACTGAATGCATTTGAAAGACTCTAACTAGCAGTGTTTTCAAAGCAAAGACTCATGACCAAACCTTTGGCAGAGTACAGGGAATCATAAGAAAGAAGGGGAGTTAGTCTGATGAGGAAAGGATAGGAGCTCCACAAGGACCAAATATATCTGGGCACAGGGTCTTTTCTGAGACTGACATGCAACCAAGGACCATGTATGAATGTAACCTAGAACCTCTGCTCAGATGTGGCCTGTGGTATCTCAGTAACCAATTGGCTTCCCATAATGAGGGGAACAAGGACTATTTCTAACAGGAACTCAATGACTGGCTCTTTGGCCTCCCCACCCCCCAAGGGAGGAGCAGTCCTGTTAGGCCACAGAGGAGAGCTTTGCAGCCAGTCCTGAAGATACCTGATAAAACAGGATCAGATGAATGGGGAGGAGATCCCCCTATCAGTGGAGTTGGCAAGGGGCACAGTGGAGATGAGGGAGGGAGGGAGGGAGGGACTGGGAGAGAATGAGGGATTGGGACACGGCTGGGATACAGAGTTAATAAAATGTAACTGATAAGAAAAAAATAAAATTCAAAAAAAAAAAAAACAAGAAAATCAACACATTGAGGATTCTTGCTGTTTATTACCTAATTGCTTTCCACAGCTTGTGCAAGCTAAACGGGACTATCTATGAACAACCAGAATATATTGCTAAGATTTGAATCAGGATTCCGTATAATATTTTCCTCTGAACTGTTTTCTACTTTTTTGTTTGTTTGTTTTGTTTTGTTTTACAAGACCAAAATATGCCTATGAGACAAATTGTAATTGCTCTCTCAGTGCTGATTGGGTGATATGGCACATTAAAGAAACATAAATATTTCTGTGAATTTCTATCCATTTTCAATATTTTCAATCCACAAAGTATCATTTTTAGAGATGTGACCATTGTTGCAATGGCATTTAAAATTCAATAAACTTATTCTAAAAATACTTTAAAAAAAAAAACTAACACTATATTTTGAAAAGATCTTCACCCGACATAAACATGCTGCTTTTAAGGTAACTTGAAAAACTGTGAAGTAAAATTTGCAAGATGGAGTTAAGTCTGATAGCCTTACCCACTGAAGTGGCTCGGGTCACCATCCTCACCGCTTAGAAGTTTATTCCTAACAAGCTGGGTTTTTCTCAGTCATGGTAACATTAAAAAGAAATTTTTAAGCATGAGTTGACGCTGAGGGAAGGCACGTTCACCACACACTCACTTCGTTTTAGAGGGTTTAACTAGTAAAAGCATTCCATTTATGGTTTAAAAATCAAATGGCGCATATCGCACTGATGCCGCGACAAGAATCTAGCTAATTTTGTATGGCTTATCCTGACAGTGCTTAAGAAACACAACTTAGTAAGTATGTTAAACATTCCTGCTCTACAGATATTTGGCAGTCACCACACAGAAAACTGAGTTGTGTAACAGCTCTTTCATTAGAAACAGTCAACATTTAATAACCTATTTATATGGAACTCAGAGAATTTCATTAGGATTTGAGCATATACAGCCACATAATTTATGCAAAATATCTTTTCTATGGCTGTCATTTGTGAAAAGAAAAACGGTCCAAAATCTTGAAAGGTTTTAAAATACAAAATGAAATGGTTATTTTAGACAATAAAAATGTACCAAAACATTTCGGCAGTCCAAATTAACAGCCTGATCATAATCAAGAAAAGAAAAATCTTCCATGGAAAAAATTACGTCCTATTCACACATAAGTTGAGAAAAAATTATGGCTTCTTAGTAAGAATGATAATTTAGAATGGCCATTCCCATTTTTTAGTGTTTTGGCTTCTAATAACAACAAAATGGATCCATAGGCCCATAACTGTTTAGCTCCACACAAAGAGTTAACTTGGCATAACCATGATGGCATACCGTGGCAAAGCACAAGGACAAATCACGTCTTTATTAGAGGGGCTGGTGAATACATGACAGCTAAAGGGATTTTGTTAGAGAACACACTGGCATATACCGAGTAGCTTATGATATCTAGGTAAGTCAAGGTAAAACTTCATGTGCCAGTCAAGTGACTCTGAGTCTGCTGCATGTAGCAAGCCAGAGGAGCATATTATCAAGCAGATACAACCTTTAAATAGCTTTTTTTTCCCATCCTGAGAGACTCAATAAAAAGTTACCCAAACTTTTTTTTTTATCATTTTAGTATTTAAGCCGAAACCAAAGCAAGCAACAGTACATTTATGTAACACATTTATATAATATTTATATTTTATATGACTATTTGTGTATATTTGTAATATGTTTATATAAATAGAACTATTTGCTATAAATCTATAATAAACATATAACACACTTATATATTTATATAAATATCTGTGTGTAATTATACTATATTTATATAAATATAAATACATTTACATAGGTGTATTTTAAAAGGTCTAATGACAGCTCAGTTTAAAAGTGCTGCACACTAACCCTTTTCCCCATTTAAGAATCAAGATTCTCAAATCTCCCAGACAATTAAGCACATAACGAGATACAATCAGCAACAAATCCACCTTTCTGTTAGTGAGAGCAGAGCAAGAAACGATACTCAACACATTGAAGGACATGAAAAGAATAATACCAACAGACAAGTGCACTTTCGCTTGGTCCAAGAAGAAAGCTAGCAAAAACAAAACAAACAAACAAGACATCCTGAAGGAGACAGTGAGATTTCTGGGAGAGTAAAGACACTTGCTGTGCAAACTTGCCAACCGGAGTTTGAGCCCTGGAACATGACATGAAGGTGGAAGAGTAGTAACGACTCCACAAAGTTTTATATGACCTCCATCCGTGTGCTGTGACATGCACACACCAGTCCTCTCTCACGAAGATGCACATCAGACATGCACAAACACAGTAATATTTTTTTTAATTATGAATGAATACAAATGACCTGGCTTTTGACACACCTGTCAAGGAAGAGTATTTTCTGTTAGGAAAAAAAATCGCTTGCTGGGTATCTGTCAGAGACACAGAGAGGAGAAGATAATTGACAGACAAAGATTAGACCACAAGCCACCTTCCATTAATAGGAACACCACCAAACCAAGAGCGGCCATTTTAGAGTTTCTGACAGCTGATAAATGTTTTCTCTCACCGCCTTAACATACAAAACCCAAGCTGGATGGTCTTTACAAAACTTCTCTAACTAGGAACACCAAAAGACCAGAGTCCATCCAGCCCCCTACACTTGGATATCTGAAATGGATAGAGATAACCAAACTACTTCCATTTTTCTACATTCAATTACCTGTTTGAATTTAAACTGACGAGTTCTACTAACAGTTTTACCTCTGATTGTAGATAGTAATTGTCAGTTATCTTTTTAGATAAGGCTATTTAAATCAAATACATCACTAAAACCAGAACTTTAAGGAGAACACATCAAGATACTGGCATAGGCAATAACTTCTGGAAATAACTCCAAAAGCTAGGCAAGTGAAAATTAAAACTGACCAATGGGATTACCTCTACTAAAAAGCTTCTGTACAGAAAAGCAAACAACAGAGTGAGGAGACAGTACACTGAATAAGAGAAAACTTATACAGCTAATGGAGGATTAATATCCAGACTCTATAGATAAGCAACATGTAAAATAAATATAATAAATATGCAAGTGTATATACTTATATAATTACATATATCCATGTTTTTATTTTATTTTTGTTTATTTTTTGGTTTTACAACAGAAAGTTTTGCTGTATAGCCTTGGCTGTCCTCACTCTGTAGACCCGGCTGGCCTCAAACTCACAGAGATCTGCCTGCCTCTGCCTCCTGAGTACTGGGATTGAAGGAGTATACCACCAACACACAGCTCATAGTTCTAATTTTAATAGCAATAAATTTAAACATTAATCCTCAAACACACTGCAAGACATATTCCAATAAAAAATATGATAATTGCAATGACAATCTCAAAATATATTAATCTGATGCAGAAAAAAGTTCCTAAGTGCTCATGGCAGTAATAATTGATGTCAATACCATTTCAATATGTGGGTATTTTAAACAGATGTATGTGGTACTGGACACTAAGCTGAGGGCTTTGTGCATGCTAAGCAATCACTCTACCATTAAGCCGTATCATCAGTCCATTTTTTTCTTTTGTAGAAATAAACATTCTATCATAATCCTTCTTATTTGTATATCTTCATAAAATCAAGTTGTCTAAAATTATTTCTAATATCATTTTGGGAAAACATAGCAGCACTTCTTGGTGATCTGTGCTATTTTAATGTGTGATTTTTTTCTTTTTAATTTGGAGGGCTGAATGTTTTTGTTTAGAATTATATTCATAATTTTTATCCAGACATTCATGAAACAGCAAATGCTTAAAGAAGGGTTCGCACACTGGGTTTGTTGTTGTTGTTTTAGTGTAATTACCCCATTTCTCCCTTTCTTTTCCTCCCTCCAAGGTCTCTCATATATAGCTCCTTGTTCTTTTTCAAATTCATAGCCTCTTTTTTAATTGTTCTTATATATTTCTGTATATACATAAATACAAACATGTATATTTTAATATTTTATACAGATTTATTATAAATAAATATGGATATATTTATATTTATGTAGATATAAATATATCTATTAAATATATGTATATGTGTGTGTACATATTTATATATAAATACATACATACGTTATGGACAATTAATGTAAAAAGACACAGCATGCTTTTTAAAAATAACAAAGGCAGCCAGGCATCATGGTGCACAACTGTAATCCCAGTGCACAAGACGACAGAGGCAGGAGGGTCTCTGTGAGTGTGAGGCCACCCTGGTTTACAAAGCAAGTCCAGGGCAGTCAAGGCTCTCTAAAAGGTCTCTAATAAAGCAGAAAGGAAAAAAAGCAAGCAAGCAAGCAAGAAAGAACAAAAGAGAGAAAAAGGAAATCAAATGACTTTTGATTTCAATGTCACTTTTCCTGCATCTATAATCAAGGGAACACCACAGACAAAGGATCTGAAAGACTGAGAAAGCAAAAATGCTAGGACCTCTGCACCACAACAGGCTCTTCTAGAGTTGGCTGGACAAACAGCACTGGAACCATGGAATTGTTGATGCAGATAACACTGTGGAAAGGGGCAGTCTTGTGGAATTCCACCCCTAGTCAAAAACTAAAAATAAGCAGTCATTACTAGAAGAAGGAGAATTAGAATTTTTCAGAGATGAACCCCCTTATTAGTTGCACAATAGAGAGCAGTCAGCCTGAAACCACATGCACACAAACAACAAATGTGGACTCAGTAGGATATATATATATATATATATTCACATCCACACAAACATACACAAACACACACAAAGTCACACCACATTTTAATCAAAGAAAAAAGGCTATCAACGTGAGAGTAGGAATGCACAGGGAAGTTGTGAAGAGGCTTCTAGGTAGGGGCTGGAGGGAGGAAAGGAAACGAGAACAGCAATATAATTCTATGTCCATTAAAATCATACTGAAACATAAAATAAACAACAAAGAACAAGTAATTCAATTTTAAAAGTGTCGGGGGAGGGGACCTGTATAGACACTTCTCAAGTACAGAAGGACAAATGGCAAACAAATGTAAGAATACAATTTAAACATCACCTCTTTTGGTCTTCATGTGGAGCTCCTGTCCCTTCCAGGTCTTTCATCTCCCCCTTCTTTCATAAGATTCCCTGCACAATGCCCAAAATTTGGCTATGAGTCTCAGCATCTTCTCCAATACCCTGCTTGTTAAAGTCTTTCAGAGGCCCTCTGTGGTAGGCTACTGTCCTGTTCCCTGTTTTCTCCCTCTTTGGGTGTCTATTCTGTTTGCTTTTCTGAATGAGGATTAAGCCACTTACCCCCAGGACTATAGGTTTTAGTATGTTTATCCTACATTATATGGCTAATATCCACTTATAAGTGAGTATATACCATGTGTGTCTTTCTGCTTCTGGGTTACCTCATCAGGATGATCTTTTCTAATTTCCACCATTTGCCTGCAAATTTCATGATTTTCTTGTTTTTAATTGTTGAGTAGTATTCCATTGTTTAAATGTACCACAATTTCTGTATCCATTCTTCACTTGACAGACATCTAAGTTGTTTCCAGATTCTGGTTATTATGAATAATGCTGCTATGAACACAGTTGAACAAATGTCCTGGCTGTATGGTTGAGCATCTTTCGTATATATGCCCAGATGTAGCCAAAGGGCAGCACATGTGGGTTCCCTAGTATGAGAAGCAGGGGCTGTCTCCCACATGGACTCAGTGGCTAGCTCTTTGATCACCTCCCCCTGGGGAGGTGACCTAACTAGACCACAGAGTAAAAGGATCCAGACCATCCTGATGAGACCTGATAGGCTAGGGTCAGATAATAGGGGAGGAGGACCTCCCCTATCAGTGGACTATAGAGGGCAAGACATAGTGGGGGGAAGAGGGAGGGAGGATGGGATGGGAGGAGATGAAGAAGAGGCTACAGCTGGGATGCAAAGTGAATAAATTGTAATAAATAATAATAATAAAGAAAAAAAATAAATTTAAACATTAGGTAAATGTTTATCAAAACCACATTGAAATTGTGTTTTATCTCCAAATGACTATTATCCAAAAAATATCTGAAAATAAAAAATTCCGTAGCAAACGGTATTCACAGTGTTTGGTGGTAATTCAAATAACCAAGGTTACTATGGAAAATATCGTGAATGTTCCATAAAAACAGCAGGAACAGCAACTATCTAAAGCTAAAGAGAAAAGACCATCTGGTCCAGCTGTGCCGTTACCAGGTAAAAATCTGAAGGACATGTAATCAGAATGAAAGAGAGACAGCCACACACTCATGTTCACTGCAGCACTGTTTGCAATGGCCAAGATGTGGAGTCAGCTGAGGTGTCAACCGAGGAAGGCATTAAAAGGTGGAGCATGTAAAAGACATTAGTGTCCCACTATAAATAAGAAGAAAATCCTGTAATTTGTAGGAAAATCATAAAACTGGAGGATAAGATTGAGAAAAATAAGAAACATAAAAGCAAGCATCATATGTTTTCTTTGTGTATACAACTAACTTAAAAGAAATGACCTGAATGTGGTCTACAATCAGGGACTAGAAAATGGGCAGAAAGAGAGAAGGAAGTGAGGGGAAGAGAGATATGTAGTTAGACTTATTAAATGTATTAAACACGCCTGTGTGGGGTATGATAGTGAAATCCATTTACCCAGTTACCATTTGTTACCAGAAAATACTGCCATACTGTACTGAAATCTGTCACTCCTGGCCAGGAATAAATACACTACTGATATCATCTCCTATGCTCTTTCTTTCAAACTCTGTACGTCGTAATGTTTACATAATCCTTTGGAACTAGGACATGGCTGGATTTTTAAAATATGGTCTGACAGTCTTTTTCATTAAATGAGGATGTTTATCAGTTACTGTTTTATGTCACTAACAGGTTATTTGTCTGTGCTTGTACAATCTCATTTCTAAGTGTTATTTTTAATCAGCATTTTAGTTTTATCACTATTAATTTAGTTTTCTGCTCTTACAGCATACATTCCTAACTTGTCAAAGTCTAACGAGCCTCTTCAGACAATTCAGGGAATAAAGAGCCAATTTCGCTTCATTTAACATTCCCTTGTATCATTTTTTTTTTTTGTCTGTACGTTACATCCCTCCATTCAATTTATTCACTTTCAGCATTATTTTATGAGGCTGAATTTCATTTAGATTTATTTACACATTTATCGCCCTTATTGATCTTTCCTTCATCCTGTTTCTCTGGGTTAATATTCTCCTTATAAAAAAGATTCCTGTAATGAAATTCTGCTAGTGACAAACTCTGAAGGATTTTGCATTTCTCTTTTTCTAAAACTGATTATATTCCATGGTTTGCCTTAAGAACATTTTCACTGACTATAAATGGATGCTTTAGCTGTCGCTTTCATTTGGTTCATGGAGTACATATCATTGAATCCTGGCTCCCAGCACCATTCTTGATATTGATAAAGTCTCCTCAACATGACTGCCTAAACATGAGGTGACTAAGGACAATAGCAGTTTGTGTGCCAAAGTGGAAGAAGGAAAGACCAGCAGGCTTGAACCCTACATGAAGTACTGCAGGCAACAAAGAAGTGTTAAGATTAGCAGAAACAGTCTTTCCAAGGGGACCACACACCCGCTGGTTATCCTGTGCTAAATGGTCTGCCTAAAAATTTACGTACGAGTATGATTATACCAACTGGGCGAATTTTGTTTATATATTCAGGAATATATATATACACATACACATGTATATACTTACTAATATATGCACGTAAAAACATTTGATGAAAAAGAGACATACATTTGAAAGAGAGCAAGAAGAGGTATAGGAGAGGGACTGAAGGATGGAAAGGGGAGGTGAATATGATATAATTATAATATCAAAAATAAATGGAAAAATATCATTTGAAGGTAATGTGTATCCTAAGTGTGCTCTACTTTCTTCATCTCCTATGATTTATTGGACCTTTACAGTGAACTTTTTCAGTGGTTCAGGTAAATTTCAGGCATTCTCCCATCAAGTAAAGCCACAAGAGAACAATGTATAGAATGTATGTGACTTTATTTGATGCAATAGTTAAATATGGTTAATATTTATTTTCTACCTTTGCTTTACCCTTTTATTTATGAATATTTTATGTATAGTAGAAAAATATGGATAAAAATAACTGATAATTAAGCTAAGCATAAATAATCAGAACATGATGATTCAGGGTGAAAGAAGTACCCCTTATCATTATATCTAGACAGACAGACAGACAGACAGACAGATGGATGGACAGAGGCAGGTTCATTTCTGAAACTTGGATCCTGACTTGCTTCAAATAATGACAGAGACTGCCTAGCTTAGCAAGGTGGTAAATTTTCTAAGTTATTCTGAATTACATTTTTTATATAATATGTATTCTGTAGTAATTAAAAAGATTAAAAGTATATGCTCACAATAAGATAACACACATAACTATAGAATACTTTCAGGTCAGCAAATAATAACCTATGTGGAAGTAAGAGCATGTAAAATGAAAAATGGTTTAAAAGAAGCTAAATCTATGGAAGAAAACAATGAAAATGCTAATTTGCATATTTAATTTTTTTAAAGGATTTATTTATTTACTATGTATACAGTGTTGTGGCTACATGCATGCCTGCACGCCAGAAGAGGGCACCAGATCTCATTATAGTTGGTTGTGAGCCATCATGTTGTTGCTGGGAATTGAACTCAGGACCTCAGGAAGAGCTGCCAGGGCTCTTAACGTGTCGGCCATCTCTCCAGCCCAGCATATTTAATTTTTAAATACTAAAATCATTCAATGTCTTAATTACTAATAAGTAGCATCAGGAAAAATAAAATGCACAAACACGATAAGCACAGGAAATTGTTTCAGGCATCACCTTGGTGTCTGCCTTTTCCACTCTATACAGTGTTGAATAAAAGCAAGATATGTCTGGACATGTCGGATCTAAAAGCTTCTTCTCCAGGACTCCCAGCTACTTTTTATTTCCCCAAGGCTCAGCACTGGCTCCTAAGTGATCTCCCACAGTTCTTTCTGTACTGTCTTAGCATGGATGATACCAGGGCAGCCACCTTCTAATTCAAAACACCTTTAAATGAAGAGGTAAATCCATTCTACCTCGTCTATTGGGCACACTGGGACTCACTTTTCCTCTCCATTCCCATCTCCTTCTCTTCCTCACTCACCTGCTCTAGTGACACCTGCCGTGTTTAGTGTGCTTGTATTACACCAGGTCAATTTATTTAAAACTCTTCAAATTCCTCCCTAAATCATGTGACCTGACCCTCGGTTAAGTAAGGTCTCTGATCAAATACTACACCTTCTGATTTCCTTTCTCAGCTCCCCTTTCAAGGGTCCTTTCCACAGTCGGTGACACTCTTACCTACCCACTGTCTTCCATTTATACATAGAAGACACACTTCCTGAAGTATGACAGCATTCAGTCTGTGTTCTTGCTCCCTCCCTGTCTCCCTCGACCACCTTCTTCAGATGTGGGTTCAGGGGGTGTAGAGGCTTTGTTTTTTTATTGTATATTCCAAATCTGCACTTGTTATATTGAAATATAACACTTAAAAATTATAGTTATTTACAGAATTACAATTAATGCAAAATACTGTTTAATTCTTTTAACATAAGCAAAAAACAAAAAACAAACAAACAAACAAACAAAAAACAAGCCTTTGGGATACCGAGGACATAAGACCTTCTCTGAAAAAAAAAATAGTCATTTACTTTGTATACGACAATTTAACTGCAGTGAATATAGCAAAATAGTACTGTATACGATAGAAAGTATATGTTAGAAAACATACATAATGCAGGCAGACATGCCTTTGAACATCTGAAGACTGTGGGTTGCCCCATTATTCATTGGATTTCTCTGAGTCTGTTGGTTTTGTAGTATGTATATATGTAAACATGCAGTTGTGTGTTTGTATTTGATATTTTGCCTCTTTTACTGAGTTTGCAGAAGAGTGGGAAAAAGTGAAAATCAAATTACTCTATCCAAAAGCACATAAGACAAAGGAGTAGATGTTTGTTTAAAGTTCTAGCATTACATTTTCATGGTTCCACACTAAAAATGTTTTATAATTTATCTCTTGTCCTCAGTTTCAATATCAACATAAATGGAGATAATAATGCTATTTATTTCCTTATGTTTTTCTAAGTATTAAATAATATAATGGTTGTAAACTGATTAGTAATTCTGTATCTAAAACATAATATGATTCCAAAATTACCAGCTTTTATTATTCTCAATAAAAAGCTTAATGAGATAAAAATAATTTACCCATTTACTAAAGTGATATTTTACTTTGTTTTCAAATTTTGTTGTTATTGCTACTTGTAATAATGAACTGAACACTAAATACAAATGAAAATGTTTCTATATTTAGAGAAGCTGTTAACGGGATAAAACCATTTCACAGATCAACCAGTTGCCTGGAAAGCTGGAATTCAGTGAAATGTGTGAGTTTGAGTAGGAAAAGAGAAGAAAAAGACAAAAGTTGTAATAGAGGGAGAAAGAGAAGCTTTAGCTCTACACAAGCGTATTCTCTGATGTGGTCCTGGAAAGCTATGGAATGAACTGGTATCTGGGCTACCCCGGCTAGACCAGGGGACAGGTCATCAAGCTCTACACCCTCCTCCACCATGTGTTTCACAGTCTCTCCTCCTCGTCGTTGCACCTGTCTTAGAAAATAACATCCTTAAGATGGAGAAATTAAGTATTAGCTTATTTGACAAGAAAGGTAAGTACCTACAACTGTAAAAAGTAGGGCTTCAGAAATGAACTGTGAACTTAATACTTTGAAGAGAATATGATAATCAGCAAGCAAAAATAACAAGACAGGCTAAGATGAAATAAGCTTCAATAAACAGCCAGCATGACTGCTTTTTCTTCACACATTTGGTGGGGAAGATGCACACTTGATACACCTCCTTCCTGTTTCTTGTCAAGGTAATACATTAAGTGGTGTAAAATACATATTTTATTAATACATATTAATTACTTTCAGTTTTAAGTGATACTTCACTGCCGTAGGCATTCTCGCCTAACATATATGATATTTTTATCATCTTTTAAGATCTCCCTTTTAAATTACTGAAACATAAAGAATTAAGAGTCAGTTCAAGTGAGTGAACTCTTTTGCAAAAGCGTCCATAATTGTCCGTATTTTAATTTGTTGTGTTTTTTTTTTTAAAGAATACTGATTTAAAAAGACACAATATCATTTTAAGAAGTTAAAAAAAAATAGAACGTTATACCTAGTGGTCTTGAGGAAGTAAAAAGTCCTCATAGAGAGAGTTTAGTGTGTCTGTGGAGGGGAGAAGGTTGGAAGGTTAATTTGAAGAGTGGACTGGAAGCCAGTTTATGGCCATTCAAAGTGTTTCAACTTGCTCTTCTACAAAAAGAGTAGTGCTTAAGGGAAGAGTTCTCTCCTGGGGCCAGACTATGTTACATTACCAACAGGGGAATGCCCTTTCTTCACAAAAAAAAAAAAAGATTAAAAACATCCAGACTACCAAGGAGTGACAAAGAGACCACAACTTCCCAGGGAGATAACTGACATTCAAGCATAAGAACATTTAAGGAAAAAAAAAAAACTATATTAAAAAAAAAAAACCTTTAAATTCAAAAGGCCATAACATTCTAAAACAAGAGACAAATGGGAAGAGAAAGGGAGAAGATTATGTACATTTTACATCACGTTATGCTTTACCAGCTTTTGCAGTATTTCATAACGTATTTCGTCCTCAGGAAACGCCATACAACAGGCATTTCACCTTGGCATCATCCTCATGTTTCCTTGTCATGTTTTTGTGCCTCCATCAGGTGTCTGTACAGAAGTGCATTGCTGGCCATTTGATTACCTCTTTCTTGTAATACATGAGGAATCTACTAATGTCTCCAGATATACGACCGTTTCCATACTTTGCCCTCTTCCCCTAGGACAGAATCCCTGATGAAATATTAATAGATTAGACAATATGAATTTTTTATGGGTTTTCCCCCACATAATGCCAAATTGCTTTCCAAAGGGGCTGGGCCAGTTTTAATCGCAATGAACTGCCTGAAAGCAGAAGATCCACGTATCCCTGCCAACATGGGACATGATTATTTTTAATATTGTCATTTAGCAGGTGGATAGCCATCACATTGTTCATATAATTTATTTAGTCCAGTTAATTACAAGATGTGAAAGGAGAACATCTGAATTTAAGAAATTTTACAGAATCTCAATATTCTATTTCTATCCCATGGCCAAGAGGACTTAAAAAATCTCACGGGACCACCAAGTGAGATCATTTAACAGTAATTCGCCTGTGCGCACAGCATGCTGATAGGTAAGTGTGGGCAAAGAAGTAAGCGAAGGAAATGACACAAGCCAGGTCTCTGATCCAGTCCTAGTCAGCAGCATTAAGTATCAGCTCAACTGAAACAGAAAGCACATAATCAAATGTGAAGATGGACATAGACACCCCCATTTCCAAGCCAACAAGAAAACACATTCCTTTTTTAGTTCCTACCCTGACTAGGCCTCGGTTCTGTTGCTCTTCTTGTGGAGCTCCTGTCTTCTCCAGATCTTTCATAAGATTCCCTGCACTCTGCCCAAAGGCTGGCCATAAGTCTCAGCATCTGCTTTGATAGTCTGCAGGGCAGAGCCTTTCAGAGGCCCTCTGTGGTAGGCTCCTAACTTGTTCCCTGTTTTCTCCTTCTTCTGACATCCATCTTCTTTGCTTTTCTGTATGGGTATTGAGAATTTTAGCCGAGTTCTCCCTCTTGATTAGTTTCTTTAATCTGAGCAGAGGGTCTTTCCTGAGACTAATACTCCAACCAAGTACCATGCATGGAGATGGTCTGGAACCCCTGCACAGATGTAGCCCATGGCAGTTCAGTGTCCAAATGGGTTCCATAATAATGGAAGCAGGGACTGTCTCTGACATGAACTGTTTGGCCTGCTCTTTGGTCACCTCCCCCTGAGGGGGGAGCAGCCTTACCAGGCCACAGAGGAAGACAATGCAGCCATTCCTGATGAGACCTAATAGACTAGGATCAGAAAGAAGGAAGAGAAGACCTCCCCTATCACTGGACTTGGGAAGGGACATGTGTGGAGAAGAGGGGAGGAAGGGGAGGATTGGGAGGGGAGGAGGGAGTGAGCTACAGGGGGGGGGATACAAAGAGAATAAAGTCTATTAACAAAAAAATTTTTAAAAATGTTTAGGCCTTGGTTATTCTGGCCAAAAGATCAAATATACATCCATATAACTGTTCATCATGAAGGTACTTCCTTATAATAAGCACATTGCAGTACTTCTACAAATGTAACATCACAGAACGTTAAGGAGGCTCATGTACAAACTTTGTCAGCCCTCTCAAATGTTGGGTATAAAAAGCAAGAAGCAAAGTGTTTATGGAATGGGCTAATATAAGGGGGGGAAACCTAAAGAAAATGTTTTTAAAAGCAGTGTTTTATAGGCATTCACAGTCTCTGAAGAGGGATAATGCTTAATTCATAAGTCAAAGTTTGACTTGGGTTTTAGATGCTAAGGTGGCTGAGGCAAGTAGTATTACGGCGTTTTGGAGGGTGAAGGCTTTGGACCTTCATTAGGAAGGCAGAGAAAAGACCTCCTCACCATTAAGCGTAGACATCATCCAATCCTCCGAAGACCGTAAGAGAACACAAAGGGTGAAGAAGGTGAATTTGTTCTCTGCTTATGTCAGAATGACTCTCATCTTTCTCTCTGACAGTGAACCTTCCATGTGTGTGCTTTACCACCAACTTATATCCTCAACCGTCATTTGCTTTTCCTTCTGAGATATAATTTATTATCAGTAGGTATGAAACAATCAATTATAATGCAGTGCAAATTCCTATCAAAATAACCTCTTATACTTAAAACTACAACATCCACAAGTACACAAGTACATTATCCAAAATAATAAGTGCTAGGATTTTATCTAAGTTTACATATACACATACATGAATGTAAGATCCTCCTTCATAATGCATTTTGTATCTTTTTATTTCATAAGCAAGGACTAATATAATTACTAGCCTTTCAAAATAATGCAAAAAAAAAGTTAAAAGTGACACTTACGTGTATGACACACACTTTAATCTTTACCTCTTTATTGAATAAACAGATTATTTCTACGTCCATATTTCCCAATGGGTACTTTAATGAAACTGTTTTTATCTCCATTTAATTCAATTATGCTGCATATTAGTAAAGTTCTGGTACTGAAACAAACGGGGTTGTTAAGGCTCTACATAAACACAGTGAGTGTCTGCAGTTTCTGACCTGTCCAGTATCTATTTTCGATTCTGGTTGTTAACAATCTCAGGTTTTCCTTAGAATGTGATTTGCAAGGGCTAAAACGCAAGATGCCCTCAGACTCAGGCATGAGAATGCATCCTGAAGTGGTCCAGGTTCATTTCCCATTCTAAGAATGTTAGTTGGAAGCAGAGGAAGACTGAAAAGTTGATGCTGATTCTTAGCATTGGTGAGGAGACCTGGGGAGGAACTCATCAGTTCCTCTGATCTCTGAAACCACTATGCTCCTCTCTGTTGCTTGGGATTCTGTAAGCACAAAATCCATCCCTTTCTTGTGCTTATTCCTTAAGGAAGTCCTGGGTGATTTCTGTTGGACACAGCTAATGAAATGTATGGACGACAATGAAGAGCTTTATCTGAAGTCCAGGAGTCTCCGTATTCTGCCTCGTTTTTGTTTTAATCACCGTTTATAAATGAAATAGTATTCACATAAAAACTTCGGTACTTCAGTTAGAGCTTCAGAAGTGACTCATCAGAAATTTATGTTCTTATCAATAAGTGAATATCTAAATGCTTCCTGGGTTTTTATGCTTGCAAATTATGAAAATATTTTCTGTCTACTGTTGCTCTTTGATATATTAAAGTTATTGAATAATAATGATGTTCACTATGCCTAATTACATTCAATGTATCCAGAATAAATAACACACATGAATCTCATTCTTCAATTAAATTTCAGTCCACTGGAGGGGGGTAAATAGGAATTGTGAATTATTAGGTTAAAAAGCCCTCTATTCACAGCAAACACAGATAATCTCCAGAAAGGGTGGATATTAAATCATAACTAGTAATTTGTGCTAAGTAAATATTGTGTTTAATTTATATGTAATTACACTTAAGGAATTTATACAGGTGAAATATTAAGTTGTAAAAGGTCAAAACTTTATATTTTCTTCATATGTTTATGGATAATAAGTCTTTAGTTTCACTTAGTTTCAGAATATTTTATACTAAATATTCACTTTATGCGTTCTTTAATTTAGAATGCATAGTATATGGTCATATACTGTCTCAAATAATTACTCACTTCCAATAATTGTATATTAATCACATTTTTTAGTGTCATACAGATTTGTAATTATTTAATGGTATGTTTTATTTTCAAGTTTTTGTCTGTGGTCTGTTTGTCTGTTAACAAAATCTGGTCATGGGTGGAGAAATTCAGTGATTTGTTATAGCTTTAGTGATTTGATATGGTAACTTCTCAGTGTGATTTACATTTGAACATGCTTGCTTGATAGTCTAGATAAATATATCTCTTCTTTTAAAAACAATTTTGCAGGCTGAAACAACCAGCCTGCTAAGAAGCAAGTGCTCTACCACTTACCTAAATCTTCCCCCTCAGATAAATGCCAGCATCTCTGTGAATTCCACGTTGGCCTCTTTGTAGTTACTGTGCTAAGGTCTCTTTACAATTTCACTTGGTCTTGAATGTGCTTGGGCACCTACACATTTAACTATATTTATTGCAAATATCCTTTAGTAAAGTTTTCAGTTTTAATGTCCTCTGATATCGGCTTCATATAACATACAAAGAAGAAAATTTCAAAGTGTTGAATAACTGCAACATTTAATATATAACAAGCTGAAATATACATCTATATGTATGTATGTATATATGTATGTATGTATACATAGGAAGAGAAATAGGGGAAGAGAGGAGAAAGGAGAAGCAAGAAGAGGAGATGAGGGGAGACAGAGAGGAGAAGTCATCTCGGGGTAAGAATTGTATCAAAGACAAAAATCAACAGCATATCAAGGAGAAATAATTACTTTTCACTCCCCCAAGTAATTTCAGCATTGGCCTATTTTGTAGTTTAGTCAGAAATTTTAGAAACTAAAAGATTATCACTAGGAAATTAGGACAAAAGAGCTACTAAAATAGTTTTAGAGATACAGTCCATTGTTTGATAAGTGTTGCTTATTTTAAATTGCACCTGTCTCCTTTGTAATTACATAGCTGTATTCACTTAAAGAGATGACATGCATTACTCATATTTTTTAAACTTTTAAAAATTTATTTATTTTTATTAATTACAGTTTATTCACTTTGATTCCCAGCTGTAGTTTTCTCCTTCATCCTCTCCCAATTCCACCCTTCCCCCTCTTCTCCTCCCATGCCCCTTCCCAAGCCCAGTGATAGGAGAGGTCCTCCTCCCCTTCCCTCTAACCCTAGCCTATCAGGTCTCATCAGGACTGGCTGCATTGTCTTCCTAGCAAGGCTGCTCCCCCATGGGGGAGGTGGAAGGGGAGGAGGTCAAAGAGCCAGCCACTGAGTTCATGTCAGAGACAGCCCCTTTTCCCCTTAGTAGGAAGCCCACTGGAGACTGAGCTGCCATGGGCTACATCTCTGTAGTTTGATCCGTGTATATCCTCAAATATTCAAATTCAAGTAATCATTGATGTTACCATTTCATAGCCATGAGGTAGAGTGCTGATGGTCCAGAATGTATGTTCATAGCAGACTACTGATATAAAGACAGCCTCAGTGTATCCATACATACTATTCATGAACCCATGGCTCATCTGTGTGTATTTAGAGTGTTCCTTCCTGTCTAATAGCATTGAAATATACCAATAATTGCATAGTATGAAACTTTGCTACTGGACTTGTCCTTACTGAGTGCTAGGAAAGAGGAAAAGTCTCCTCAAAGTCTAGGTCCATGCGGAACTGAGTCAACCATTATGTCATTTATATATGTCTGAGAAACACTGGTCATCAAAGAAATAAAAATGAGCTAAAAACAATAATTCAGCACCAAGTACAGCATATCCCGTTTGCAAATCATCTCTTCAGCTATAAATTTGTTTTGTGACAACGATTTTATTCTTCACATCTCTGCAATGGTGTTTTAGGATGGAAGTTAGTCACAATTTCTTTTTCCTTCTTTATAAGAACTGAAAGGCAGACACTAATGCTTTAAAATCCCTTCATCATTCATTCATTTTATCCCTCTCTGCTCTGAAATTTCCTCTTTTGGTACATGTGGTGAATTTCTGTTGTTGTTCTCATTTTATGAAACTAACAGATAAGTAGCTTTTAAGATTTATCTGCCATAATGTTTTTATTCTAAAACATTTAAGAACAAAAACAATAAAAACTTGCCTACAAGTTTTTGGGAATGTCTCAGAGTCCCTGAAACTCATCTCTCAATCACTGAATTTCAGAGACCCTAGAAAGGAAGATATTTTGGTTTAGAGATTCTATCATGTAGAGCAAATTTTAAGAGTCTATAAATATAGCATTAGAGAACATATATATCTATATTCTATAGATATGAGAACTGACATAGTTATAAACATTTCATTGCAAACTATGTGTAATTCAATAAATCTTACTTGGCATCTCTAAGTGCACCACAATGTATCACATTTTTGGTTCTACCATAGTATTATATTTATCAATATAATACTAGGTTATTATTAATATATATTAAGATAGTTTATGTATAAATGAGTAGAGGCTGTCATTTCTCTTTTCCTAGTGATTTTACAAAATGTTGAGCCTCAGAGTAAATGTACATGCTGACAAACTGTTTCAAATTTTGCTTCTTCTAAACCTAGCTTCACTCTCACCGACTTTAAGTAAAATTGATTCTTACTTGTAGAGAAGGGTTGGGCTAAAAAAAAAAAAAATCTGTGTTTTTCATACTTTAATACATTTGATTTCTCTTTAGCCCCTATCAGACAGCTGGACCATCAGCTTGGGAGTGCTATACAAAACTATGTGCTAACTTTCTTCTGTTTTAAAAAAGTTTGCATTTGGGAAGGAAAGGAGGAAAAACATAGCATAAAAGGGATGAAAACCATTGAGAAATAAATGTTATCAGTACACATTTCATGCTGATTCTCCGTCAAGCTAGGGACGCAGAGCAAGCTTGCAGTCACTTAGCATACAACACAGCTTCTTGAGGGCATAAACTTCACGTCTCTCTAATATGAATGCATTATTTATAAACTAGTTTTCAAAAACCTAAGCGAGTTCCACTGTTCATATGGGGTAAATGATAATGATCTTTTTAGATATAAGCTAAACATATAAGAAAATAATGGAATGGAAGGAAACAGAGAAAATAAAATCGTAATTATAATTACATAAACACACATATGTACGTGCACGCTCTCTCTCTCTCTCACACACACACACACACAAATGGAGCAAAGGCACCAATTTTGCCAAAATTTCTTTGTAACTGAACTTGCTGGACAACCAACTTAATTTTAAACTGATGACAGATTTTCCTGGAATCTTTCCAATTGTTTTGGCATATTTTACCCGAAAATCAAACCGTAACTCTTTTACTGATGATAATCTTAACAGCAACACTGACCTCAAAATCCAGGGCTTGTGAATGGCCTTTACAAATGTCATGGATTTGAGGCTTTCAACACAGAAAAAGTAGAATTCCTTTCATTAAAATTATGCCTTTGAATCTCACTCAATTCTTTTGGATGACGTTTTATGTGTAAGTTGAATTTACAGGGTCATAAATGCCGTTTAGAAGCCACTGATTTAAATTAATTACGGTAAAGGTAGACTGTTGCACAACTTAGCTGCTCTGAAACATATTCTGGGTTGATTCACAATTTTTTGAGCTAAGAGTGGTTTCAAATTCACAATCCTCCAGCCTCAGCTTCCAGAAGGGAGACTAGCATTACAAGTGTGTAGGCTGCCATGACTGACTGGATGTTCAACTTTCTAGACAATAGATACCTTGTCATTCAATTTATTGATTGTCTTGAGGGCTCCATTTTTTTTACATTAACACTAATGTTCAGTGTGTATTCTTGTGAGTCTCATAGAGAGCTTCAAGACCAGCAAACTTGGGATTATCTTTATGATTGACAGCTTCAACACTAATTCAAGTACTTGAGAAGAATATATGAATCCATATGTATTAGCTGAACAGGAAACTTAATGGAAAATCTGAAACATGAAGTAAGGGTGTAGAAAGTACATGTTGGTAGAAGATCAGGATACTAGTTTATGATGCTTTTTATTGTGATCTATTTATGTATTAACACATAATGGCAGTTGTCTATGTCTTTATTCTGTGATGAAGTGCTAAAACCTTCAACAACATTCACCCACACAATTGGAAAAAAGTACAATTTGCTAAAATGTACTTGGCTAAGCCAGCATCCTGATCAATAACAGATTACTAAAGAGGTTGACAATATTGCCAAAAGAATAATATTTCTCATACAGAATGGACTTGTGAATTCATTACTAATGCAGAGCAGTCATTTCCCTCCTAGATGTCTCTCTCTCTCTCTCTCCCTCTGTGTGTGTGTGTGTGTGTGTGTGAGCTGTGAGCGTGTAGCATATGCATGCATGCATGCATGGGAAGAGATAAACAAAGACAGGATTAAAATAGCTTTCTGAAACTGGTGGAGATTTACAACTCCCCTAAAATTTTTAGTTTTAGAAAATGAATGATTTCATCATGGATCAAAAGAAATCTCTGGAACATAAATCATTTTATCATATTTTATGAATACATTCTTATTTTGATTATTTGACATACATGTTGTGTTTCATAAGGTATTTGGACCTATTACATTTTTTTTCTGGTACAATGCATGGCCTGTTAGAGGAATTATTCAGTAAATATTGAAATTAAAATTTGGTAGATGTCAAAAGTGAGTTTAGTGGCCTGGAGATTTGGCAACTTGACCTTTACTTGAGTTAGTAAAGATCTCTCTAGAAATTTGACAGTCTAAGCTCATGGGCTACCCTGTAGCCAAACAAGACAAAAGTGAAGTAAATCTGAAGACTTTGGTGAACTTGAGTGCCTCACGGAAACTAAGTGTCTGCTCTACCCATTGCTACCCACAAATCTGTGCAGCCTCCTCCTCCTGAACCTTACAGTCAATGGCACTGTGCTTGCCTGAAACATACTTCTAATTTATCCTACTTTATGGACACACACGCCTATCTTTAATATACTGATACATCAATATAATTATCCTCACTGTTTATAAAATATATTTCTCTAAAACATTCTTTTTTTCACAGTAAAAACCTGCCCTTTAAAAGGGCCACAATAAAATGAGTTCATTATTCTATTCTAAGACTTGTGACTGATCCTAATACATAATGCAGTCTACTTTGAAGCTACTTGATAGAAATATGAAAAGCATTTGGCCAAATGCTAAATTTCCCCTAAGATGTTCCTTTTTAATATTGGCTGCTGTTATTAATTTCCTTTGAATTTGGGTTTATTTGGATTTATTTATTAACAATGTATCCCTCAGGTACAAACTGAGTAACATCGCTGCTACTTTACTGTAAGTTGCTCATCTCTATTAGAATAACTTAGTGACTAGCCAGAGGGAAAATAAGAATCCTTACTCTGCAAACTACAAAAATACGTAGAGGCAAAGGCGGGGGTTTTGAAGAGCTCCCTCCTTGCTACCTACAATATTCCTATGGTGTACCTTACTTTCATTTTCACTGTTCTCCCAAACCAGAAATGAGCCCATATAACGCGGTTTCTGAGTCTTTAGCCTGGGTATTTTTGGTTGTATGTAATTTGTTCTGTGCTAGGACAACAGATTCCTCCGATTTAAAAGATAGCCCAGCTTCAAACAGGAAACGTGGTGTGGCCAGTTCAAGAGCCAGCTCCCTCTGTTGAGCCAATTTTGGTTTTCCCAATGCTGCCAGTCAAGGGAGCTTCCAGCCCCACCTCTCCAGTTCCCTGAAATCCCATCTCCTGTCACAGAATGAGCTCCCCCAACCCCTTCTGAGTCATGGTGGGGAAAGTGCCTTGGTTCTGAAATATTTCAAGAAGTTTCAAAAAGGAGAGATTCCTACGGAGACAGCAGATCCCAGAGAAAACCGTCGCCTACACTAAGTTTGTGCGTCCTGAACGGGGAATGGGGAGCCACTGCAGTGAGCCCCGGGAGATCCCGATTCAGCCCGAGAGCACTGCCTGGTAGCAGCGGTAGCAGCGGCGCATGAAATCCGTCTTCTGCGGAAAGGGTTTGCCTGCCGTGTACACAGAGCTCGCAATGGCATACCAACATGGAACGTGTGAGAAAAACAAAACAAAAATAAAAACCAACATACGTCCTGGAAGAAGCTCGGTAAAGAAACCTTTAAGTCAATGTGTTCAAAGTCTGGTGGCCCAGACCCCGGCAGGCTTGAAGTTTCTGCGAGCACAGCCACCCTCCCAGCATCTGTCCCAGGACACACCAATCCCAAACACGATGGCCCTCCTGTCAAGGCCGCTGGAGAGGAATTGACTCCTCCAGGACACTCCTCTAACGCGCACCCTAGCTCCCCTCCACCCCTGCCCAGTTGTCCCGCTGCGACCACCTGAGCCCCAAAGCTCCAATCCCTTGGAGCGGAATTCTCTCCGCTCCAAATCTGCGCTCCTGAAAAGTGAACTGAGCCTCCTACGAAGGGCTTCTGCCCCCTAAAAGTGGCCAGTCCCCAACCCTAGCTTCTGGCCTTCGCCCCTCATCAACTTCTCTTTGCTTCAGCAAGATGGACCAACCATTACTTTCTGCTCCAAAGTCCCTGGCGTAAGGCAAGACTTTGGGGAGCGTCGGTACATGCGCTTCTCCCCTGGCGCGCTAGACCCAAGGGCTCCTTTTCATTAAGGCAATAAAGTTCAATTTGCCCCGCTCCTTCTGAGACAGAGAGACTTTCCGATTCACCGAGTTCTCGCTCCTTCCGCGCTAAAAACGCCCGGTTCACTCCATCCCAGCCGGGATTCTTGAAGGACATCATTCCACCCAAAGGGGACCTACTCTTCTCCTTGCAAAGTGCCCCAAACCTCGTGCATGTGCGCGCGCGCACCGCATACCCACACTCTCTCACACACAATGCCATCCACGCGCTGTCAAAGTCTGTCACTGGCTAAGCGAGAAGGCAGGAGCTGAAGCCGCACCGGCACGAGCATCAGCCTGGCCAGGCAGCAGGACTCCGCTGTCCAGGTCCCAAACACCCTTGTCCGGATGCTCCGGCCGCCAGGCGCCTCGTAAGCACCCCAAGATCACAAAGCGGTCTGGGGGGGGAGCCTCACCTTACCCGCGGGACGCGCGGTCTCCGGCCGTTCGGCTGGCCCGCGGGCCACGGGGACGCTGCAGTCGGGGTCCCGAAGATGCTTATTCTCCGCTGCCGCTGCCCGGATCCCCGGCGCCAGCATCACTTCTCCCCCGCCTCCGCCTCCTCGTGCTCCGCTCGCGCGCCCGCCCCTCCCGGCGGCCTCCCGCAAGCCCCGCGGCGCTGGCTGCGCGCGGTGGACGGCGGCGGCGGCGGTGGCGCCCGCGCGGGCTCCTCAGCCGCAGCAGGCGAGCAGCCGGGGTGGCAGCCGGAGCACCGGAGCCGGGATGCGCTTCCCCGGCGAAGGCTCTGGCCTCGGCGACTGACAACGCCCGGCAGCCAATCGCCGCCTCGCCCCGCTCGGCGGGGGGAGACCAATCAGAGCGGAAGGCCCAAGGTTTGCCTCCGCCTTTGCTCAGCAGGCTTGTTTCCGGGAGAGGATGCTGCTGGGGTGTGGGATTGGGGAGGAGGCAGGACGGGGGCGAAGGGTGGGGGGCTCGGGGCCCGGAGGCTAAGATGCACGGAGGAAGCCGGGCCCACAAACCTCGGCCGGGGGCGCTTTGTGACTATCCGCGCGGAGCGTCTTGGCGTGACCAGCACTCCCGGGTGACTGTCCCCAGAGGCTTGCCACGGAGGTTCAGTGTGCTGGCATCACTGTGCAGAGGTTTTGGGACCCCATTAGAAGCGGCGCTGCTGGAGAGCGAATCCCTGGAGGCGGTCGCCGCCTTGAAGGAAGCGAGCAAAGTCACCAGACAGCGCCCCCGTCCTTCTTGCTTAGGCAGCAGGAAAGTGGTACCCCTGCTAGCCATCAGCCTGGAGATGTCCAACCTAGGAACGAGATACTCTGAGAGACGTTTTCAAAGTTCCTTGCAGAGTGGACTTTCCTTATCTGCTCTCCATATAAACTTCAACCCCGAAAAACAGCCACCACAGGAAAACAACAACGACGGAAGGCACACAGTGACAGCCGGTCCAGTTTAAGCAGGCGACTTAACTACTGAGCCCTTGCACCTCGGTTCTGTTTACTCGCTGGGGAACCATCAAGTCTAACTAATCCAAGAGGTTTTGTCTTAAGGGTGCCTGTGCGAATGTGACTAAGTACGAAGTGGTGCTGTTTGGCAGAAAACGAAAAAAAGAAACCTCGCCTGTCCTACTCTTTCCCCCAAATGCTAATAATCCTTCCTTGTAGAGTTATCCCGTGCAGATAACCCCAAAATGGCCATCAAAATAGCCCGGAGGTCTAACTTAAAAGCTTCCACTCATAATTTCTGGAAACAAGAGAAGCCAAAACGTTAGTTAACACAAAGGCTTGTAGATGAAAGGGACAGTCCCTAAAAGACCCTTGTTCTCCAATGGAGAAGACTTCTCCAATGGAGAAGAACCTCACAAGACTTTTTGTGAGTGTTTAATAATAATAATAATAATAATAATAATAATAATAATAATAATAATAAACATTTAGCTACATCATTTTCTGAAAAATGACTTGGAACTCAGTATGTCCTTTATTTTTATTTCTACGCTGAGATTCAATTTTGCTGTTCATTAAGTGGCTCAGTTCTTTTTGAAATCAACATCTGTTTCTTCATTTGCCTTTTTAAGAAAGAAAGAAAAGTTTATTCTTCGATATCTAGCACAAACCTTGCACAAACTTTTTGGACTCTGTAAGAAAATGTTCACTGTACAATAGACTTCACGTTCTCAGTATAAAGAATATTCAGACCTTCACTGTGTTCTGTGCCTTCCTGCCCCTCAGCCACTTACTCATCTAGTCAGTCCATCTCTTTCTAAAAAACTGGCAGTGCTAACAGACAGTAAGCCCATTTCTTTACAGTTAAGAACTGAGATCTAGCCTACACTCCTTTAATTTCCTTTTTAACATGGAAGTCCCAAGACTGCTTGCTAACTTTTAAAATTATATATGTGTGTACATAAATACATATGTAAGTACAGATATGCATTTTTATTTCATAATGAGAAAAAACAGTATCTTCATGAACTACTCAAGGAAAAGCATGTAAGACTGAAATTCAGGAAAGAAAAACAAAGGTGTGATTGATTCTAAATTTTGGGGGGATTAGCTGATATCCTGTCAAATGTGCAAATCTTAAGGTTGGAAAGTCAGAAAGCAACAAGAAGCTGGTGGAAAAGCCCTCCCTGCCACCCTGGATATCCAAGTTCAACCCTGGAAACCCACATGTTAGAGGAAAGAACGGATTCTCTCTAGTGTATGCTCTTACACACCCCCACCCACACATACACACATAAAATTAAAAATTTACATAAGTGCTTTTTTTTTTTTTTAAGGATTCGTCTTTTACGAAAGCGGTTACAATGTAGAAACATCTCTAACAAAAAAGGTAAGTTTAAGAAGAACTTAAATAAAAAGCTATTTTTGGCTACAGAAAGAGGTAGGTCATTTAGGACCTTGCAAGCAGGGGCACATAAATAGCCACATGTTGTGGTTTTTTTTTTTTTTATAACTGCTTTGTTATATATCTTACCAAATACGTGATTTTTGTATTATTTTTCTGTGTTATTTACTATTTTGAAGTTACTACTCCTGAAAGGTTATGAGCTGTATATAGTGAAGTCTTGGAGATGGAGACAATCAAGGGATCATGAAAAATAAAACTCTTTAAAAGAATCAACAGCCTCATATATTATATAACACGAAGACCTCACATCATTGGTGCTTTGTATATTCAGCTTGGAGGAAAACAAATCTTCAGAATTAACATCTGACCGGAAGAATTGTGAAATATTTAAGACCAATGATTTTTTTTTAAGAGAAAGAAAGGAAACATTCTAAATGTATCTGAAAATATGTTGTGCCCTGGTACTAGGTTCCTCTGCCTTTCTATGAGTATCGGCATAGGTGGCATACAAAGGTCAATGTTATTTGATTATTTAATGAACTGCTTGCATTTAATTGAAAATGGTTTTAGGGTGTTTTTGTTTGTTTCTAATTCCTAATTATATATGTCTGGTATTTTTTTTTCTCTGTTAGTAAAGGAGTTTCTTTACTCTTTTTTAAAGCCATAAGGATTCACCCAATCAAAAAGTATGTCAAGAAATTTCATATTCATTAATTAATGCAGACAATCTATTGGGGTCATTTAGGATGAAAACAAGAAGCTCAACAAGGAGAGAAGTCTGTCTAATTCTACCTCACCTCTGTCTGAGCGGATGATCTCAGGCCAATCATTAAACTTCCCCCCAGCACTCATCATCTTAAAATAGAGATTGAAAACAAAATCAAACCTCTATCTGCCTTCCTCAGATGTAAAGCTCGACTTGTAATTACTGCTGCAAGCCATGATCGCTTTCTGCTGAAAGCCCATTGTTTAAAAAAAAAAAAAAAAGGTAGAGAACATGAATTTAATAATGATGTTACCCTCTCTCAAACGTGAAGTACTTTAATTCTCACAGTAGCTGCTCTTCGTAGGTGGAAAATGCCTATCTCTGCACATTATTCTGTTGAGTTCTGAAGAGGCTCTCTTGCCAAAGCTATGATAGGTTAGTTATCACATACGCTATGCTTTCTGTGCTGATTTTCCTGGCAAGAGTTTTTCCTGTACTTCCTTCCCTGTGAAAATTCAGTAAAATTAAAATATGAGACTTTAAAGCCTTGAAAATTATAAAGGACAACATTTGTTGTCTTACTATCTTTAAAAATATATATACCTTTCATGAAGTTATTTTGCCCAAATAATATAATTAATTACATAACTCCAAGCATAAAGAGCCTCATATTTAAACCTAAAATATTTGGAACTTTTAATATTATAAAAAAGATTACTAAACAATTTTTGACATAATTGTTAAAACAGTGGAAAGTGGAACATATTAAATTTGGGCTTTAAATATTGACATAAGAACATACCACTGGGCAAGAATAAAATAGGAATACAGTAGGGTTGTTGGGATGAAAGCCATATATCCAGAAAGAATGAGTAAAAAATAAGTCATGTAAGATGTTTCTTGTCTATTAGGTTGTGTTATTTTAGGTTAAATATTCTGAAGTACAGGTCGAGCCATGACTTCAGAAGAAGACTCCACCCTGTAAAATGGACCTGAGTTAATATAAAAGACTCTTAAAGTCAGCCGGGCAAGATGGAGCATGCCTGTAAATCCCAGAACTCCCAGGACTCTGTAAGTTCAAGGCCAGAGTGGTCTACAAAGTGAGCCCAGGACAGCTAAGGCTACACAGAGGAATACTATCTTGAAAAAAACAACAGCAACAAAACAAAACAAAACAAAAACTCTTTAAAAGCTTGCGTTATTGATGTTTTTTTTTTTATTGGAGCCACTATTCATAGCATTAGTCTTTTGATGTCTATTTACTGCTAATATTACAGATTTAAAGCTACTACTAAAATTACAACAAACATACTTCTTTACCTTATTAGATGATGCCTTCAGTTTTTGTCATTTAAAAATCGACTATTTGGGACTAATAAAATGGCTCAGCAGGCAAAGACACTTGCTATGGAGCCTGACCACCTGACATCAATCCCTGGATTTATATGGTGGAAGAAAAGAACTGACTTTTTGTTTAATGTATTTTTTTTATTTATTACAATTTATTCACTTTGTATCCCAGTTGTAGCCTCCACCCTCATCCCTTCCCAATCCCTCCGCCCTCCCTCCCTCATCTCCTCTCTTGCCCCTTCCCCAGTCCACTGATAGAGGAGGTCCTCCTCCCCTTCCATCTGACCCTAGCCTATCAGGTCTCATCAGGACTGTCTTTCCTCTGTGGCCTGGTAAGTTACCTTCCCTCAGGTGGAGGTGATCAAAGAGCCAGCCATTGAAGGAACTGACTCTTTTTTTTCTGTATTTTTGTTGTTAATTTTTATTTATTTTTTATTTCCAATTTATTCATTATATATCTTGATTGAAGCCCCCTTTCTCAATTTCCCCAGTCATCCCCTCCATCCCTCTTCCCCACTTCCCCTTCCCCTAGTCTATGGAAAGCACCAGTTCTCCACTATTGCTTGTTAAGTCTCATCAGGACTGCTTGGATCTTCTTCCTCCATGGCCTGGCAAGGCTGCATCATCAGGGGTGAGTGATCAGAGAGCAGTCAGCTGAGTTCATGATAGAGGCAGCCCCTGATCACATCATTCAGAGTTCCACATGGAGACTGAGTTGCCAATGGGCCACATCTGAGTAGGGGATCTAGGTCCCTTCCATGCCTGGTCCTCCTTTGGTGCATCATTTTCTGCAGGATCCCCTTGGCTCAGATCTTTTAGCTTTGTTGGTCTCCTTGTGGGGATCCTCTATGTCCCTTTATTCCCACCACTTTCTTCCTCTATAAGACTCCCTGTGCTCTGAACAAAGTTTGGCTCTGAGTCTCAGCATCTGCTTCAATCCCCTATTGGGTGAATCCTCTCAGAGGACACTCTATAGTAGACACCAACAAACCAAATAATCCAATTAAAAAATGGTGTACATAGCTAAGCAGAGAATTCTCAACAGAGGAATATAGGATGGCTTAGTCATCAGGGAAATACAAATCAAAACAACTCTGAGATTACATCTGAAACCTATCAGAATAGGTAAGATCAAAAACTCAAGTGACAACACATGCTGGAGAGGATGTGGAGAAAGGAGACCCCTCCTCCACTGCTGGTGGAAGTGTAAACTTGTACAACCACTTTGAAAATCAATCTGCTGCTCTCTCAGAAAACTGGGAATAGCACTACCTCAAGATCCAGCTATACCACTCCAGGACATATACCCAAAAGATGCCCCATCATTCAATAAGGACATTTGCTCAACTATGTTCATAGCAGCTTTATTTGTAATAGCCAGAATCTGGAAACAACCTCGATGTCCCTCAATGGAGGAATGGATACAGAAATTGTGGTAGATACACACAGTGGAACACTACTCAGCTATTAAAAACAAGGAAATCATGAAATTTGCAGGCAAAAGATGGGAACTGGAAGAGATCATCCTGAGGGAGGTAACACAGAAACAGAAAGACAGGCACAGTATACACTCACTAATAAATGGATATTAGCTGTATAATATAGGACAGCCATCTACAGACCTAAAGCAGCTAAACAAAAAGGAGGACCCTAGGGAGGATGCTTAAATCTCATTCAGAATGGCAAACAGGATAGACACCAGAAGCAGTGGAAGAGAAGAAACAGGATGAAAGAACTGACTTTTACAAGTGGTTTTCTCACCTCCACTCACATCCCCCCTCTCTGTGTCTCTCTCTTTCCCTCCCTGTCTCTCTTTTCCTCTCTCTCTCTATCTCCATGTGGTGTGTGTGTGTGTGTGTGTGTGTGTGTGTGTGTGTGTGTGTGTGTG
>NW_026585895.1:16649167-16759727 GCF_907164565.1 Psammomys obesus
GTGTGTGTGTGTGTGTGTGTGTGTGTGTGTGTGTGTGTGTGTGTGTGTTGGAAAGGAATAGGGAGGGGGAACCATTAGGAAGCAAGAAAAAGACAAGTAAAGGGAAGTTTTCAAGGTGTTTATGCACCTGTTCTTTATGACCTCATTAAACTAGATACTTGCATCAAGAACTAGATAAGGCACAGGACACTAAAATATGAATTTGAAAAAATGCTAATTACTTCCCTATTTCCATAACAGAAGGTACTTGAAGTACCCAGCACAGTGCTGGGAGCTCAATACATGTTTTTTCAAGCATAAGTGAAGGTATAATCATTACATGAGGTTCTGGGGAGAGGAGGATAAGTGGCCTTACAAATTTAACCCTCTGTAACATTTAGCATGCATTCTTACAATTTTGCTTATTTGAGTTTTGTATGAATTAAGTTTTAACATGAATTTTTGTCTTCTAGGGATACCTGGGTGGATGAATGGAGATACTGTCAGAGGTATTATCTTATTAGACTGAACCCTTGCTTTTCTGCAGCATTCAAGCCCATCATCCTTTCTGGCTTTTAATGAATTCTCTGGGTATCATAGGGTGATTAGAGAGAGTGGCAGGAGGATAATCGTACTTGCCTTGGGAGAAAAGTGCTAATAAAAGGTCAAAACTGAGTTCCTAGGGACTTGGTCTCCTGAAGCTAATAGCATGAATCATCATTAGCTTTTACTGATGCCAAGTCATGCAAGTCTGTGAAGTTCATACAGAGAGAGAAATTTAGATCAATAGGACTTTATGCTACCATGCAGTTTGATAATTACTTTCTAAAAATCAAGTTTGAAAATCTTTTTTTTTTCCTAAGAACCTTTACTTATGGGCAGATGGCAATAGTGGAGAATTCCCCCTTTCACTGAACAAGGGGAAGGGAAGAGGGTAGGAGGGTGGGACTGGGGAGTTGAGGCAGGGGGCTTCAGTCAGGATATATAATGAATAAATGGTGAAGAAAAAAATTAAAAATCAAAATTAAAAACAATATATAAAAAAAAATCTTTCTCTCCTCTGAAAGCCTCTACTCTGAGAGACTTGGTACCATAAGGGAAGAAAGTCCTGGGATGTCCTTCTTCAGCCATTTCTTCTTCTATTATTTGTCTCATTGAGGTGGAGTTTGCCCACATGCATAATTTGCTTTCCAGAAACATATATTGTATACTTTCAGAAGACTTATATTTTATGTCAAATTAAGTTGTTAATTTGAAATTTATTTGTACTGTGTTAGTGGCATACATTAATTATATATAATGATGGGCTCCAATTTGCTGGATGTCTATAATGCCAGTTTGGAAAGAATGCTTCATTACCCTTTGTAAGGAGGACTCTGGGTAAGAGGATTAATCCTCACTCAGAAAGACAAATGGAATGGACATCGGAAGATGGAGAAAACAGGAAACAGAAGGCCTCTGAAAGACTTTACCCAGCAGGGTATCTAAGCAGATGCTGAGACTCAATGCCAAACTTTGGACAGAGTGCACGGAATCTTAGGAAAGAAGGGGGACATAGTAAGACCTGAAGAGGACAGGAGCACCATAAAGAAAGCAACAGAACCAAAAAATCTGGGCACAAGGATCTTTTCTGAGACTGATACTCCAACCAAGGACCATTCATGGAGATAACCTAGAATCCTTGCTCAGATGTAGCCCATGGCAGCTCAGTAAGAGGAACAGATATTGTCTCTGACATGAACTCAGTGGATGACTCTTTGATCAGGCCATAGAGGAGGACAATGCAGCCAGTCCTGATGAGACCTGATAAGCTAGGGTCAGATAGAAGGGAAGGAGGACTTCCCCTATCAATGAGAGGGGCATGGGAGGAGATGAGGGAGGAAGGTTGGGACTGGAAAGGAATGTGGGAGGGGGCTACAGCTGGTATACAAAGTGAATAAACTGTAATTAATATAAAAAAGTGAAAATTTAATTTAAAAAAAGCTTGCTGGCTGTTGACCTGGTCATGCCAGTTGGCAAGGACATTGCTGCTTTTGTGAGACACACACTATACCCATTGGGTGGGTAGGGAGATTAGAGACTTGGCACACCACCCTGCTGAAATCCTAAGGTAAAAATAGCCAACAAAATACTTTATGCCTTTGTTAGGACAAGAACTTTGAAGGCTTTTTAAAAGAAATCAAGAAGTTGAAAGCGTGTTTAGAGCTTAACTACATGTAAAGTATTCATTACTTTCAAGTGGGTGCAGCCATGCTCCTTTAGCTGGTATCGGAAAGAGACTTGTAGTTGTGATCAGAGAGAAAAAGTGGAAGTAGTATTTTAAAGTGATAGAAAATTCTGGTGTCAAGCCTGACAGCTTGGGTTTGATCTCTATGTTCCTAATTATGGAAGGAGAGAACTGGCTTCAGAAAACTCTGTGTCTCCCATAGATACACCACGGCACAGGTGCCTGTGTGTGCACACACACACATGAAATGCCCTTCTATGTGTAATTGGAATAATAATGGCTTCTGCTTTTGTGTTTTTCAGTGCTTAGTTTTATGAGCATACACTGTGTTCTCTTTTTCATAATCATGCTCACTAGTTGGACCTTATATAGTACTTGACTTTACTCACTCCATTCTTGGAAAGGCAATTCAGATTATCATCGCGTACTTTTCAACTGAAGCATTGATTATAAATATTTATAAGAAGAAAGTTGCAAGCCACAGATGTAGGTGTGGGGGGGTATAAGTCAGCTTCTCAACATTCATGATTCATTTTAAGATTTCTATTAAGGTTTAGCTACTCCTGAAACATTATTTTAGAAGCAATATTATTTTGTTTGAGAAAAGAAGATCTGAAGATATTTTACTTGTGTTTGACTCTCTTGCCTGGTCTTTGCTTTGAGTCTCTGCTTGTTCAGCTCCCAACCAGCCACCTCCTTTTGTTTTTTAAGATTTTCGTATAAATCTCCCTGAACAAATCTATTGCTAAGTCACATGTCACTTTAGCCCTTCCTAATAGGAACTCAGAGTCCTATACCCTGGCCAAGCTTACCAGAAATGGCATAACAAGACTACCTATTAGATGCTGTATATATTCTCGAGTGCTTGTGGCAACTTGTAAGTCCCTTAATAGTACACTAGACTGGGTTATTTAAGGTAACTAATTAGTGTCTTTCAGCCTTGTGGAAAAATGTTATTTCTGGGAATTGAAGAAGAACTCCTGAAATCTGAAAGCAACAGATGAAATCTGAGCTGGAAGATAATTTCTAACAGCTGGTATTGGCACAGGAGCACAAATACTCTTTGTTAGGCTCCAGCTTCTGGAGACAAGAGCATTATACATTTCTAAAGAGTAACAAAATAATTACATGCAGCACAAATTCAGATGGGTCAAAAGAAAAAGACCTAACATACATGTTAAGCCAGCTTTTGTGTTTGACTTCATAAAAATATAACGAATATTAGCCATTGGACTATATGTAAATTCACTATGGTGGAAAGGCAAATGCATAGTGCCATGAGCACAGGTGGTTTCATGGGTTCTCTGGATATGAACTGACTGAAAACAAAACAGTCAAATGACTCTGTTCAATGACTAACTGAGCACCTATTTTAAAAAGCATAATTTGGATTGATTTAGAAACTCAGACTTGGAATGTCCACCAGTGTATGCATATTTTCATGTACATCAAAGAGGTTATAACAGGGAATTTTTAAAATCTAATTTGTTCTTTGGAGGAGTGTTCTTCTTTCTCCACATCCTCACCAGCACAAGCTGTCACTTGAGTTTTTGCTCTTAGTCATCCTGACAGGTGTAAGATGGAATCTCAGAGTCATTTTGATTTTCATTTCTGTGATGACTAAGAATGTCGAGCATTTCTTTAAGTGCTTCTTGGCTATTAGAGATTCCTTTGTTATGAATTCTTGGTCTAGCTCTGTGTCCCATTTTTAAAATTGCATTATTTGATTTGTTGGTGTTTAATTTCCTAAGTTCTTTGTATATTTTGGTTATAGGCCCTCTGTGTGATGCAGTATTGGTGAAGATCTTTTCCCAGTCTGTAAGAAGCCACCTTGTTCTATTGACAGTGTCCTTTGACTTACAGAAGATTTTCAGTTTCAGGAGGTACCATTTATTAATTGTTGATCTCAATGCAGAGCTGGTGGCATTCTGATCAGGAAGTTGTCTCCCGTGCCAATGAGTTGCAGACTTTTCCCCTACATGTTGATAATGTGTATAAATCCACCCCTTGCTCTGCTCCTACTCAGTCCAGGCTCTCCCATCTCATCTTCCCAGTGTCACAGTTTTCTTATTCACTTACTTGTTTAATAAGTCCACTGAGTGTTAGAGTAGTTTTATATTTTTTTCTAAATAATAATATTTAGTAGTACTAAATAAGATTTAAAATGTGGGGTTCTGGAAAAAGGCCAATATCAGTTTAAACCCTAAGTTTACCTTACACGGGATCTGAGACCAGCAAGTCATTTACATCTGTGTCCAAGACTCCTTGCTAGCAAAATAGGTCTACTAATATCCATTTTGGACAGTTTCTGGAAAATAATTACTTAACATTTATCATTTATTTCCCCGCCCCTCCCCTTCAGTCAACTTACAAGCTAGTGGCACCTGAGAAGAGGGAATCCAAATTGAGAAAATGTCCCTGTTTGGCCAGTTTGGCCTGTAAGGAAGTCTGTGACATATTCTTTTTTTGTTGTTATGATTGATGTAGAAGGGCCCAGCCCACTGTTCCTCTTTTTATAAAAAGCAGACTGACCAAGGTGTGGTGAGCAAGTCAATAAACAGTCCCCCTCCACAGCCTGGCCTGTGAATTAACAATTGATTCCAGATCCTGCCCTGAATTTTGACCCTTATTTCCCTTCATGATGGACTACAAACTGTAAGGTGATATAAACCCTCTCCTCTCCAAGTTGCCTTTGGTCATGGTATTTTATCAAAACAATAGAGAAGTAGCTGATACACTAGGTACTCATTTTACATCCCCAACCCAGAAACTGAGTTTTTATACTAGAACCATTTAGAAACAGGTTTCCGAACCTGTCCTGCAGTGCAAGACGGCCATCCAAGGAGCTCCTTAAACATGCAGATGACTGTGAGGGTGGATCCATATTTCATCACACCCTCCCTCAGCTCAGCACAGCTGTGAATGACAGCTCCTAAGGGCCTCTATTGACTTGCAGTCTGCATGCTAGTCCTGCAGTCTGTCTGAGCCAGCACTTCCCTGCAGCTGCAGGTCTGGGGCAGAGAAAAGAAGCAGGCCTGAGTCCTTGTGAGGTCACCCTAGGGCAGAAGTTCTCAACATCTTTGTCGGCAGAAATGTATGTTCACCTGTAAGCCCAGCACTCAGGAAATGGAGGTAGGGGCATCAGTAGTTCAAGGTCATCTTCAGCTACATATGGAATTTGAGGGCAGCCTAACGTACATGAAACCCTGTATCAGTAACAAAAAGCAAACTGGTACCTGGCAAGATAAAGTACATTTTCTGCAAGCAGGAGAACTTGAGTTCAAATTTCTACTCATGTAAAAACCTGTGTACCTACTTATAACCCAGATTAAAGGTATCATGCCTACAACATCGATTGGCTTAAATGAAGCTGAAATAAACCCTCTCCTCCCCAAGTGAAGTCAGAATTCTGCATTAAGACAGGCAGATCCTGAGAGCTCAAGAGCTGGCCAGCCTGCGTAGGTGAAATGGCAAGTTTTCAATTCAGAGAGATACCCTGTACCAAGGCAATAAAGTGAAAGGAGACAGAAGATATCTAATGTCTTCCTCTGATCTCTGTGTGTGCATGAGTGTGCTTGTGTGTGACACATGTTTTCATACATATACCATAAATTCATGTACAGTACTCACACACAGTGAACACACCCATGTGTCCTCTCTCGCACACACAATGCTATGATATACACATATGCATATTTCATTTTCAGGGATTATATAACAGTTATGCTTCTTTGTATCTACCTAATTTATTTGAAAAGTTGGTGTCTCACAAAATGTTTATCCTCACACACATTAATAATAACTTATTTTTAATCACAAAAGCCTCACATGAGCCAATATGCCCTTGAGTAAGTGAGTGTATAAACAAATTACCTTAATGCAAAGGATGGGATATTATACAAGATAGAAGAATAAAAGCAATGAGCTGATTGGCTGTAAACAGTCATGGGTAAAGTCAAGCTATGCAGCTAATTGGAAAAAAAAAAAAAAGCTGCTCTGCAAAGGTTAAATGCCACATTTTTCTGTATTTACAACATTCTAGCGAAAGCAAAACTACAGAGAGAGTGAGAAAATAGTGGTTGCCAAAGAATGGATCTCAGATTGCTAAATGGGTGGGTCCCTGTAGATTTCTCAGAGGAATGAAATCTTCCACATGAAGCAAAGGTGATTCCATGGAAAGTCACTTCTCTCAGGAAGTGAAGAAATTTATGACAAAAATAGTGACACCAAGTCTGTACAAACCTAGGAGAAAATCTTTTATGGGGCTGGCAGAATGAATGCATGTTTAGAAAAATAGAGGGAAGCTTTATTTTTATAAATAAGATTAAATCATATACTTCTCAATTAAAACTTATGTTCTATGTAATGCATCCAAGATATCAATAATCTGTGTTCATGTATTATATAGCCATGTTCTGGATAGTTTTATCACAAGCTAAAGTTATCTTGGAAAAAGTATCTCTATAAGATCAGACTGTATGAAAACCCACAGGACATTTTCTCAATGACTGATGTAGGATGGCCCAGCCCCTTGTGAGCGGGGTCATCCTTGGACTGGTAGTCATGGATTTTAAAGAAAGAAGGCTGCACAAGACATGGAGAGCAAGCCAGTAAACAGCATCCCTTCACGGCAGTTGCATCAACTTCTGACTCCAGCTTTCCTCCCTGTTTAAGTTCCTGTCCTCTCTCCCTTCAGTGAAGAACAGTGATACAAAGAACTTCAGGCCAAATAGAACCTGTCCTCCCCATGTTGCTTTTGTCCTGGTGTTTCATCACATCAGTAGAAACCCCAACAAAGACAATTAATTCACTGTGTATTCTGTACGGGGCAGTTATTAACCCTTGATTATGAGATTACACTATTTTTTTTTATGAAAGATATTGTGATCATAAGAATATAATAGGTGTAGTTATTCATATCAGAATTCCAAATCTTGCTTTAAACATTTCTTGGCTTACACAACTTCTTCTTCTCAAAATTTAGAGAGACTTTAAAAATTGTGTGTGGCTGGAGAGATTGCCAGTGGTTAAAAACACTTTCTGCTTTTGCAGAGGACCTGTACCACTTCTCCAGAAGTTACATTGGGTAGCTAATAACCTTCAGATACTCCAGCTCCAGAATACTGAAACCCTCTTCTGGTCCCTGTGCCCCACCTGTACATGATGCATATACTCACATACAGATGCAGAAATGAAGATAAAATAAATCTTAAATAAAATTGTGAAAAATGTTTGTCTTTTGTCCTTCTATTTTTTTTTAATTATCATTAATGCTACCATGAAGGATTTTCTCAAATAAAATTAAAAGGGGATATCAAAGTGCTTGACATTGCTTTTTGAATATAAAAAAAATAACAGCGTAGACAATATTGTGTTTTATGCCTTTCTGTGACTAGCTCTCCATACAGTCAATGTTTTTATGCTGCAAGTCACAAATAGTCTATTTCTGATTTTCACACCAGTTTTCTCTAGCCATTTAAAGTCTTGGATTTAAATTCCAACTCCCCCTATTTAGGAGAATGAGTTACAATTCTGAACTTCTGGTTTATCCTTTTGTAAAACAACAACAACAAAAAACAAGCAAACAACAAAAACATTCTCTGCAAACACTCCCCATATACTAGAAATCTGTGAAGCTATCTGATCTTTCCAAGGATGGAAAGCAGAGGATCTGCCGCTCCTTTCTCGCCTCTGTTGTGTGAGTTGACTATTAGCTACATTTTATACATTAGTTATTCCAAGAACCACTTGAAATGCCCAGCCTTTGGGTGGGCTATGAAGTAATCATCAAGGGAAGAGGAAAGCAGTGCAGATGCCTACAGCAATTTTTATATTCTCTGCCTCTGGTACCGGTATTCAATCCAACTTAAGTGCATGAAAATTATGCCAAGTAAAGGTATCATGGTAGATTACTATCAATATGCCTATTCTTCCTTGTTTCTGCTGTTATAGAGTAGAAGAAAGTATAATTAACTTGTAAACATAAACAAATGAATGATAAGTGATGTGACTAAGTTGAGAGTTGGGGAGAAAAAGAAAAGCTCCTATTAAAAAGAAAAAAAAAATTCAAAACCTCATGTCTTTGTAGTACAGTCTTACCAAACACCCAAAAAGGATGGCTAAATTCTGGCTAAATTCTTCCCAAAACAGAAGAATGTTTTAGTTATTTTTCTACTGTGGTAAGACACTCTGACCAAGGCAGTTATCTAAGAAAGGGTTTATTTGGAGTGTACCATTTTAGAGGACAACTCCATGACCGAGATAAAGCGTGTGGCAGATGGCAGGCAGGGACGGTCCTAGAGCACTAGCTGAGAACTTATACCTTGGTCCACAAACCCAAGGCAGAGAGAACTACCTGGGAAAGCCAGGGGCTTTTTAAACCTCAAAGCTAACCCTCAGTGACATCTTCCCAAAAGACCACATCTCCTCCTCCTTCTCAAAGAGTTTCACCAACGGGGAATCTAGTAATCAAACATATAAGACCATGTGGGTCATTCTTATTTAAACCACCACCGAGAAGAAATAATCCTTTCAAAGATGTCCCATACTTGTGGCAATATTTTGATTTAAAAAAAAAAAACAAGTTAAAAGCAAAACAAGTAATAAAAACTTACAGATCAATACACTAGATGAAAATACAGGTTTAAAAAAATATCTCAGCAAAATACTGGCAAACTAAACCTAACATCACATTACAAACGTTTTTGTTTTTGTTTTTGCCATTGTCAGGTGAAATTCATTCAGCTTGCAAAGAATTCTTGACATATGCAAGTTAATAGTCATAAACGCTTATAGCCATACACAACAACAATAGATTGAAGTGCCAAAAAAAAATGTTGTGACCTCAGTAGATGCAGAAAGATATTAGATAACATTCTCCATTACTTACTGTGGAAATTTAAGCACTAGCTATCAAAATATGAACCCCCAAATTATAGACTATTAATAAGCCAATGACTTCTACTTTGTTGATGGAGGAAAGCTGAAAACTGTCTTTAAGATGTTGAGACAAGAATGCTCATTTTCACCACTTTAATTCAGCATAGTGCTTTGAGTCCAGTCTGAGCTATTTATCAAGAGAGAGAGAGAGGGAGAGAGAGAGAGAATTTAGTATTTGAATTAGAAACAAGGATGCCAAATTGTCACTGTTCTCAGGTGACATTATCTTATATAAAGAAAAACCTCAACCTCTGCCAAAATCTACTCAAACTAATAAATAAGTTCCGTAAAGTTGAAGGATATAAAACCAACATTAAAAACCATAGGTAAATTAACGGAAGTAGAAATGAAGAAAACAATCACACTCACAACACCTACAAATATAGATCTGAGCAAATTTAACTACAGGGATAAAGATCTGTAGGGAAAAACAATCCATGAAACTCTGAGAAGATAAACTGAAGACACACATAAGACACACATGAGTGCTACAATTCAGTTATTAAAAGAATATTATTAAAAAGTCCATACTATACCAAGTCTATAAGGTTAATACATCTTATCCAATAACACTGTCATTCTTCACAGAACTAAAAATGATGCTAATATTCATAAGAAACTATACACACACAAACATACTCACAAACTGGTCATAAACCAAAACCACTTTTGTGGAGGCATTATACTAATGCCATGCTGTTGTTCCCCCCAAATAATGATACATAGTGGCAGGAGTCAAACCAGCTTGATCCTGGTGTAAAGCAGACTTGTAGACCAATGGTGTAGAACAGAGCCTAGAAATAAACCTATATATCCCTAGCCAACTGGTCTCAATTGATGTACCAAAGACAAGCACCGGAAAAAGATGTTGGAAACACTTTTTATCCATATGTAGATGAGAGAAGCCTGAATTACGAACTGATAGAATGTCTGAGACTGTGAGGTTGCAGGAAGAGGATAATGGATGCGGGGGCCAGCCTAAGTAGATTGTGGGTCTCAGCTTGGGAAGGATGCATCAGCTTTGAGAGAAAATAACTTCACACATGGGGCCAGGTACAAGCTGAGGAATGAATGACTCTTTTCAAGAGACTGTTCTCGGGAGCCAATCCCTCTGGTGTCTGCTCATGCTCTCTCTCTCTCTCTCTCTTTTCCTGCTTTCTCCTTTTCTCCTTCTGATTTCTTTCTCTCTTTTCTTCTTAGAACAGAGATTCAATCCCAGTCCCTTATTGTTAAACCATTTCCTTATACATTTTTTTTCTATGTGGTCAAAAATTGTTTTGTCTTTCCGCAAAATATTGGCTTTTCCCCAAAATCTGCAAATGAGAATAAACAGAATATAGCAAGCTGTACTCCGCATACATGGTACAGTGATTATACCCAAGAACTCAGGGAACAGAATATAGCAATCTGTACTCCACATACGCGGTACAGTGATTACATTGCAGGCAAGCATATTTAATCATTAACCCAGTGCTTTTCTCAGGCAAAACTCTACATCATAGGTCATCTGGGCAAAATCTTACAGTTACAATAAGTGGCATAAGATCAAAGAAGTGCCAAACAAACTGGCCTATTAATTCTTAGCTCCTGTTTCTAGCTCAGCAAGTTCTTTCTGGGCTCTTTCTAAACATCTTCTATAATAAGGGTAATCATTCAGAGGGTCTCTAGCCCTTTCTTCATAAACTAAACAAAGCTCCTGTAATCTCCTTATCCTATCCTAAGGAGTCATGTCCATGTGACCAAGTCTTTCTAGAAAATGAAGGTAGTATGAGTCCCGTAGTTTCTTTAGTGTCTAATTCTTTTCTAACTGCAGCAATCTGGGGGCTAAGTGTGGAAACTCAAACAATTCCTGATATCATTTGATATCCAGGAGCTGACTAAAGTTTTTCAGGGAACAATTAGCACAAAGGGCCTCTATAAATTCACTTTCTTGTTCAGATAATGCACCGTGTTTACAGCCAGCATGAATGCTTCCTCCACAGCAGTTGCTTCTGAGCCATTTCCTTCTACCCCAGTTCCCCTAGAAATCTTAACAGTTGGATTGACTAGGGTTGAACTAGAGGAATAGGATGGCATCACAGTAAGAAACAAAGCAGGCAGAGATATGGGAAAAAGCAATGCCATTTGTGGACTGGCAATCCAGAGACGTTTTCTCCAGAGTGTGACAGTGCTCCAGCAGCCGGAAGTGTGTCAAGCAGCTGCTTCTGCAACCAACATGTCATCCCTGACAAATGGAAATCTTTGACATATTGAAATGGTCAAAGAACATTTGGGCAAGACTCCCAAATCATAAGAAAAAAATATACACAAGTGAATATCTACTCATCATAGATGAAACCATCAACAAGGTGAGGAAATAATCTATAAAATACAAAGAAAAAAAAAGCTTTCTAAATTACACATCCTTACCACATTAAGATTTTCCAAAATCTCAATAACAAAATCCCCAAATGATATAATTTTTAAATGGGAGATTTAGAAGCAGATGCTGAGCCTGATGGCCAACTGATGGGCAGAGTGAATGGAATTTTATGTAAGAAGTGGGAAATAGTAAGAGCTGGAGGGAACGGGAACTTCACAAGCAGAGCAACAGAACAAGATAATTTGAACACAGGGAACTTCCCAGAGACTCATACTCCAACCAAGGACTATTTGTGGAGATGACCTGGAACCCCTGCACAGGTGTAGCCCATGGCAGTTCAGTGTCCAAGTGGGTTCCATAGTAATGGGAAGAGGGACTGCCTCTGACATAATCTGATTGGCCTGCTCGTTGATCACTTCCCCCTGAGGGGGGAGCAGCCTTACCAGGCCACAGTAGAGGACAATGCAGCCACTTTTGATGAGAACTGATAGACTAAGATCAGAAAGAAGGAGAGGAGGACCTCCCCTATCAGTGGACTTGGGGAGTGGCATGCATGCAGAAAGGGGAGGGAGGGTGGGATCGGCAGGGGAGGAGGGAGGGGCTCATGGGGGGATACAAAATGAATAAAGTGTAATTAATAAAAAAAATAAAAGATTAAAAAAAAGAATATTTAAAAAAAAAGAAGAAGTGTAGTACACATTTCTCAAAAGAAGATAGATATCTGAGAGTAATGGCGCATGTGTATATTGCCATATTTGAAAGGCTAGGGAAAGTAAGTTTTTTGAGTCTGGGAGTTGAGATTAAACTGAAAAATGCAATAAGACCCTTGCTTAAAAATATAAATATACAAATGCCAATTATCAGCATCATTAATAATCAATGAAGTGGTAATCAAGGAAGTATCGGGGTCTGCCCAGGCCCCTCTGTGCTCTACATCTCTGATACAATCCACACCCCAGTTCCTGGCTCAGGCCATTTTCCATTACCCACCCAGACCCCAGAGACCAGCAAGGATAGGGAGCAACAGTTTCCTTGCTATCACAATTTCCCAGGCCCCACTTCCACCTGCAACCCCAGAGACCAGAACACATCAGGGAGCAGCAGAGATCAACAACTATCAGGGAGCAGCACCCATCAGGGACAGCAGAGTGAGGCAGTCATCAAGGAATACCAGGCCCCACTTCCACCTGCAATCCCACAGACTAGTAACCACAAGAGACTAACAGTTCTCAGTGTACACCCAAAGGCTTACTGCCATGAAGGAGAACTAGAGGAGTGCTTCCGTCTGGGAACATGAACTCTACCCACAACCCCAGAGGCCTGTTGTCATCAGAGACCAACTGGTATCATCAGGCCTGTTAATACAGGAGACAAACAGATGGCAACATAGGAACACAAGCAACAAGACCCAGGGCCGTATGACATTACAGGAACCCAACTATCCTGCCACAGGAAGCCCTGGAGATGCTATCACACCCAAAGCACAAGGAAATGATTTTAAACCTGAGGCTATGAAAATGATAGGTGCCTTAAAAGAGGAAAATAAATTCCTCAAAGAAATGTAGGAAAATACAATCAAACAAATGAAGGGATTTAATAAATTCCTTAAAGAAATATAGGAAAATACAATCAAATGGGAGTAGAAAATGAATAAAACTGTCCAAAGCCTAACAATAGAAATAGAAGCAATAAAGAAAACATGATCTGAGGTAATCCTGTAGATGGAAAAGCTGGGAAGAGAACAGGAAATAAAGACAAAAGCATCAGCAACAGAATACAAGAGATGGAAGAGAGAATCTCAGGAGTAGAAGATACAATTGAAGAAATGGACTCATCAGTCAAAGAAAATGTTAAATCTAAAAAGTTCCTGACACAAGGGATCTAAGAAATCAGGGACAATATGAAAATACTGAACCTAAGCATAGTAGGAATATGAGGAGGAGAAGACTCCAAGCGGCATGCCCAGAAAATAGTTTCAACAAAATCATGGAAGAAAACTTCCACAACCTAAAGAAAGAGAGATGCTTATAAACATACAAGAAGCCTACAGAACACCAAATAGATTGGACCAGAAAAGAAAATACTGCTGCAACATAATAATCAAAACACCAAATGTACAGAAAAAAAAAGAAAGAATATTAAAAGCTGCAAGGGAAAAAGACCAAGGAACATACAAAGGTAGACCTATCAGAACTATACCTGATTTCTCTTAGTGTCATACAGACACTAAGACACAGAAGGAACATTGCCAAACACATTTTATAAGGCCACAGTCACCCTGGCACCCTAACCATACAAACACACAACAAAGAAAACTTTAGACCAATAAAATATTTGTAAAACAAATCCAGAACCATATAAAAAATATCACTCACTATGGTCAGGGAGGCTTTATCCCAGAAATGCAGGGAGGGTTTAACATACAAAAATCCATCAACATGATTCACCATATAAACAAACTGAAAGAAAAAAAAAACCAACATGATCATCTAATTAGATGCTGAAAAGGCCTTTGACCTTTATAACACCCCTTTATATTTAAAGCCTTTAAAAGATCAGGGATACAAGGCACATACCTAAACACAATAGAGGCAATATACAGCAAGCCAATAGCCAACATAAAGCTAAATGAGAAAATCAAAGAGAAAATTAAAGCAATCCCACTAAAATCAGGTACAAAACAAGGCTGCCCACTTTCGCCATATTTCTTCAGTATAGTACCTGAAGTTCTAGCTAAGAGCAATAAGTCAATTGACACTGTCAATAGAACAAAACCTACATCAAACCTTCACCAACCCTACATCAGACAGAAGGCTAATGTCCAAAATATACAAAGAACTTAAGAAATTAAACACCAACAAATCAAATAATCCAGATAAATATGGGGTACAAAACTAGACTGAGAATTCACAACAGAGGAATCTCTAAAGGCTGAGAATTGTTCAGCACTCTTAGTAATCACAGAAATGCAAGCCAAAATGACTCTGACATTCCATCTTACACCAGTCAGAATGGCTAAGATCAAAAACTCAAGTGACAGTACATACTGGTCAAGGTATGGAGAAAGGGGAATCTCCTCTATTGCTGGTGGGAGTGAAACCTCATACAACCTCTCTGTAAATCAATCTGGCATTTTCTCAGCAAATTGGGAATAGTTCTTTCCTTAAGACTCAGCTATCCTGGACATATCCCCCCCCCCACCCTTCTCCCAAATGTTCCACTACACCACCAGGACATTTGATCACAGATACCCATGGTATGTATTTACTTGTAAACAGATATTAGACATATAGTACAGGATTACCATACTACACTACACAGACCCAAAGAAGCCAAGTAACAAGGAGGGCCCAAGAGATGCTGCCAGAATGTCACTCACAAGGGAAAATAGAATAGACATAGGAAGTGGATGAAGAGAAAGAACTAGGTAGTAGATGGAATGGGGTGGGAATCAGATGTGGGGGAACTTGGGTAGGAGGTGAGAGGGCTGAAAGAGAGAAGGGAAAATGTGGTGGGGGGCATCTTTGGCAAACTGGAGACCTGAGACAGGATAGGCTTCTGAGAGGATATGGATGTGACTTTAGCTGAGACTCCTAGCAGGGAGGGACATGGAGACTGAAGTGACCACATTTTAGCCAGACAGGACTCCTGGTGGAGGGAGGAGAACAATAACCCACACACAAAACCTTTGAACCAAAATTTGCCCTGCCTACAAGAAATGCAAGGATAAAGAAGAAACAGAAATTGAGGGAATTTCCAACCAATGATTAGCCCAACCTGAGACCCACCCCATGGTAGAGAGCCAGCCCCTGACACTATTAATGATGCTCTGCTGTGCTTGCAGGCAGGAGCCTAACTTGACTGTCCTTTGGGAGGCTCCAGTTAGCAGCTGATTTAGACAGATGCTGGGACTTGCAGCCAAACATGGGGAAGAGCTCTGGGGGTCCTGTGGAACTGTTGGGGGAAAGACGGAGGTCCTGGAGGGGACAGGAACCTCACAAGAAGACCAACAGACACAACTAACTGAAACCCTCTGGGCTTACAGAGATTGAGTCACCAACTAAGGAGCATGCATGCTCTGGACCTAGGCCCCCTGCATGTGTGTGGCAGTTCAGTGTCTTGGCCTTCATGTGGGACTCCTGGGGAGTAGTGGAGGGTCCTGTCACTTAAGATGGACTCTATTGCCTGCTTTTGGATCACTGACAGTGCTTCCTTGTCTGGCCTCTGGGGATGAGGATATGCTCTGTCCTGATGTTACTTGATGTGCTGGGGTGGGTTGATATTGGGAGGAAGGGATCTCCCTTTTTCTGGAAAGAAAGGGAGAGGGGAAAGGGAAAGAAGGGGAAAGGAGTCTGGCAGGAAAGGAGAAAGGAGACAGCCTTAGGATGTAAACTAAATAAACTGAAATAATAATAAAAATGCAAATGTACAAATGCCTATTATCAATATCATTAATACTCAATGAAGCAGTAATTATAATTATGGAAAAATTGGGCATGGTGATGGAGGCCTTTATCCTAGCACTACAGAGACACATAATCACGTGTTCTAGGCCAACCTGGGCTACATAGCATGACCCCCTGTATTAAAGCCAACTAAACACACACACAAAATATCATAATGAGATGTCCCCTTGTCCCAGAAAGTGTAGTAATCTTCAGAAAGACAAAAGATAATCTAATGAGGATGTGGAGAAAATGGAGTCCTTTGAACACTGTCAATGCAAAGATAAATTTATGCAGCCATTATGAAAAACAGTATGGAAATCTGCATTTCCCTACATACCACTGTACTTTGCACATTTCCCAAGAACCAGAAACAATCTATGTGTTCACCAAATCGTGAATGAGAAAAGAAAATGTGGTGTGTATATTCAAGGGAATAGTAGTCAAGCACAAAACTAAAATGCTACCATTTGCAATAGCTTGGGTGAACTGGAGACTATTACATTAAGAAAAATAAGCCAGATACAGAAAGAAAAATATCACATGATCTTGTTCTTATGTGGAATCTGGATTATATGGAAGGTGAGAACAGAACAATGGCTACCATAAGTTGAGGAGAGGAGAATTGTGAGGACAGAAAGAGGTCAGTCAATGGGCCCTATGTTATGATGAGATCAGATAACATAGGGCCCATTGTTGTGATGTGTTGCTGTGAATGACTAAAAACAGTATCAGTACACTTACAAAATGCAGGAATATCTACACAATTTTTGCTATAAAGAAATAGGGTTCAGAGGGATTTGAAGAGACTAAACTGACAGTCACTGAGTCTGTATGGATCTGTAGAAGGTGCTCTACATACGTGGTATGGTTGTGTAGCTTGGCGTTCCTGTGGGACTCCTGACAGTATGAGTGAAGGGTGTCTCTGACTCCTTTGCCTTCTCTAGGGATTTTTTTTCCCTTCTTTTGGGTTGCCTCATCTAGCCTTAATGTGAGTGTTGTGCCTAGTGTTATTGTAACATGTTATGCCGCATTCGATTAATATTCCTGGGAGGCCTGCTTTTTTTCTGAAGGAAAATGGAGGAATGGATCTGGGTGAGAGGATGGATGAGGGCAAACTGGGAGAATTGGAAGGCGTGGAAACTGTGTTTGGGATTTATTGGATTCGAGAAGAATAACTAAATATAGACGAGGAGAGAGACACATTTAATCTAAACAATTATCATACAGCTATCATACAAAATGAAATATCAATTGTTACCCAGTTAATATGTATAAATTTTAATGATTTTTACATAACAACAAGAAAAGAAAAAATTAACTTAAAACCAAACATATAGCCTTTTTTTGTAAATATGTTTCACACTATCATTGCCCCTGTGAGTGATGCGTGAGTCTCCCAGGAACATATGTGCATCTAACAGAATGGATACTCTGTCTTACCTGTGTCATATAAAGAGTGGTTCAGAGTCTGGGTATGATTTTGAGAGTGAAAAGTGCCGTACAAAGCATGAGGGTCCTTATAAACTTGATCTATCTAAATGAGACTCAAACATTAGCAAATGAAGCTCAGAAAATTGTCTATTATTTACTATTCCTTTGGTCTCACTGATAGAGAAGTTAATTTATCCAAACATATGCATAGAACACTCTCATTTCTAGGACTTGTTGATATATTAATTACTAGATTCAAGTGAGATGAATGCAATTGTGTGAAATATATGAACTGGATTCATATTCCTAAAGTACTGGTTTGCTGATCCACATGTGTCAGGGGTTCTGGAGGCTCCTGGACACTAAGGGGAAGGAGACTAATGCTTTCTTGTAGCCACTGAAGAAGATGATCTTTAGGAGTTTTAATTTAGGAGTTTCTGATTTCCAAAACTGTAACATTATATATTTGTCTTATTTTAGCCACTAAATATCAGGTGACTTGTTACAGCAAGTACAAATCAAAAATAACCTCATAGTATTTCAAATATAAACATTAGACATGAGAGAAAAACAGTGCCAAAAACAGTATCTTCTACTTTTCTTTAATATGGAAATCAGGTTGGTGTTTTTTTTTTAATTTTTTATTAATTACACTTTATTCATTTTGTATCCTCCCATAATCCCCTTCCTCCTCCCCTCCTGATCCTACCCTCCCTCCCCCTTCTTCACGCATGCCCCTCCTCAAGTCCACTGATAGGGGAGGTTCTCCTCTCCTTCTTTCTGATCTTAGTCTATCAGTTCTCATCAAAAGTGGCTGCATTGTCCTCTACTGTGGCCTGATAAGGCTGCTCCCCCCTCAGGGGAAGGTGATCAACGAGCAGGCCAATCAGATTATATCAGAGGCAGTCCCTCTTCCCATTACTATGTAACCCACTTGGACACTGAACTGCCATGGGCTACATCTGTGCAGGGGTTCTAGATTATCTCCATGAATAGTCCTTGGTTGGAGTATGAGTCTCTGGGAAGTTCCCTGTGTTCAAATTTTCTTGTTCTGTTGCTCTCCTTGTGGAGACCCTGTCCTCTCCAGCTCTTACTATTTCCCACTTCTTACTTTTTTTTTTATCCTCAGCCCCAAGATGCCTCAGGTGTCTTTATTTTGGTTAATATTTTTATTTATCTGATTACTATATTCTTAATTTCCATATCACCTCTTTTTTAAAAAACTAAAATCCACTTCTTATTTTGGTGGGATCAAAGCAAAGTAATGTTTAAAAGCTTTGAGACTGCACTCATTCTTCATAAATTATGGTACTTGTAGATCATGTAGTTTTATGCTTTTGCCCTATTTGTTAAGCTTACACTCTCACCTGGACCTGTATTCGAATGCTTGAGTTTGTTCCATGGATTAGCAATCCAGAGTATCTGGAACCTTGTGGTACATTCTTTGTTTTTATTTTTATTTTTTATTTGTTTTACTATACAAGTGCTCTATCTGCTTGTGTACCCGTATGGCAGAAGAGGGCATGAGATCACATTACTGATGGTTGTGAGCCACCACGTGGTTGCTGGCATTGAACTCAGGATCTCTGGAAAAGCAGCCAGGGCTCTTAACAGCTGAGCCGTTTCTTCAGCCCCTGCTTTTTTGTTTGTTTGTTTATTACTTCATCTACACCAACTGATACTTGCCTCAACTTTTTTGAAACTCAACACACAGTATGCTTGTCCACTGTCCAGATACTTTCAGTCCATCAGCACATGAGCACTTACATGTTCTGACTAGGCATCTCATCCATATCTTCACACTTTTCTTATCCTGAAGCCCTTAGTCTATGCCTTGGGCTTTCTACACTTGACCACCTTTATTCTTGTAATGGAGGATCAGACATGCTAAAAACACAGTTTTATGAACTAAAGACCATAGAAGTTTTGTTATAAAGAGGCCAAGCCTCCTAGGTAGCCTAGGGTGATGAAAGAATGTTTTCAAAATGAGATGATGTTTCCATTGATGCTGCAGTACACAGATGTAATATGACATAAATAGAAAAAAAATCCCCAAGGACAAAGGACAGGATAACACAAAGGAGCCATGAGAAGAGGAGGAGGAGGCAGAAGAGAAAGACACGCACAGAGAGAACCCATTCAGTTAATATAGCAATGTTTTCACAGGCAGAGCTGTGAACACATACACAAGAGGAGAATGTTATATACAGTTCAGCATGCTGTGATTGAGGTCTTTGTGAAGAGTGAACACACAGAGAGAGTGGCAGAGCTCCTGGAGTAGGCTCTGCTTTGAAGGGTAGGAGACATCAGTAGTATTTATCCATAGAAAATGAACATGGATGTGGGTAAATCACTTGGGCAACTTGGGGAATGATTAGAAGGGAGAATTCTCTCCTTTTTAAAAAAAATAACAGATTTTTAATGAAAATTTATTTATTCAACAACAGCAGCAGAATAATCTTATTAATCAGGAAGGTGTCCCCCTGTATAAGATGCTATATTTTCTCCAGTCTTCTTTTATTTTTCAATTTATTTAATCACTTTACAGTCTGACACCAGCTTCCCTCTCTCCTCCCCTCCCAGTCCTGCCCTAAAACACCCTCTATTCTACCTTCTACTTCTTCTCAGAGAAGAGCAGGCATTTAAGGGGTATCAACCTATCCTGGCACCTCAGATCAGAGCAGGAATAAGAGCATCTTTTCCCACTGAGGGCAGACAAAGCAGCCCAGCTAGGGAAAAGGGGTCCAAAAGTAGGCAACAAAGTTAGAGATTGCCTCTACTTCCACTGTTAGTGGACATACATGATGACCAAGCTGCCTATCAGCTACATGTGTGTAGGGGGTCTAGTTTAGGCCCATGCATGCTCCTGTTTAGTAGTTCAGCGTCTGTGAGCCCCCATGGGCCCAGGTTAGTTGTGGTATCCTAGAATCTTCCAGCTTCCTCAATCCTTTCTCTCATTCTTCCAGAAAGCTCCCCAAGTTTGTCCTATTGTTTGGCTGTGGGTCTCTGCATCTGTTTCCATAGCTGCTGGATGAAGCCTCTCAGAAGACGGTTATGCTAGAGTCTTGTCTGCAAGCATAGCAGAGTATCATTAATAGTGACAGGGGTTGGCTTTCTTCCATGGGGTGGGTCTCAAGTTAGGCCAATCATTGGTTTGCCATTTCCTCAATCTCTGCTCCCTCTTTATCCCTACACTTCTTGTAGGCAAGACACATTTTGGGTCAAAGGTTGGTTTTAGGGTGGGTTGATGTCACTCTCAGATAGGAGAGCTTTAAAGAGAAAAGTCCATAAATTTGATCTTCCTGGCAAGGACAGAGGATAAGAAGTGAGAGGAAACTAGAACAGAACCTAGAAGGTGAAGATAGAGGTTGTTCCCAAGGTGGAAACAAACCACAGTGTTAATAGAGTAGAAAACAGAAGTGATCAACTGCTCCTCTTACTTTAGAGACCACTTACCAGTGACCAGCTTTGGGGAAATGTCCTTATTCAGGGACCAGGCCAGAGACTCCTGCAGGAACAAAGAATGCTAAGACAATAGCTCAGCATTCCAAGAGAAGGACAAGTAAGATTGTCAAATTTAGGGGGATCAACAGAGGGTATAATTATACAGCCACAGCATAAGGAGGCCAAAGAGAACCATTTATAATGCAGGTAAACAGAGTGGTGTTGAAGGTTAGAAAGCCAGGGTTAGGTTTTCAGATAATTGGCAGTAGCTGAGTACTATCCTAGCATGTATGAGGTCCAATACTGGGAGGAGAGAGAGAAAGGCAGGGAAGGGAGAGCTTAGAGGTTGAAAGTGATTGTGGGTTCAGTAGCAAAGTTGCTATGTTCCAGGATTGGGTGATTCCAGTTTACAGCTTATTCATTTTTTTACAGTGAATGAAAAATGAGGGAGAGTCTTTGCAACTTCAGGCAGCTTCACTTTGAAAGAGAGGAGCTGTACAGCAGATGAAGAGAAAATTCCTGGTCCATAGAGCATCACTTTCCTTTAAGGATACTGTGATGAGATAGGGCAAAAAAGGAATAGGTCTAAGTGGAAAACAGGGAACAGAACTGGAGGAATAACATGCCTGAGGAGGCAGCAGAGATGAAGATAGTTAAACCACAGCTCAGTTTCTGGAGCTTTTGATATGGGGAAACAAAAACTTTCATTTCCTGCCTCTTGTCCATAATCAGTAACCAATTGGTTTCCCATAGTAAGGGGAACAAGGTCTATTTCTAACAGAAACTCAATGACTGGCTCTTTGACCTCCCCACCCCCCAAGGGAGGAGCAGTCCTGTTAGGCCACAGAGGAGGGCTTCACAGCCAGTTCTGAAGACACCTGATAAAACAGGATCGGATGAATGGGGAGGAGGTCCCCCCTATCAGTGGACTTGGAAAGGGGTACGGTGGAGATGAGGGAGGGAGGGTGAGATTGGGAGAGAATGAAGGAGCGGGACACGGCTGGGCTACAGCATTAATAAAATGTAACTGATAAGAAAAAATAAATAAATAATTCACAATGAAAAAAAAAAAAAGTAAAATCTAAATAAAGACTCTGAGAACCCTCTTTTCCCCCACCATTTTGACAAAGCTTATGCAAAATGCATATAGTTCTAAATATAGCGTAATAAAGCTCTCAAAACTATAAACTCATTTTATGCAGGGTCAAGGATGCCTTTTAAACATCAGCACTGAACAAGTCAGTTCTATCATAGGATGAATGGATCAACTGAGTTTCTAGTTAGAGTCTCCTAAATTATTTATTTCAGAGGGAAAAACAAACTTCTACCTCCTTTTCCACAAGCTTTTTCCTTTCTCCCTAAACACTTCCAACTTACTATGTATGAGCTGCTAGTAGTTTCATATCTAATTAGTTTCATATCTAATTCATATCTAATTAATTTGTTAGTTAATATGTTTAAAGGGTAATTCATCAGTTAGAATTCAAAAAGCCTTTCAAAAACATCTGTGTCTTACAAGGAATTAAATCCAGCCATCTCTATAAATACTACTACATTTTAATTCTTGAATGAGAACACCAGCCATTAACAGTATATTCTGCTCTATGTACTGGGGATGTGAAAAAAAAAAAAACAAAACTATTTTTCTGTTCTTTTTAACAGAACAGAATAAAGTATGTTTTTTCAACACATGTGAAACCTGAATTGAAAGTTGCAGGAAACCAATGAGTTAGCTTGAGCTAGCTGCCTTGAGAAGCATGTGTCAACATTTTTAAGGTAGAGTCTCCATGGACCCTGGAGCACAATGTGCCTTCCAGTTCTTGAGAACGATGCACTCCCTCAGGCAGTAAAGTGTTCACACATCTTTGTGTTTCTCTGTATGTTGCCTTGTAACCCAAGGAAGCATGGAAGTTTGATGGGACAATTGGTCTTAGACATTACTCTTGTGTACCCTGAATAGCTAGCAAACATCATTTTATCCTAACTGTATTGATCTTGGCAATTTGCTATTATATTCTGTTTCTACTAAATGTATGAAACGTCTGACTGGTCTCAATAAAATTGTCACAGCCTTCGCCTTGCTGTGGCCCCTTCATCCTGGCTTGATTTAATTCCTCAAGGCCATAAGAGGTGATCTTGGCCAGGTAACATATAGGACCTCAGAAGGTAAAGTTCACAAGTGTAAAGATATCCCCAGAGTTTTGTATTTGTAAATCTGCTCTAGGGACTCAGTGTGAATAACTGCAAGGAAAATTACAAGAGACACTCAAAGTATGGACAGAAATCATAAGACTAAATTGAAATGTCTTAGGTAACAGAACACTAGACGTGTCTGCAGAGGGCAGCTGAACAGAGCAGCAGCAGCGATCAGTGACACATGGATTTGTCAGGTGCTTTCTACCTGGCTCCAGAAATGTGCAGTTTCCCATCATCTGCGCCGGCAAAGGGAGAGAGGTCACAGACAATGCAAAGCAGGGGACAGGGCCAATGCTAACCCCATTCGTGTGTGGATTTAGAATGTCTTTCTCCCAGGATGTCATCCAGGTACCTGTGATTCCCTTCAGAATAAGAGATTAGAGCCATGGATGTGTTAGCCCCTTCTTGAGGTCTGTCCTCATCATTTATCCAGCTTCCCAGACACTCTCAGGTTTAGTACAAATGCCCCCTGTCTGACAAGATTCTGAAAGGCTCCTATGTGCCAATCTAGGGAGCAGTAACAGGCTAGTCTACCCTGAGCACTCAAACCAAGACCCTTGGTTGTTTTTTGTATCCTTTCTGTTGTGCTAAGCCATTAAAGCTGGCTTCTTGCTCTGTTTCCTGCCAGCCAGCCTCCTAAGCCTTCTACAGCTGCTCTCAACTCCCAGTTCCCCTACGGTATGTTTTTAATTCCTCTCCCTCCCTTCCTTCCATCTGTTCTGCTTGCCAGGCTCTGCTCCCCCTACCTGAAGTTGTATGCTCCTCTAGATACCTGTCGCTCAGCCTCTCAACTGCATCTATGAAGCCTTGCTAAGGGGAGACCGTACTTCCTGGAGTTACAACATTTAAACAGTATTTATTTATTTGACACATTCTATTTGCACTGACTGACAAACTATTACACAACTAGTTTAAGGGACCAGCTCAGACACTCTTCTACTCCTGGGCATGTATTCATAGAACTCAATATCCAATACAAGCATATTTGCAAATCCATGTTTATTGATGCTTTGCTTACAAATATAGTAATATTATCAAGTTAAAGGTAACAAGAGTAGAGCTGGTTGAGGTGGTGCACAGATTTAATCCTCTTAGAAGGTGAAGGGAGGGAAACCTCTGTGAGTTTGAGGTCTGGTCTACATAGAGAGTTCCAGGACGGCCAGTGAGATGATGTCAATAAATATTTTTTTTCAATCTGCTTCTTAATATTACTTTTGAAGTGAAACCAAAAGCATACATACATACATACATACATACATACATACATACATACATACATACACAAACACACATATAGTCATGCAAATACATGTATGCATCCACTCACCTATATGCATACAGGCAGACATATGTACATACATAGGACACACAAAAACACACCCACAAGTACACACATACATACACAAACATGGCACATACATAGACACAGACACGCAGAAACACATGATGCAATACACACATATACATATATATAAATATAAATACATACATACAATCATACATAAATACATACACACGAATGCTCTTTCACTGGATCACTTTTCTATTATCTGCATATTTTTACTTTTTAGACACTCCAGCTTAGGTTTAAATATTCTCATTTTGGCCAGTGTCTCTAGGATAACCCACATCTTCTTGTTGTCTTTCTATTTCTGAGAGATGACCCGAGAAAAGTGTTTTAGCTTCTTCAGGGATTGGTGTGTTTTCTCAGAAATATCTTTTAAAAACGTGATCATGTAAATAAGCTACAAAAGATATTGCTAACCTGTACCCCAAGTATTGAATAGGTATTATTGAACTGTTAGGTTTTCAGTCTGAACTTGCACAAAATTGAAGTATGTCATCAGATACTCCTTCTCCCCCTCCCTTCTTTAGCCTCGTCTCATTACCACAGGTGGCACTGGGGACAGAGAACTGATTAATCTGTGAAGTGTTGATGTTGCTGCTTGCCTCATTCCCATGGCTGGACTGCCTTGTCTGCCCTCAGTGGGAGAGGATGAGCCTAGTCCTGCTGAGACTTGACGTTCAATGGTGGGTAGGCACCCATGGGGGGGCGTCCCCTTCTCTGAGGAGAACGGGATGGGAGAATGGAGGGAAGGGATTTACAAAGGTGGAGCTGGGAGGAGAAGAGGGGGATCTGCCATTAGGATGTAAAGTGAATATTTTTTTTTAAATGTTAAAAAAGAACCTGACATATTCCCTCCCTTCCCCTTTGGGCCTTCCTTCTTTGTCTCCCCCACCCCTAAACATCTACTGAGTAGTTATTATACTCTCATATTAAAGTAGACAGAGGCAGGAACTATAGACGGGAGCCAGGACGACTGGTATGGGAGGTGAGCCCCGGCTAGGGAAAACAAGAAGCAAGGCCACAGGTCTTGGAAAATGTTGCCCCTGACAGCTGCCACAGATACCCAGGTGAGCCAGCATGCTCACGACTCCCTTCTGCGCTGGAATGAAAATATCAGTGGGAATTATTCTATAAAAGTGGCCATTATGTTTTACTTCTGCTGATATTGAAGTTCGTTCCTATTCCCGGAGGGACTCAAGTGAAAGTAGAGAAACGCTGTGGTCTGGGCCGGATGGAGACGCCAGCCTGGAGTTTAACATTTTCTGTAGGCGATCTCTCTGTGGGTAATTGAAAGTGGGCTCTTTGAAAAGGCAGCGATTTAATAATTTTCTTATGAATTAAAAAATAGGCATGTGCTCTTCCTTTCTTCTTTCTAAAGCAGCCATTTGAACATCTTCCAGTCTGGGAATATTTCTGGCTTAAATATTTCATAGCTCTTAAAATTAAAAGACTTAGTATTTAGGGCAAATAGTTCCTGTTCTATTTCACATAACTAGGGCTGAATGTTTAAAGTTCTGACGTTTCCTGGCACACGGACAAACTGCTGCCGTGTTTTACAGCCACACGGAGAGTGAGGTAATCACGAGCAGCAGAGGCATTGATGTCTTTCTCTAAGTTATTCACAGCCTTCAGGTCCCACACGTGCCGCTTTCTACCTGACATCTCATCTCTCTGCCACATTCAATTGCTTTTGTTAATTTCATCGATTTAAAAAAAGAGCAGTTCTGCTTTGTGCTTTGCCTGTAAGGGGGCTGGGGAATTGATGTATTTCCTTCCCATCCATTCCCAGCGGTTGATGACATTTTCAATAAAGAACCTTGTGTTCTTTTTTTTTCTTTTGGCTGTTCTTGTTTTGCATCACACATGTGCCTTTGGAATACTCTGGCTGCAGCACTTGGCAATATTCATGGCATAATGTGTGTGGATACAGACATGGGCGTACACACGGAGGCACTTTCACACTTGCGAGCCAGCACAACTGCAACGTGAAAAGCACAGAATGTGTAGAATGTGTGTATCTTCATATTTATACTGACAGCACTGGGAGATACTTATATACATGTGGATGTCTGAATGGTCGCATCTTTTTGGATGTAAGAAAGTGTTAGCCACTTCCATAAAGAAGTCATATATGAAAAAAAAACAAACAAAAAATAAAAAAAGAAGTCATATATGGTGGACTTTGTCCAGGAGGACTAATATTAATCTGTCACGCAGTCAAACCTTATCAGGTGGCTTAACTTCACACACACTCTATTAGGAATAATGAATCCTTATGTCACATTCATGGGATATTCCTGAAGGAAAGGACCTGAAGGATCATGAAGCTTGTCCTTGCTGTGAGCTTGGAATATAGCAAAGAACAAATACATGCTATTGTTTCTACATATATTTGTGTGCGTGTTTTTATATGTATACTTTTTAGGGATCAAAACAGAAGAATTATGTGTGATAGGTTAGCACTTTATTGTTAGTTATACTTTCATGCCAATTTTTATTATTTTCATATGGACAAACATAGTTAATCTCTGTCTCCAATCCATTCCATGTGTGTCTGAAATTCCTAGTTTAATAGTACTTAATCACAACCTTTTTATTTTCTATGTCATTGCTTTTTATAAATCCTCTCAAACCTCAAAGGTTTTAAGCTTTTACTTAAACAATCATGAATATTTCATATATGAATTGCTATAGCCAATGAAAATAATAGAAGTAACATCATATGAATTTTTATACCTTACACATGTCCTCTGCCCACCCCATGTGTCCTACCACACTTGTGCCCGCCCCCACTGCACATCTAGCACTCAATAGCAATAGTAATAAAATATAAAAGTATATAGAGAAACTTCTAATATATGGGTGAAATGAATACTTTGAAAAACCATTGTAATGAGCACCATTAGGTATTGTGTGCTTATGTGTGCACATTTTTGATACTATATTAATTTTTGCTGTCTTATAATAACATGTTTATTTCCTGTAAAGTTTGCCTAGCGCTACCTGCAATAATGAAATGTACACTGGCTCATTGTTTTTAAGTCCAGGGATGTCATTGCTACCTGCATTTGCCACCCTGTCTAGTTCTTTTGTAACTGTTGATCTAAGATATTATCAGCACAGCCCGTGGTTAATATCTCACAAAATATTCTAGTCATGTCCTTATGATGTCCCTGTGTTGCTCTCAGAGTGTTAATTAGGACTCAGGGTATAGATGTATGTGGCATCAAAAATATGTGCTAACAGTTTTTATGAAGAATTGGGAAAACCTAAATTATAAACTCAGAACCCAGTACTTATCAAGGTTTTTACCTAGCATGCAAGTGGGAAGAGTCTCCCACACATAAATTTATAAAACCACAAAAAGTACAAATGAGGTAGGTACGAGGCAGAGAAGGTAAAAGCAAAGAAGGCTTAAGGAGTAAATATCAAACGTGTTCAGAGTACATGAAAGACATAAGGATGTAAAGTATGGCTCTTGTTTTTAGCAGGTGGTAGATACAGGTGTCTGAACTGGATAGGTAGAAACAGGAAAAGATTTAAGGTTGGATGTGGGTGGTGCCTTTATTTGAACAAACAGTATTTAAAATGTTGAAAGAAATCAAGAGAGACTATAAACTGCAAGTTATTTCCATGCAGTTAAGAAGATACATTTTATCTACTTGATGGAAACACACCCAACTATTTTTTATTCATTTATAAGAAATATCTATTCAGAATTGATGACTTTGATGACAGTCACAGCAACTGTTTTGGTTTGCTGAAAATACGCTGAACAGCATTGAAAACTGCTGATATTGTTGTTTTCCTAAATTTGACATGAATTATTAAATACATACTCACACTCACATTCATATAACTAAACATATACACAGCATTGAACTCAAGAATTAGGTTTTTTAAATCAGTTAATGAGCTAGGGCATGACAATTAATAATTTTCCACTATTTTTTTCTTAAGATTGTCTGTTTTAATTATGTTTTATGTATCATCTCAATTACAAAATCACTGAATCTTTTATTGAGCAATAAATATTCTATGTTAGATAGAGTTCAAGAAACTGAATTATTTTGAAATTTTCTTTTAACTAATTTTTTTTTTTGGGGGGGGGGAGAAATATATGGCAAAACAACCAGACCTGTATCTGGACAAATAAAAGCAATGAGAAAGGTGTTTGCATTGGCTGTATCATTTGACTCGCTTTCCACGCAAAAACGCCTTAATGAAGAATATAGGCATCATACAAACTTATCACTAATTGCCATCTCAAAAAATGTAGAGCAAATAGAAAGACAGATACAATAAATATAATTACTGTTTTTTGAAAAACCTCCTTTAAGCTTTTAAGTCTTCCATAAGAAAGATGTGAAGCAAGGTGGTAGTTTGAGGGATGGGTCAGAATGGCTTCATGCCTCCTCTCTGTGATCAGAAGCTGGATACAGGATATGTAGGCACCTCACAGAGCACATCGCCTCCAAAGAGCCAGCCAACTCACCTGAGTGCTCTCTGTATTTGACACAGGGTAAAACTTTCTGGAGCCACTTAGCTGTGTGTGTGTGTGTGTGTGTGTGTGTGTGTGTGTGTGTGTGTATGCTCACGTGCTTGAGCCTCTCCTTCAGTTAGCACCCCCTTTCTGCTCCCATTAATGTCCTCAATTCCAGACCCCAGTGTTCAGGGGTTGGTATTCGATACTGAAGGAAGAAGTGGAGTGTGCAGAGGGAGGCCTGCAGAGATGTCACAGTTCCTATCTCAGACAGGCTCCACAGGCACTGTAGCCACTCAAGTTATATGTCCTGGCTCCTGTATGGTCTTCCTTACAGTTTCTATTGCTTTGATGAAACACCACTAGCAAAAGAAAGTTGGGAACAAAAGGATTTATTTGGCTTACACTTCCACATCCTAGTCCATCAAAAAGGAAGTCAGGCATTCAAACAGGGCAAGATCTTGGGAGGCAGAAGCTGATGCAGAGGCCATGGAGCAGAGCTGCATATTGGCTTGCTCTGAAGGCATTTTCAGCCTGCTTTCTTATTAAACCCAGGACCACCAGCTCAGGGATGACATCACCCACCATGATCTGGGCCCTCCCCCATCAATTCCATTAAGAAACAGTCCTACAGCTGAGTCTCGTGCAGACAGTTTCTCAGTTGAGGTTTCCTGTTTTTAGATGACTCTAGATTGTGTCAAGTTGACATAAAGCTAGCAGGACATGTATATTGTCTCCCCTTCTGTAAATGATCAGAGGTTTTTTTTTTTGATCTGCATCGTTGCGTCATACACATTTCAAGAGAGCTATGAAAGTGGCCCGATACACTTTTAACTGACAGTGCTATATCACACTGACAAAAGGTTGTCAAAAGTTATTAAATGCTGTCCCCTTCAAGCACTTAGCCTATTGTTTTTTATTGTCTGAGTAACCTGAAGTCACACACTAACCTCTACCTTACGCTCTGAGACCTTCCTTGGCTGTCATGCTGTTATGTATTAGTTTGTGCTGAGGCCTGACAATACAGCCAAATAGAGAAAGAGTCACCTACATGTGAGGAGCTAGGCATCCTATAGGGGTGTTTTTTTTTTTTTTTTTTTTCTGAAACAGGCTGTACTTTTAAGGTAAAGAAAAGTAGGATGAAGAGCTAGTGTCTCTGTCTTTCTTTTGTGTCTATGCTGGAGGCACAGACAATGTATTATCCCCAGCTTCTTTCCCTGAGTTATCTTGAGTTTCAAGAAGGACAAAAATCTTCAGAGCAGACACACCCCATCCACCCACTCACCCCAATCTGAGGGAAGTTCAATTATTCTTGAAAGTGGCCCTTAACAATTTATGTTTCCACCTTTCAGGGCTGGAGCTGGAATAGGATGGGTTAAAGCCATGCGGACCACACCTTAGCAGGACGGCTTATACCCCTACAGCCCAAGTCAATACCCTAAAACTAGACTTGAGTACTGGCCCTTTTATCTGTTCCTCTTTGCAAGGTGACCAATTTGCAAGATAACCGCCGTCTACTTTTCACTATTACTTTTTTTTTTTTTTTAATTGGGGCAACGGTTGGGTTGTAGATCCTAGGAGGTTGGGCCTGTGGAAGTTTGAGGTTTTGGAGGGAAAATCTAGTAACACAAGGGCTCTGAAGACTCCAATTTCAGGATTTTTGGTTTGTCAGCCATTTATTCCTATCTATATTGTATATATCTATATCATTATATATATATAAAAAAAAACTTCCTAATGTTAGCAAATGGTTTTGTCAATGTGCTCAACTACTCTCAAAATCAAATTGCACCACTTTTAGTTATTGGATGATCCCAATGAGTTTTTTGTCTATTTCATCAGTAAGGTTCAACAGTAGACATTGACCCAACTCAAATTTATGTTATTTTTTTCAAACTGCAGCTTTCTTCATTATCTCAAATATTTGATACATGATACCAAGCAGCGTTTATTCTACCAGTCTAACCGCTGAGTTTACAATGACTAAGAGTTTTAAGACTGCCACCTTGTGCCCATTATCAGTCAGCCAGAAAACAATTTTTTTCTAAAATACTCTTCTGGCATCAGTCTCCTTGAACCACACATGACAGCAGGAGGTACACACTGGGCTCTCCAAGAACAAGATGTTAAGCCAGAGATGAATATAAAGGAAGTTTGTTGAGCTTATGTTCTTTATCTCAAGGAAGAGGAAGAGATAGAAGTTTAGCTGAGGAGTGTCTCAAGAAAGGCCTCAGCCAGCCCCATGGCAGTATCTGAGCTGAGTTCTGTTGAATTGTCCTTGCAGTGATCACTGTCCCCATGCACAACATACGTGATGGGCAGCTCTTATCAGCAGAAGCAGTCTTGTTAGGGGGTTGAGGTAAGCGTGCATGAGAACCACAGTCTCTGGCTTTGCAGTAAGCTTTTAGCTTTGAAGACGAATCTTTACTGTGCACCACTCACAAGATAATGATTAAATTATGGCCAGACCTCCAGGCATGAAGGCTGTGTTTTTGATCTCAGCACTCAGAAGGCAGAGGCAGGCAGATTTCTAAGTGTTTAAGACTAGCCTGGCTTCCTGGGGAGCCTGAGTTACAGAGTGACACTTGGCCTTCTTCCATCCCCCCCAAAGATGAAGTTTTAAGAAAGTGTGGGTAGGTGAAGTTTGGAGGACAGGGAGGTAGGGAAGGATCTGAGAGGATCTGAGGGAAGAAAGTGATCAAAATACATTGTTTGAACTTCTCAAAGACTACATAAAAATACTGTTTAAAGGAAGAAAAAATTGAGGTTAGTAATTTTTATTTTCAATTCTTTGCCTCTTTTTCCATCTGCGAGCTTCATGTGGCAAAGATAAAAATTTAACTATTTTCTTTCCTCATTTACTCTTTCTACACATATCAATGAGTCTATAAATGTTGGTGGAATGGTTGATCTCTACTGCCACAGAAAACTCATCAGCTTTCTATCCATTTCCCATTGTATTTACTGTCTACAAAAATGATGTTATCCCATAAACATTTTAACATTGTTTCTCCTTATGAATTCCATTAATATACAAACATTTGTGAGTTTAAAGTTTTCTCGGAATAATAGGATAAAAATATCTTTAGGCAATGAATAATGGGAGGTAGCTTAAATTAGCCACAGGATGCAATCAGTACTGATGAGGCAGGCAAGTGAAGTGTGCCCAAGGCCTATGAGATTAGCATATGAAAGAAACTGGTTGGCAAAGAAAAGATTGGGAACCTAAACACTAAGACACACTTTTGACAGCCAGGGCCTGGAGAGGTACAACTAGTTGGCACTGTGCAAATGACCAAGAAAACTCACACTATGCACATGATCCATTAAAGGTCACTACCCTTTCAGCAAGATACCCTTGAGCTCCAATCTTCATCCTAGCTCTGGGACACTTCCTCTCTTTGGAAGCCCGATATTGTTAAATAAACCACATGTTCAGTTACTGTTCAAAAGCCCCTGTCCAGCTTCTTTTTCCAGGATTCAAAATCCTAAAATCTCAATCGTACTCAACATACTTCAATAGTAGCCTCATTAAACACTTTTAGAGTATATTTACTCTGAATTATATGCTATTAACTTTCTGAAGACCGAGGCTCAGCATTCATTAGCAATCCTCAGCATTTTCCTGGTTTTACCAATTTGAATCTGACTATCTGTAGATAGTTTATGGTCCTCACACCAATTAATAGTTTGAAAAAAAGATATTATACTAAATTTAATATTTGAGGCTTTTAAAAAATTACAATAAATTTGGAAATGAGGAAGGAAGGGAGAGAGAGAGACAGAGAGAGAGTGAGAGAGAGAGAGAGAGAGAATGAATCAGATTGCTTTTCCTCATTAACATCTATGATTATCTTTTCATGTCTTTATTTTGGTGATGGGAAACTTTCCTACCCTACAGCTGGCCAGGAACCAGTCAGTCATCAGTAGGTAACAAAACGATCGATGGAAACATAATCTCTTTCTTCAGGTTTCTTGAAAAATTTAACATAGCCTTAGAAATTACTTAGAAATTTTTCTGGAAGAAGAGATCCCAAATACATAGTGGCTGCAGGTTTGAGAAGGGGTGGTGAGTTTGCATTCTTCAGTTCTCCTGCATGTGAGAAAACCATTGTCCCAATCCAGAGAATGTGCTTCCTGGAGCCCCAAATCTGTCACAAGAACTGATTGTGTGAAAACTGCAAGGGACAACTCAGTACAATTTTCTGGGAGATGGAACATTTTTTACAAGATTCATTGGGAAGTCCCATCATGAATAAATAACACAAAAATTCTTATTTGACAAATCTGCCCTTCCATGGTCTCCTATATATAGTGCTTGGCCTATCAGAGTCTACAGTGATAAGAGAATTGTGTACCCAGACATAGTAATTTCACAGCATAACTCTGCTTTACATAGTTCTGTGATTTATATCCTAGGATAGCAATTGTTGGGTAATTATTTCATCATGTTAATAGTTATACATTTAAAAACTGACAGTCGTGGGTGCAAAATTGTGCCCCTCTAAAGATTCACATTTAAGATTTTTTTGTAACCTATTTTTTAAAAGAATTTCACACTTAAGTACTGCATATTTATTATTTTTACCCCTTCCTCTCCCCTCCCACTCCTCCAATGACCCTCCCCCGAATTCATGACAACTCCAGTTACAATGATTAAGGAATTTAAATAAAGCCCCATGTCTACTTGAAAAGTGTCAGGGATCAGATCAATGGCTGTTAACAGAGGGAGAATCTGTTTTTTTCCAGTCATGTGACCCCGGATAGCTGATTCTGTCTCAAGTGGTGAGCTCTAAACAGATGCACCTTTGAACAATATAAAGGAGCAAAACAACTGAGTGCATTCTCTCTCTTCCCATGCACACACACACACACACAAACACCACACTCACATTCACACATAATAAATAATAAATATAAGAAGTCATATAATTAAGTTTTAACCCAAAGTTTTAGGCAGTTAGACAGTCATTAGTAGCCTTAGAGGCCCTTATACTTTTCTTTTGACCATACTTCTCCCAGTTTCCTGGCAGCACTACAAAGGCAAATATTATTTTTGTCACTGTTAGGCTTTCTACTAAAAAAAAAAAAAAGAAAAAAGAAAGAAAAAGTCTCTGAGATACAGGCATGACAGTCTGATCTGCTCCAAAGAGCAGAGAGCAGACCATTCCATACTATTGCCTCCTCTCTAAAGAGTTAATCCAACTCCTTCTCTTATACCCCATAAAAATAAGAGCCCAAGATGTAGCTTAGAACTCTTGGGTATCTGCACTCATGTCACTCTTGACAGTCTTTAGCTTGAAACTTTGCTCTACTTCAAATAAACTTATCTCTCTACTTTTGTAAATCTTCATAAAACTTTGTTTCCAGTTGTTGCTTTTTTTTTTTTTTTTTTTTTTTTTTGATAATGGGCAAGAGCCTGGAAATACCTGACTCAACCCTGACCACTGGTAACAAAGCTAGACACAGATACATACAAAGTGAAGCCACGTAAAGACATGAAGAATGTGGCCTCAGTAGATATCACTCTTGTAGACAACTTGATCGTGCACATTTCAAGCCTTCAGAATTAAATACATTTCTCTTGTTTCAGTCTTCAGACTGTGAAACTTTGCTGTGACAGCCAAAACAAAGTAATATACTCCCTGTAACAATGAAAAAAGTCACTGAATTTTTTTGTTTGTTTGTTTGTTTGTTTGGTTGCTAAGCTTGATATTTAGTTGAAAGATTTTGTCATAATACAGAGGAGCTCATTAATAATGAAACTACATTTAGGTTGTTAAAACATATTTGAATTTTTGCAAGCTCCTGCTTATCATCCAGGAAAGACAGCTTAACAAACAATAACAATAGAATGCCTTTTCTAATTTGGGAGTGTTTTTTTTTCAAACAATTCTTTGGTATTTTTAACCCCAGTGGGCAGAAATAATACCACAATTTTTGAGCAGAGACTGAAGCAAGGTTTATTAATCCCTGGGCAGGTCCATACCCAGGAATCCCGGAGTATGGTGCAAAATTACATTAGATAAGGCCTTAGAAAGGCAAAGCCTCCAAGGCACCCTACTTCCCACCTTTGTCTCCGATGGCCTGGACATAGGCGAGCCTGCCGAGAGGGCATGAGCGTGGGAGAGCTGGCCCCACACAACTTCTCTGCCATGTGGCAGGATGGGCAAGGGATAGGTATCCTCCCCGCCCTCGCCCTTTGCCACCTAAGGCTGGAGGAAGACCCTGAGTCATGAAATCAGAATTGGTGGTGCCTCTCACCTACTGCAGCCCTTAGAAAGGGGGCCCTGCCCCTCCCTTGACTGGGCAGCACAGCAGAGCTGGCCCTGGGTGTGAGTTGGCCCTAAGGGTGTAAGCACAGGAGTACAGGCCCGACTCTTGTCTGTTGTGTGGTGACAAGAATAAGAGAGAGACACCCTCTTCTCCTCCCTCATCCTTAGCCGTATATGGCAAGTGGGAGAGCTGGCCCTGTGGTCACGCGAGTCCGAGAACTGGCCATGTCTGTCACTGGTTGCAGCACTTGGGAGAACGGCCTTTGCACTTCACCTGGGCAACGGCGTAGAGCTGGTTCTGGCCGCAGGGGTTGCTGGTGACCCTCCCCTGAACGCATGAGAGTGTGTGGATCAGCGCAGATACCTCTACTGCCCAGATCTAGGGCTCTGAATTAGCCTGCCCCAACATCTATCCCATTGATAAACTGCTGGAGTGCATGAAGTGGTCAGTCCTATAGATCCAAAACTACAGGATCTCCATGACACAGGGCAACAAAAGGATGCCTTAGAGTCCCAGTGAGGTTCCAGTGTTGATAGAGTAGCAGAAGCCTGAGGCCTCTGATCAGACCAACAAGTCACTGCAATGACATTTGCAAAGAGGTATGGACAGAAGGGTGTACTGTGGGGCACACTACAGCTTCCACGGTGAGACTTTTTTTTCCCTCTGTTGGTGGGGAGGTTGCAAGGATAGATGACAGGTATAAAGGGGAGGGGGCAATGAGTGGGATTGGGGTACATGATGTGAAATTCACTAAGAAAGTTAAGAAAAAGGAAATAATCTGACATACTTCCTTCTTAGACAACTCCCACCTATGTGGAATCAACACACTTTCTCTGAAACTGGTGCAACCATGCTTTTGTTGTTTTACAGAAGTGAGAGCTTGTTATCTTATGTGAACAGCCTCCAGCCTTCCAGAAAATTGTCTCTCCTTGGGCAACTGGGTTGTTTACAGGTTAGAGGCATTTTGTTTTATTGGTCTCGTAAGGACAGTAAATTAAACTTAAAGCATAACTTTAACCATCATCACATTTGTGTAAAAACCTAAACAGAGGAAGTAATAATTTCAGTGATGTAGACCTTAACCTATTTTAATGTTTAAATTTTATATAAGTGCATAAAAAATCTTCCCTGTTACCAAGGTTAAACGGGCAAAGTCTCATGAGAGAACTTTTGTAAACTGTGACTCATGTCTTTAGAAATATCACTGGTGTTAACTGTTCTTCAAGATATCAAGCCATGAGTTTTCATGAATTATTTTCTCCTCTATGGAAACTTTTATGTTATCTTAGAATAAGTGATTATAGAAATAATGCTGTGTCATTAAGATTTCATGAACAACAGTGAAATGTGTAAAAATTCAATTTAAATAAAAATTTTCTGTGATAGCCCCTACCATATTCTCGGCAGAATTTCGCAGTATTTTATTAAATTAGATAGAATGTATGTTATGAATTAGTTATAGCCTCATGAAATTTATCTGTTGAAGCACTAACAACTACACTTACAGTATTTGGAAATAAGACTTTAAAGATTTAAGAAAAGCTATATTAGGTCAGCAAGGTGATCCCTAACCCAAGGAGACTAGCATGCTTTAATAGAAGAAAAAAATGTCCTCTGGGGTGTGAATATTAAGAGGGAAAGATAATGTGTGAAAAACAATGTGCATACAGTTACCAACAAGTCAAGCAGAAAGGCCTAAAGGGCTACCCTCTCAGCCTGCCTCTGCCTGGACCTTGAACTTCTCACTGACAAAACCACAAGAAAATAAGGTTTTGATACTTAAAATCCTCATCTTAGAAACTCTTAAGAAGTCTAGACTCTGCCCAAAGTTTGGTTGTGAGTCTCAGCATCTGCTTTGATCCCCTGGTGAGTGGAGTCTTTCAAAGGCTATCTATGGTAGGCTCCTGTCCTGTTCCCTCTCCTCAGCCACTTCTGGTTTCTACTTGCCTATCTCAGTGAGAATGAAGCATCCTTCCTAGGGTCCTCCTTGTTATTTAGCTTCTATAGGTCTGTGGATTGTAGTATGGTTATCCTGTATGATATGGCTAATACTTGGGCAGTGCAAGGAGAGTTTTATGGAAGAGTAGGGGGATAGAAACACGTGGAGGGGACAAGTGCTCCAAAAGAAGAACAACAGAGCCAACAAATCTGGGTTCAGGGAGGCCTGCAGAGGCTGATGTACCAATCAAGGACCATGCAAAGAGAAGACCTAGACCTCAGGGGCTCAGATGTAGCCAAAAGGCAGTTCAGACTCCATGTGGGTACCCTAGTAAGGGGATCGGGGATTGCTGCTGACATGTACTTTGTTGCCTGCTCTTTGATCACTTCCCTCTGGTGGGATGCAACCTTGCCAGGTCACACACAGAGGAATATAGGCATATAGGCAGTCCTAATGAGACTTGGCAGGTTAGGGTCAGTTGGTAAGGGAGGATGCCCCCCCTCTGAGAACCAGGTGAGAAGGATAGTTCGAAAGAGGGAGGGAGGGTGGGACCAGGATGAAATGAGGGAGGGGGTTACATTGGAATGTAAAGTAAATGAAAGAAATCAATTTAAATTAAAAAAAAAAAAACAGAGTAAACCACTTAAAAACAAACAACAATAACACATACTCATGTCCCCCAGGATGTTTTACTTTCTTTCTGAGAGGCACTCTTTTTGTTCATTCCTAAGCTTAATATTTTTTTTTAAATAAACACTAATTCTGCCTTAAAATAATATCGTCCCAGTCTAACGTACTTTGCTGTGGAGGCCTCACTGAACTAATACTATGTAGGTCTCAGATATTGGCTGAGAACTTAACTTGCAAGAGGAAATTTGTTACACTTTCTAAAAAAGACATTCTTTCCAAGACTGCCTTTTGGTTTCATATTTATAGAAAATCAACGGTTTGTGTTTATGTAGGAAAATGTGGGATAGAGTCTGTTTCATACATGTACATTCTAAATTTATGCAAAGCCACTCATCTATATTCATGCATTTTTTTTTTCAGAATCATCAGATGTATTTAAGGAAAGAAAAACTCAGCAGATAATTTAGGAGCCAAATTTTTCAAAAGAATGTTTGTATAACAGGAAAAAAAACCTCATGAAATTTGATTTTTAAAAGCCTGACAACCTGCAGTCATACAATTGTTACAATGACATTCCTTAGAGGAATCAAGAAAATAATAATGTGTCGAACTTTTAAAGTAATTTTTTTTTTTAAAAAAATTCAGTTGAATCATACTCCAACCAAGGACTATTTGTGGAGATAACCTAGAACTCCTGCACAGATGTAGCCCATGGCAGTTCAGTGTCCAAGTGGGTTACCTAGTAATGGGAAGAGGGACTGCCTCTGACATAATCTGATTGGCCTGCTCTTTGATTACTTTCCCCTGAGGGGGGAGCAGCCTTATCAGGCCACAGTAGAGGACAATGCAGCCACTTTTGATGAGAACTGATAGACTAAGATCAGAAAGAAGAGGAGAACCTCCCCTATCAGTGGACTTGGGGAGTGACATGCATGCAGAAAGGGGAGGGAGGGTGGGATCGGGAGGGGAGGAGGGAGGGGCTTATGGGGGGATACAAAGTGAATAAAGTGTAATTAATAAAAAATAAAAAAAGATTCAGTTGAATTGATTTCTGAGTATAAATCTGCAATATTTTCAAGGAAAAATAAAAAATAATTCATTCAATCTTTATAGGCATATTCTATGAAAGTTTCATGCAGGTAATTTTAAAACAACCTGAATAACTATATTTTAAAATTATAGAACAGTAGAAAAATATTTTCTGTTAATATAGGTTTTATTTATCTTTCAACATCATTCTTTGAGGTAGGAAATTAGGGATAAGATATTTGCCCTTTCAAAAATCATGTGTGTGAGACAAATGGTGGCTGATACCGCCTGTCTTCTTCAATCTCCATCTGCTTTCTTTCATAAAAATCAAATCTGAACTTTGATTTAGTCTTCGTGTGTGTGTGTTTGTGTGTGTGTGTGTGTGTGTGTGTGTGTGTGTGTGTGTGTGTGTGTTAACAGGGGGAAGAAAGGCAGTATTCAAGTGAAATCATGAAGAAATGTGGTTGGATGCCTTGCTTCATAATATGTTCAACTAGCTTTCCTTCTTCTTTGTTTCTGTCTCTGTCTCTCTCTCAACAGTTTTATAAAGCCAGAGGTTTGTTTTTCTTAAGAAATTGGAATAGATAAGCTTTATCCTAAGGGATGGGAATAGCTTTTCTTTCTTATGTTTACCTTGATTTGTATTCTTTATTTTTTGATATTATAATAATTACATCATTTCTCTTTTCCATTTCTTTCCTCCAAACCCTTCCATATCTCCTCCTTGCTCTCTTTCAAATTCATGGACTCTTTCTTTCAATTGTTATTATGTGTGTGTATGTGAGTGCATGCATATATTCTTAAATACACTAATACAAACATAGTATGTATATTATTGTAGTTTCGTGGACTGACTCCTTGGTACTGGGTAACCATTTGGTGTGCTCTTTCCCTGGGAAGCCTATTTCTCCCAATGTCTGCATCCTTTAGTTGTCTGTAGCTCTTTGTGTAGGCTTGAGACCCCATTAGCTTTTCCATTTCCATATCAGAATGCTTATTGGTGCTATTTTCAACCTCTCATTTCTGATGAGAATTTATGAGGTGTACCTCTTAGCATTTCTTGGCTTTTTAAAAAATACTATAATTATCATCATCATCATCATTTATTACAATTTATTCAATTTGTATCTAGGCTGTGGCCTCTTCCCTTGTGTCCTCCCAACCCCACCTTCCCTCTCTCTTCTCCCCCTATATGTCTCCTCCAGTCCTTTTCCCCTTTTATCTGACCCTAGCCTGTCAGGTCTCATGAGGACTGGTTGCATTATCTTTCTCTGTGGCCTGGCAAGGCTGCACCTCCCAGGGTTAGGTGAACAGAGAGCTTGCCACTGAGTTCATGCCAGAGACAGCCCTGCTCTCCTTACTAGGGAACCCACTTGGATACTGAGTCTATGGGCTACATCTGAGCAGGGGTTTTAGGTCCTTTCCATGCATTGTCCTTGGTTGGGGTATCATTCTACATAGACAGCCTCTGAAAGACTCTATGATCTATGATCGAGGTATTGAAGCAGAGGCTGAGACTCATAGCCAAACTTTGAGCAGAGTGCATAGAATCTTATGAAAGAAGGGGGAGATTGAAAGTCATGGAGGGGACAGGAGCTCCCAAAGGAGACCAAAAGAGTCAAAAGAAAACAAACAAACAAACAAACAAACAACCAAAACCAACCAACCAAACAAACAAAAAACTGTGCCCTGGGGGCCTTGGGGGCCTGAGAATCTATATTCCAGTCCTTATGTTTGCATGTCAAGTACATTCTCTACAGAGATATGCCCGCCTCTTTTTTCTGAGTGCTGAACTTTGATTTAGTCTTTGTGTGTGTGATTAAAAGCACTCTAGGCCTCCTAAATACTTTTCCAATTTTGGAAAACTTGGTATGGCAATATATAAGACAAAAACAAGCCACAGATTTATAGGTGTTTGCATCTCAGGTGATTCAATTTTATTTCATCAGAAATTATAGAGCAGGTGTAAGAATGGTGACAAATACCAGCAGTACAGACTCTGATACAGTATACAATGTAGGAAAACAGTAGCACATGTGCCTTTTGAGGAGAAAACATGGCCGCCTCGTTCCATCTCAGCATTCCATTCAGATCAAATCTGGAATCGAATGAACTGTGAAAAAGACTTATGCAGTGTGATACAAGAAATAACGTGCTGTGATAGATGAGATTATGAAAAGTTATCTTTATAACTCCATCCAAAGGTCATTCATAATCCCAAGGTCTTATTTGAGAAAACTGTCCCTCGGCGGTGCCCGAGTGTGAACCGCAAGTGTCCAGGCACTTCTCAGTCAGTTTCACTGTCGCTGTAGCACCTGTCCCGTTTAATCTGCTCTTCCACAGTCAGTTGTTGAGCTTTCGTGCTGGCAAGCCCGGGCTTAGCTGCACACCCTAGGCTCTGCACATCAAAGCCCATTTCCCCACCACTCTGAGCTGCTTCTGTGGTTTCACTATGCCAGCATTTGACATCTTTTCCAAGTTCTCTTAAATACAAGCATGACATGTTTTTAAGCTGATCAACAGAATCTATTAAATCACACCCATGGATGTTATGGTTCTTGGAAAAAGAAGTGATTTTCACAGTGTTAGAAAAGAAAAGGTGTACGTTATTGTTATTTTCATGGTTTCCTTTAATGTGTAAGAGGTTTACACCAGGAGAGGCTGTGAGGCTTTCCTCTTTAACTGATAAGCCCTGCTGGAAGCCTGGCTCCAGAGGCAACTGCACAGGACTGCCTGCAGTCACTCTGCCAGCCGTTTTCTCCAGAGCCAAGGCTAGGACATTCTTGGAGGACGACTTTTGAGACTCAAATACGTCAAGTAACACTGAGATTCTAGACGCATTTTTTAACTTTTTAGTTTGATGCGTACTTGCATAATAGTTTGCTTCGCTGGCTGGCTGTAGATGAGGGCATTCTGAAACCGATGTCTTCTGCCTGCTGTTATTCAGAGAGGCGACAGCTATGGCATTGTTGTTGTTGTTGTTGTTGAAGTTCTTTCTATGGTTTTCTGGCCCCTCATCATCATCAGTGTTTGTAACTCGTAAAATGTCCGCACCATCAGGTTCATCCTTTTCCTTTCCATCACTCTCAACACACACTTTATTGTCATTAAGGTCTATCCCACTTTTTCTCTTATTCATTAAGCCCTCAGTGTCATTCAGCTTATCTTGCACATTCCTCTTTTCTTCTTCTTCATCTTTTCTTTCTTCATATATTTCTGTTTCTCTGATTCCTGGAACATCCTCTTTCTGACAAACATGTGGACAGGGTTGCAAGCCAGGGAAGTTATCTTGCTCTTGCCCTTGAATTTCCAAAGTTTTCACATGTTCTATCAGTGACTCTCTTTTAAATTCTGAGGTCACTTCTGGTGGCCATTTAGGTTTCCTCATTTTGAGTTCTTCCTCAAGGTGGAAGTTTTTCTTAGGCATCTCCTGGCAAGGAGGCCAAACAATTTTTAATTTTCCCCTCTCCCTCCATTTTCTCAAATCATTGTTTTGCCACTTGCTGTCGGAAACATCTGCATATTTAGTAAAATCCCCAAGCAAGAGGCTATCTGCTCTGGGGTTTTCACACACATTAGGTTTTTCAGTGTGAATTAAATCAACTAAGCTTCTTTGCTTTTTGCAATTCCATCGGTCTTTATGCTGTTTGTGTCCAAAACCTTCATCATAATTCCCTTTAGACTTAAAAAGCTGTTTAAAGTGAGGTTTGCAGTATATTTGTCCATGAAGTGATGCATAATTTCCCAAACTGCCAAAAGAAAAGAGATGGTATTTAGTGTTCTGTATAGTTCCTGTAAATTAATAGAGAATTTTTGGATTATTTTAGAAATGAGTCAGAAGTTCAGCAAAACCCACTTATTACCAAAAGGAAAGGTCCAGTTAATTGAAATTCCTGTAAGAGGGGTTATCACCGATACTGCTGAGATGTGCATCTTTCATCACTTAGAATCTCACCCTGCATATGGCCAGGGGTATAATAGGTGCTCTCAGGTATGGCAAACTTTTAGTAAAAGACGAGAAAAAGAACTTTGTGTGGCACCAGGCATGGTGGTAAATGCCTTTCATCCCAGCGTTCTGTGGGAGAGGCAGGTAGATCTGGTCTATATAATGAGTTCTTTTTTTTTTTTCCCATAGTCCTGTTCTACCTGTACTCCATACCACTGCATCACTTAAGAAATTTTAGCGATGGGGTTGTTATTAGCATGTTAGGGATGAGTAATAGTCTCTTTACTCTTAGTGCTGTTTTCTTTCTTTCTTTTACATTTTTTCTTTATTAATTACACTTTACTCCCTTTGTATCCCCCCTGTGGTTCCCTCTCTCCTCCCGTCCCAATCCCTCCCTTCCTCCACCCTCTGCATGCAAGCCCCTCTCCAAGTCCACTGATAGGGGAGGTCTTCTTTTCCTTCCTTCTGATCTTAGTCAATTAACTCTCATCAGAAGTGGCTGCATTGTCTTCTTCTGTGGTCTGGTAATGCTGCTTCCCCCTCAGGGGGAGGTATATAATGAGTTCTAAGACAGCCAGAGATACACAGTGAGGAGACTCTATATCCAAAAACCAAAACACGACCAAAAAGAAAAACAAAAAAATTCTCTTTCTGTCTTCAAAAGGAGAATGCATCATATAAAAAATTGGGTTAGCAAGCTATTCCAACACTTTATACCAAAAGGAAATGAAACAAGGCATTTGAGACACTTGAGATAGTCAATGAAGGTAAATATCAGTCAAAGATTTTAATGTTAGCGAAATTACCTTTCTGCCAGGAAGGACACTGGCTGAATGTTACCAGCATAATAGAATTTAAGAAATACTGTCTCTACCAAAGTGCTTTCTGATGAAGGTCAAAGAAAATGTGATTGAATAACTAGAGTATCTAAAGAAGTATACCAATGTTAGGCTTAGTGCAAGGAACTAACAAATACCATGGTACTTCCAGGATGAAATGAAAGGTTAGGAGGCAAAGAGGGAACTATGTGCAATCAGTGTGTATATGACTTGGCATGGATGACACAGTAACTTTTTTTTTTCAAAAAAATCAAGAGTGAGTAAATGAATTGTAAATTTTATAAAAATTTGGCTTGTTGATTGGTACTACTGATATATTTTATTATTCAATAATTTTAAACTTTTTAAAAAGATGTGTATTTTGTCTGTTGTCTGTTGTCTGTATGTTCACTATTTGAGTGCTTGGTGCAAAAGGAGACCAGAAGAGGGCGCCAGGTCCAGCGGAACTGGCATTAAGGGCAGTTGTGAGCAGCCAGGTCGTTGCTGGTCTCATATAACCCAGGCTGGCCAGGAACTCACTAAGTAGCTGTGGATGGCTTTGAACCTAGTGCTGGGATTACTGTTCTTGTTTGACACAGTGATCCTTTTCAAACCCAGAGACTTTTATATATTACACCAACACCCTACTGCCTCAACTGCAATCCCAGTTCCAATCCAAGGCTAAATGAATGAATGTAAGACATCTTAATTTTCTAAATTATTGTTACAATTTGATTATAGTTACAAATTTTTATAGTACTTAGCACTGAGTCCAGGCTTGTATGTGTGCTAGACAAGAGCTCTGACACTGAGGCATATCTCAACCCCACTTTCCACACTTTCTTTTCAGAGAGTGTGTCATTAGATTGCCTACCGATATCTTGAGGTTACTGTCACTTCTCAGCCACAGAGTAGCTTAGAACACAGGTCTGTACCACCAAGCCTAACTCCTTCTCCTTTACATTTGAGGAGTGGAGGAAAGGACATACAAAGAAGGGAAGCAGTTTCATGGGCAAGTTTTGAATTTGATTTGGATCATCATTGAACATATAGTGAATATATAAACATTTATTAGTTATTTCCACTAAAAAAGCTTAGAAACAAAAACTGAAAGAGTAGAAAGGGCACCAACAGTGTTGACTTCAAGGAGCACATATCATTAGATCAGTGGTTTTAAAACTTCCTAATGCTGTGACCCTTTAATATACTTCCTTATGTCATGGTGACCTTCAATCATAAAATTATTTGGTTACCTCATAACTATAATTTAGCTTCTGTTGTGAATTGTAATATAAATATCTGTTTATTCCAATGGCCTTAAGTGACCCCCGTGAAAGGGTTGTCTGACCCTTCAAAGGGGTCACAACCTGCTGTATTAAAGAAAAGAAGCACTGCATTGAAGAAAAGAAGCCTTACAGAATTGGGACTGTAAAGCTCGCCTGCATCTGTCAGACAAAAAGGAAGTCCCCAAAGTCTGCTAAGTTATGGAAAAAGTACTCAGTAGACACTGAAAGAGATTCCTCTGAGCAGGGAGAAGGAGAGGTGAATGCCAGTCAGTGCATTTGAGTGAAGCCAATCAACCACCCCCACAAGTGCACATACAGGATTGGTAGGTTTATGAAGGCCATACTTTTCTTTCCTAAGAAGTGGTTACTTGGCCAGGAATCATGTACACAGTAGTTCTACTCTAAAATCTAGTTCTAGCTGTCAGTTTGGAAGTATCTAACACAAAAAGAAGGCTGGAATAATTTGTGTGTACAATCAGCAACTTTAGACTAGATCACTCTGCAGGCCAAATGTCCTCTGCTCTTACCAAATAAATTGTGACACAAGAAGGGAATACAGTGGAAGTTTAAAGAATAAAAAAAAATTGAAAGTCACAAGAAAATAAAAAAATAAAATATAGTGCTAGAAAAATACACAATGGCGGAAAACACTAAATGAAAGACATGATCGTTAGAATGGATGCTTTTACTAACGGAAATGAGTAGAAGTTGTGTTTAAAATGAAATCCATAAAGGAGTCTGCCAATATGGCCAACAAAGTTCAATTTTTTTTTCTTTTGGTTACTGGTTAATTAGTGTTCATGCTGTAATGTATTTTTTTTTTTTTTGTACCATGCATTTGACTTGTGTGACTTCCTTCACATTTTTGATTAGTCACTTAAAAATATCAGTCTTTGAATATGCAATTTTGACTCTTTATCATATGTCAGACTCTACTAGTAGTAAACATTAATAGCACAGTTAATACCAGTGAGAATTGTGTTAGATCGTGTGGACAGCGGGGAAAGTGCAAGAAATGCATTGAGGAGTAATTGGGAAATATCCCTGACCTGTCTATGGAAGTCAACATAAGCTTTGTGGATGGTGTTGCCTTAGTTGAGGTCTGCAGAATGAGTCTGATAAAGATCTGGCAGATGGGTATTATAAATCTCTACAAGGAAAAGGGATTTATATGGCACTAGCTAGACGTATGAGAGAAAAACAGCTATTTACTGGAAATGGAAGGAAGTAATTCTGAATGAGAAGGAACATGTAACTGGGAAGGATACAGGATTCTTGAAGATTTGGAGAGAAACAGCTAGATTTGAACTGCACATAAAGTAATGTTTCAGAAACTGGTCTACATTTTAAACAGAGAGGTAGCTTCACATTTGGGTCTTAGAAAGATTATTTTACTAAATTATAGGGTTCACTCATAGGACAGACTGTTAATAGTGGTGCCGGTAAGAGCAGTGATCATAGGGAGACCAAATCGCTATCTATGATGACTATGGCATGAGCCGAAGTGAGAGATAGTACTTGCTGGAAGGATGGTTTGGGGTTACAGGAAAGGCAGAATGCACGCAGCTTAAGTGGAGTTGTGAGTCCTGTCATTAGAGAAGTGGGTGATAGCTTGGGTGGAAGGAGTGAAGGAAAAGAGTCAGTGTGAGATATCTTCATGGCGTGGCCACCCTTAATGTTCATGTTGTTTGCATGAACATGCCATGTCATTTACAGAGGGATAAAAATTAAACAGCCAATGAACGTCAACAGTGAGAAGAAAACGGATGCCGTTGATGTTGTTGTGCTTCCTGAGACACTGATGATTGCATATAAGCATTTAAGGAGCAAAGGTGCAATCCGGCCCCTGCAGTTCAATTTCAGATTGTCCCCACTTGGAAGATGGTTTAAGTTACAGGATGGTGTGTGATTCCCCACGAGGAGAGAGAAACAATGAGGAGACCATATCTCATTGCTGGCTTCTGAAGAGCTCTAGCATCTCATTGATGGTCAGAAAAAGAGTCACCCACACAGGTGCCTGCAAAGGACCACCCCGGATGTGGAGGTTGTCATAGAAACCAAGGGAAAAATAATGTTGCACTGAGGAATATTTGACACTGCCAATTAAAGTCAGGAAAATGATAATCTAAGAGGTGTACATTAGATCCAGCAAAAAATAAATTCCAGGTCAGCATTTTAAACCTAAGCTTTACCAAATGTCATGTTCATTTAAATGCATCTACTTTGAGAGGTGAGGAAAGGAAAGCTCATGCCACTGTGTTGATTTAGCATGCTTCTTTTACTTCAGAAATAAACAGCTTTTCCCTGACCTGTCACTAATATCATTCCCAGTTCCATTTCTTAACTTACACAATGTAGCTCAAACAGGCAAGATTTTTACCATCACCTGCTGTGGGCTACAAAGTGTCCCTGGAAAATATCATTTGCACCCATCTTTCCTCTGTAACCCGCCATTCTTGGAACGGCCATCCAATAGCACATGAGTACTCATGGGAACAAAATATCCTGTCAAATAACACTATTCACTATGTGCTCTTTACAGAAGGGGTTTAGATAAATAAATAAAGCTTATTGCGTTCAGCCACAACACTAATTTAAAAATCCTGACTCGCTCAGTAACTCAGGCTGCTTCCTTACCCGCATGGTTTCCACAACTAGAAAGTGAGGAAAGTGAGCTTGCGAAAGGAAAGGATTGGCAACCAACCTGGGCAATGCACAATAGAACAGGGGCACACTCCCCCCCCCCTGTGTGAATGTAGTCACTGAAGGCAGGAGGAAGATCTGGAAAATTCTCTCTTAAACCAGCAGTTCTCAGGCTGTGGGTTACAGCCCCATTCGAGGGGGTCAAAAGATCCTTTTAAAGGGCTCTCCTAAGAACATCAGAAATATCAGACATTTACATTGCCGGTTCTTAACAGCAGCAAAATTGCATTTATAACATAGCAATGAAAATATGGTCTTATGGTTGGGGTCACCACAACCTGAGGAACTTTATCAAAGGATCACAACATTAGGGAGGTTCAGAACCCCTTCTCTAGAGACTAGATATTATACATATGCTACACGGTGACACATTCTATGGGGCACACTCAACAGAACACCTTACCTCAGTTTACTGCCGCAATGGTGGCATCGGAAGCAAGATTTATGAAAATTCTGCTTGTCTGCTATAAGACACTCCATTGGATAAACTGTTTTTTGACAAATTATGCAAATTTCCTTGTCTTGGATCAGCAGTTTCTAAAAATTAAAAAAAAATGTATAAAGGCTTATATATTTCTACTTTCAATAATAATTATAAACACATAAGAAAGCCAATAATCAGTGGACTTGGGGAGGGGCATGCATGCAGAAAGGGGAGGGAGGGTGGGATCGGGAGGGGAGGAGGGAGGGGCTTATGGGGGGATACAAAATGAATAAAGTGTAATTAATAAAAAGTTAAAAAAAGAAAGCCAATAATGCAGTAACTAGCCATGCAGATAAAGTGAAAATATGGTAATAATTTTCTTTCTGTCTTTGTATGTGGAGAGTGTATATTAGCAGAGAGTTTGAGGATCTGGCACAAAAAGGTAATGCTTTGACTATGTATACCTTATGTATACCTTGGCTTATTAAATAACAAACACATAAACATGTATTATGCTGACTTATGTTAATATATTAAAGAGGCTAGGGAACTTTCTGAAAATGCATCATTTCAACCAACTAAACTTTCCATACATATAAATTTTCATACACTATTTTGATTTTTAAAACTCTATGAATAAATTCTAAAGTATGTAAATTTTATAGACAGGAACTTGTATAACGTTTGATTAAACATCTTCTCAACAATTCTAAGCTTCCCTCATGACACCAGCCATGAACTGTCTTGTGATGACACTCTCCCATCCATGAAATGTGCAGCTGCCTGTACCCCTTTCCTAACCGCCTTTAGATTTTATAGCCTTTTGGATCCGTACATCTGCACTTTGTGTTTTCTCTGCTTCTCTTACTCAGTGTCTACAGTCACTTCCCATTGCTGTCCGGTGAAGGGCAGTCCTCATAAATAACAGTAGTTACCTCACTAAACAGGGTATCTATGGAGGCTTACAATGGACATAGATGTACCAATTAAATATGGGTTTTAACTTTCACTATATTCTTCTGAGACTAACTTAGCTTTTGTATTTGTCACCTAGGAAAGCAAGTATGTCAAGATTCTTCATGCAAAACCTGCTCTAATGCTTATACTCTGAATTTCTGTGATTGAGAGGATCCCTTTGCCATTTTGATTCCAGTAGGGACATATTTCTGTTTTTAACACCAGCTTCTTTGTGTTGTCTATGGTTTTTAAGTCTCTTAACAAAGACTGAACATTTGAAATGAGACAGCTTTGCTTAATTATGCCAGAAGCAAACACATTAAGAAACCATATTAAGTTGATTAACTAGACACATATGTTATAAATATGAGAGGCATAATTATTAATTTCAGTGGTTTTTTATTTTTAAGTTTGCTATTTCTGTCAATCTGTCTAAAAGAATGGACTATCTTAATGATGCCTATTAATTACGTCCAATCCTTCTTATCATGAAGCCTCATTAATTGTAAAAAGTGTGGAAGAAAAAACGAAGTGAGCTATTTTCTGATGTTAAAAGTATCATGTACTATGTTCAAATGATTTTAATCCCTCATTTATGAACACAATCAAGTTTTAACAGGTACTGTTTATCCTCATCTAAGAATGAGGTCAACTGAATTGTCATTTGGGGTTTATGTTCAGAAAGGTGAAAATATCACTTATAGAAAACATTGGTTTCAGTGGATTTTGTTCTCTCAGCTCAGTACCAGCAGCTAAAATGTCTAATGTTACACCTACACTGTTATCAGACTGATGAAAATTCCCTACAGCATGTATGCATACTGTGAGTTCTGTCTGGGGCTATCACTAAGGTGTATGGAATTCAATGTCAAGGCTACTAAAGCCCGCAGGTAAAACTTATCTAGACTGGGCTAAAGGTTTTGATCTGATACCGCCATAAGCAACTGAATAAAGTCAATTTTTACCATGAAATTTTAATAATGAGTTGGTTCTATAGCAATGTATAGTACTAAAAACCACTGCAATGATTATGATGATGCTTTCCTCAAACTCTTATTTAACTTGAGTTTGAAGAACAGGGTTCAGTAATGCATACTGCAGATCATAGTAGATGTTAATATAAAGAAGAAAGCAATGAAAGCAAGGACAGCAGAGAATCCTGAAACCTACAGGAGTAGCTAGCTGTTAGTCCCAGCTTGTTACTTGGTTATTTCCACACAGTATTTTAATTGCAAATCATCTGGCTGTGGCACACATGCTTTCACGTGGGTTATTCTTTCACATCCGTCAATCTCATTTACCGCTCTTAAAGGCAGACTGCTCCTGGAAGGCCCTGCTCATTTCAGTTGCATGAACAACCCTTTCACTCTCCTGCCACGTCTTTTGGAAATCCCTCCTGAAGTTTGTGGGTGAATCGGCAATGTCTAGGATATGGCCAGCAATCACGTCTTCATAGGTCGGGGGGGCATGCTTGAAATCAAAGCCAGATCTGGCAGCTTCTGAGCTACAGCTACGTGATGACGAGGTTGCTATCTCTGACCCAACAATCTGACGGTCGTATGCATCCACGCCTAAGAAATGTTCACTCAGAAGCGTCGCTTCAGAACGAACCCTGGGTTGCATTGCAGGAAGTTTTTCTTGGTGCTCTCTAGGATGTCTGTAAGAAAAGCCTGTAAAATTAGCATTTCCAGAAGATGCTAATCCAAATTCCTCCTTACAGAATGTGTGATTCTCTTGCTTCATGTTGTGGTTTATTTCACCATTTGCATAAGCTCTTCTATCATTCTTTGCTCCGAAAACTGGGCCGTTCTCAAATTCCCTAAACCATCTGTTTATTTCATTTTCGTGGCCATTCAGAAAATGTTCAGCCGTTTGAACAGTTTGATTGGTGGCTTCAAATCTTTCCATGTGCTCTGATAGGCGAGGCCCTTCCACCTTGCGTACTATTTCAACTGCATCGTAGCTTTCAGTCTCTGGCATTGCTCTGTTGATGGAATTCGTTTCGTCTTTACGAACATAAGCCTCCCTTTTTCCTATTTTCCTCACTGACTCTTGAGTGTCTACAGATTCTCTGAAGGACTCACTGACTGCACGGTTTACGTTTACAGGTATTGTGATGGTGGGTGGAGAGTCCCCTCCACGGCTTTCAATCTTAATTTGCCTGCGGAGTGTGGCCGGAGACACGACAACTTGAGATCTCTTCTGTACGATTGGAACCGGGGTCCCCGGGGGACAGGGGAGGGTGCCTTTGGCTAACCTGGCTGTGGTGTCTTTGAGTTTGACAAGTTGTTCTGAGCCACCCCTCGGTGGGGATGGGGACGTGCATGTTCTGTGAAGACGTGGTGTTTGCTCCGAGGGTCTTCTCTTCGGAGGTTCAGTACAACTGTTCTTTTTAGGGGACTGAGAAAGCTCACCCTTACTGGGGGTTTCTGCCCGGCGGGCAGTCGACTCGATTGTAATGAAAGTCGGTGATGGCGGGCGAGTTTTCAAAGAGGGAGGAGGCGTCTTACTATCTTCTCCATTAGCTTCCTGATGTGTTTTAGCAAGATTCTGAGTTGCTGCCTCATGATGGGTTGCTACCTGGTGGTGTGTTAATTTTTCTTCTACAATTTTACTTTCTTTCTGCTCAGTGCATTTATTAGAGCTGGCATTAACATTAGACACTTTCAATGACATTTCATTAAGATTGGTAGGTTTATCTCCCTGCTTTCCTGTTGGGGAGGCCATCATAGCTGTTTGAATTATATGTTCGCAGTGAACCAGCATATCCTCCGCTTGGGTTTTAATATGTGTTATTTCTTCTTTGACTTTTTCGAAATTATTCTCCATGGCAACACGAACTCCATATTCTCTTTTTTCCTCACTTATCAGCCACACTGGAACAATATTTAACAGAGTCTGAAATGTTTTAAGGCCGCTCTCATTTGACTCTGCTTCAAATTGTTTTACTCTAGACAAAATCTGCTGTAGGTCTTCACGTTTCCTCAGGAATTCCAATATATTTATGTTACATTTTCCATCATCCCGCTGGGATTCCTTCACAGAGAAAAATGAAGATTTGTTCTGTTTCATCTCTTGCTTTGAATCCTCAGTGTTAGAGAAGACATGTCTCTCTCGTATGCCCTCATCTCTAAGACGTTCTTTCTCCTGCATGGCATTATGCAGCTGGGACAGTTTTTCATGCTCAGTTGTACTTCCAGAAGTTTGTGTTTGTGTCTGGTGAAAATTCTGAACCTGTGAGTCCAGATGTGCATCGGTAATCTTTTGTTGGACTAACCTTGATACTCTCTGCTCCTGCAAACCTCCTTGCTTTCTTTCAACCATTAATTGGTCTTCTTTGGAAATGCTCATTGAGGAGTCCTGATTTTTTCCTTCACTCCCTAGGACATTCCCTCTGTCAGCACCCCCAAATGCCCTCTGCTTCTTGGGAACTGTTTGGAGCTTACTTTTATGAGATTTCTCTCCATATTCTTTAGGCATTTGTATAGTCACCCTTTTCTCTGTTTTAGGTAAGGGAAGATGTTTATCAGGCACAGATTGCTTATTATCATACTGTGTACCTGCTTGGGTTTTCTTGAGTTCCTGATTCATTTGAACGTCTACCTCACATTGCTTTATATGACTTTCGGAACTGAGATCTGTTTCACTCTGATGTAGAGTGGGAAGCTTGATAGTTTTTACTTTGAAACTTGGGGAAATGGGTTTGCTCTGGGGAAAGGACAGCTTCTCCAGGTGTTGCTCAAGCCTTTGCTTTGTCTCACCTTCCTTGTGACTCTGGTTAAGTTCGCAAGCTGATTTCGCTTGGAAGGTATCCCTTGAGCTCTGTATGCCTTCCTTTCTCAGGGAAAGTTTATCTTCTGAAGCTTCGAGAACGTGCTGGAGCCTCTCAGTAGCAACTGTCAATAGGGAAGCTGTGGAGCAATGTATGTCAGAGCATGTGTCTGCAAGCACAGTCCTGTTCTTACAGTCCAGGTTGGGTTGTGCCCTAGTAAAGTCTGAATCCTTTCTGGGTGTGGAGATTGCTTCTGCTGCTTTTTGTAACTCTCTTTCTTTCTCCTCCTCTGATAAACTTTGGTGGTGGATTTCTTTTTTGATGATGCTTTGGCAAGAACTCTCTCGTCTCTGTTTCTCAAGCTCTTCTCTTTGTTGTCTGTATTTTTCTTCAGCAATCATTAAAGGTGTCTTAAATTTTCTCATGTAAGGCTTTGGACTTTGTTGCTCTGAACCTGATGGCAATGAGTGGGATTTAACAAGAGGTGCTGTCTGCTTTCCCTTGGGTGCTGGGATTTCTGGAACTGTCTGAGAAAGTGAGTTTGCAGAGTGGATCGGCAGCTGTTTTCTTTCATCAAGACTGTTTCTGAGTACTTCCTGCTTTGTCTTTGTGTGCTCGCTGCTCATTGCCATCATTGATCTTTTCTGATCCTTTGAGAGGGAAGTTTTAACTTGCATATCTGACATAGATCTTTCCACTTCACCATTGGGGGAATACTGACCCATTTTATCTTTAATTCTCTTGGGAAGTTTAGGTTTGGGGAGTGTAGGTGGTGGGGATTTTCCTGTTAGGATTTTAGTCTGTGAGTGAAGCTGATGAGAATCCAAGGCTTCCTTTTGGGAAGACTTTTGTATGAATGCCTCGCTGTGGTTTTCCAGAAGAGAAGAGGAAAGAAGATGTACTGATTGAGATGCAGTTGGCAGAGGTGGAGGAAGGAGAGATGCTGGTAGACCTTCTTGTTCAGATTTCTCACCTACTGATGGTGGAGGAAGAGGGAGGTTCGGGAAGCTTTCCAATTCAGTCCTTGTCTTCTCTGTGGATGATGATGGAGGAAACTCATTTTTTTCAGGCAGGAACATTAAAGGTGGTGGAGGAGGGAGAGGAAATTCAATTTCAGATGATGCATTGGAAGGTGGAGGAGGAGGGGGAGATGGAGGTGGAAGGGAATCCTCATTTTCCTTCATGCCACATTCAGGGTGAAGGTTGATTGGATTAAGTGACCTCTCCATTGCCATTTTTAACTCTTTGGTAGTATTTGTCTTCATTAGGAAGTCCTGGTTTTCTAGACAAACATCAATTTTCTGTTTTTTGTCAGTTGCCCGAAATTTTTTATGGCTCTTCCCAGAGACTCTCACTCCTGGTACATTGTGAACATCCTCATAGACAGGCAAGGGCTGAAGGCTCATGGCATTTTTCTTTGTGTCGTTATTAGAGTACTGCTTTTCCTGACTTAGCAAGGTTGGCTTCTGAAAGTCGCTTGTCGTCCTATGCATTTCTCCAGCTGTACTGTTGGCTAGATGGTGGCTGTGATCTGGTCTATAACTTTGAATCTCTGCTGGTATATTGTTTTTGGTATTTTCTTGACTCTTCCCATAAGAATCCTGGAACTGAGACTTCCGGTGGTCATTCCCTAGTTCACAGGTTTGAGTCTGCTGCTTCCTAAATGTTTTATCCACAGACTGTGAGGAGCGAAAGACGTTGTCCTTTGGTTCTCTTACATTCTCAGATTCCTTGGTTTTGAGCCTTTCCCTCATGGATGTGGCTGCAGTCAACTGTTTGCTCCTGTGGTCACCCCTACGCAGATACTCTTTGCTGTCAGTCCAGACGCCCATTCTTTCACTCATGTCTAGGACGTTTTTCATAGCTCTGTGTTCTGAGTTAGACATTCTCCTAAGGCTTTTCTCAAGAGCATCATTGTTTTGTTCACGATCAATGACAATCTTTACAGTGCCCTTGGGTGCTTTGAAAAGATTAGCTTCAGTTTTTTCTTCTGTTAAAGACAGATGGCAGGATTTCTGCGTAGTTTCATCAAGAGTGCCTGGTCCTGTTTGCTGCATGACCGCTGGCTCAACTGGTCCTGGCACTGGTTGAAGAAGACATTTTTTGTCTCTCTGGACAGCTGCTGGATGAATCCCTAATTTTTGTTTTTCTGAGAATCCTACCATCCTAGGTAATACATCTTCTTTGATTATTCCTTCTTTATCAACTTCTTTGAAACCCCTTTGTGCTTCTTTCAAAGATCTTAATGATGTTTCAAGATCATCTAGTATCAGCTCTTTTTTCAATATTTCAGTCCTTGTATTTGTAGCCTTTTCTAAGAACTCAATAGCTTTCCCAATATCACTAGAGACACCACCAGATTGCTTAGATTCTTTCTGTCTGTCTCTTGACTCCTTAAGTGACTTGAGTGTGGCTAGCTGGTCATCTTTCACAATTTCTTCTGTTTTAGCCACTGTTTTCTGATTCGTGGCCTGGTTGAGAGAATTCAAGCTTGATTTCACATCACCTTTTATAATCTCTTCTTTTGCTGTTTTGTAAGCTGAACTCTGAGGCTCCGTCATGAAGACTTTAACTGTATTATGCACATCCCCAGGGATGATGTCAGTTTCACTAACAGTACATTGAAATGGAGACTGTCTTTTCTTTAGTAAGAATTTTGTACCCTCAACATCACCACCAATTATGTCTTCCTCTCCTTCTTGCTTTCTAGCTGTGAGTGTTTCATTTGACCCTGTTTGGAGTTGTTTGAGGTAATCCAAAGCTCCAGTTTCTATGCATGTTGTGAAGAACTGAACATTTCCCCTCTCTGAGGCATCGATTTTTGTCCTTTCAGATATTTTACCATTTGATGTAGAAGATAACAGATTATGAATGGTGCGTTTCACATCACCTCCTATGATGCCCTCACGCTCAGTCTTTTCACCAGCATTTTCATGAAGAAGACAATAGATAGTCATGTTAATATCTCCCTTTTCATCTTCTTGAATCAATATGCCTTTCTTTGCACATCTTTCCTCTGAGAACAGCTTTTTTATTGCTTGTTTTACATCCCCTCTCACTATCTCTTCCTTTTCAGCATGAAATTCAGTTGATCTGTTTAATAATTGAGTTTTAGCCAAATTAACATTTCCCTTCTCCTCTTCACTGACAAATATCCCTTTCTTTGTATAGTCTCTTTGGGAAAGTAAGTTCATCATTATGTTTCTGAGATCAGCCCTGATAACTTCTTCTTTTTGTATCTCAGGCGCTTTTTGGTTCATAAGTTTGTATTTTGCCATTCTGACATCCCCAATTTCATCAGCTTCAATGATAATTCCAGGAGCTTCAATAACTCTTTGAGAATAGAGGTCTTCCAACGTTTCTTTAATACTTTTACCAATGATTTCTACCTTTTCTATTCTAGTTTCATTAAATTCATGAAAAGGTGTTGTTTCAAAGAGCCACGTAGTTGTCTTGACATCTGATGGAGGAATTTCTTCCTTGATTATTTTTGTGTCACTTTCATCTACTTCCTTAATAGAATCCAAAGTTTGGTTTTCAAAAAGCCACACTGCTTGCTTAACATCACCTTTTTGCACATCTTCTTGCTTAACCGTCTTGATATTTTCATATCTGGACCCTTCTCCCAACTCATCTATGCTGTGAGTTTCAAAGAGCCAAGTAGAAGTCTTAACATTGCCCTTTTGTGCTTCACTGACACTTACTGTTCGTATATAATTCTTTTTATCAACACTTTCAGACTCAAAGAATTGTTTACTCATCTCCACATTGCCTCCTTGAATACACTCAACAGTGGGCACAATACTATGTGATTTGTCTGAAATCTTATCCAGTGGTTGAGTTTCAAATCTGTATCTGACAGAACTCACATCCCCTTTCTGAATGTCTTCCTGAGTGACAGATTTAATAACATATATATCTTCTGACTCATTGATTGAATCTAGTGGCTTTGTTTCAAAGAGCCACCTTGTTCCGCGTACATCTCCATGAATTACTTCTTCTTTCTTAACTGTCGTCACTTCATGGTAAAACCCTTCTTGATCTTGAATTGCATAGAGTGGTTGTGTTTCAAAGAGCATTTTGTAGCTTTTTACATCACCTTTTATTACTTCTTCAGTATTTGTTTCCCTGGTGCTGATGCCATCAGATTCTTCTTTTATCTCATCTAAAGAAAATGTCTCAAAAATGAAGCACCTCTTTCTCACATCCCCGCCTTGTATGTCTGTCACTGTCTTAACCAATCTATCACCTTCTCGATTTTCTTTTATCATATCAATAGGTTGGTTTTCAAATAGCCACCTACAACTTAAAACATTGCCTTTCTGAATGTCTTCAGTTTTTAGGGTTTTGATCTTGTTCAAAACATTCACTGAACTGCAACTTAAAGAGTCTAAGGACTGATTTTCAAATTTGTACTTCATGCCAGAGACGTCCCCAGATTGTATATCTGCCTCCACAGGCTTGATGTCTTTCCCCTCATTCCCCTGTATGCTATCTAGATTTTCTGTCTCAAAAAGAAAACATGCTGTTCGAACATCCCCACCTTGTATCTCTTCCTGCTTTACAGTTTGCACTTTGTCTGTTGCTCCAGAGTTTTCTTTTATGGCATCAAGTGGCTGAGTTTCAAAAAGCCAGGTACAGGTTCTAACATCACCTTTTTGAATATCTCCAATGTTGGTCATCACGGAAGCTCTTTCATAAAGAGACTCCATAGGTTGGGTCTCAAATAACCATTTGCAGGTTTTGACATCCCCTTTAACAATATCTATAGTTTGTTCAGTTTTGCTCTCTGTTTCTTCCACATTGCTAAAATATTTAATTGAATCAAGAGGCTGGGTTTCAAACAACCACCTAGCAGATTTCACATTCCCTGCCTGTATTTCTTGAGCAGATATTCCTCTAATTATCTGAAATTTATGAAGACTTTTATCAAATTGGTCAATAGGCCTTGTTTCAAAAAGCCATCTACAGCTTCTCACATCACCTCTTAGTATTTCTTCTTGCTGGACTGTCTTTACTTGGTGGTATTTTCCAAGATGGTCTTGAATGGCATACAGTGGGGTTGTCTCAAAGAGAGATTTATTCAACTTCACAGTCCCTCCTGTGACTCCTTCTATCTCAACTTGATGAGATGAATCAACCTTAATTAAATTATTGGATTCAAAGATATATGCATAGTCCTTTACATGACCTCTGTCAACTGCCTCTAGCCTCACTGTCCGTGTATACTCTTTCTTATCTTCCCTAATATCTTCTAAACGTTGAGTTTCAAAAACCCATTTTTGGTGCTTAACATCTCCCTTTTCTTCTTCAGAAGTGGTGATTTTTTGAAGCTTTCCAACATCAGGACTGTCTTTTAAAACCTCTATGGGAAGTGTTTCAAATAGATGTTTGGTGGTCTTTACGTCACCCCCTATTCTCTCTTCGGGTGATACAGTATCTGCATCAGGAACTTCCTTTAAAATGTCCAATGGCTGCGTTTCAAACATCCAACACTTTTTCGAAACATCTGTACCTATGGCTGCTTCTTTTTTTGGGACAACTTCGTCTGACTCTTCTTTGATTTTCTCTAGTGGTTGAGTTTCAAACAACCACTTTGCTCTACTCACCCCACCTTTGATATTTTCTTCCATGGATATTCCTCGAACTACTTTAATTTCTGTGATATCCTTGCTAATTGTGTCCAAAGGCTGTGTTTCAAACATCCAGCGTGCTGTTCTCACATCCCCCCTTTCAACATCTTCTCTATGTACAGTTTTAATTTCTAGCACTTGGCCTGAACCATCTCTAATGACATACAGTGGTTGAGTTTCAAAACACTTTATGCTTCTCTTTACATTTCCTTTAATTTCTTTGAGTTCTGACCTGAGTTGTAATAAGTTAACTTCATCCACTGAGTGAAGCTGTCCAAGTTGATCCAGTTGTTGAGTTTCAAACATGTATCTCACAGTCTTGACATCTCCTCCAGTTATGTCCTTTATAGCAGTATATTCTGTTTCTTCTTGACTCTGATGCATTTTGTTCATAGAGTCTAAAGGCCTTGTTTCAAACATCCATCTTGCTGTGCAAACATCTCCTCTAGCTAGCTCGGGAATTTTCTCAGTGTTTCCTTCAGTGTCAGCAGAAGGAACCCCCAGGGCATCTATTGGCTGAGTTTCAAACATCCAAGTAGTGTACTTCACATCACCCCCCGCGATGAGTTCTTGGTCAGCAATGCCTTTGGAAGCATACCCTTCCTCTGTAGAGCCATTGTTGATAGAATCTAAAGGCTGATTCTCAAAAATCCATCTCATTGACTGCACCTCTCCTTTCAGAATTTCATCCCACTCCAGGTTTTCTCTTTCTGAGTTCAGATCTTTCTGAGAACTGTCATTCGTATTCTCAAAAACATACCGAGCCTGTTGCACATCTGCTGAAACTGAATTTCCTGAGTTGATCTGGCTAGAAACAATTTCTGAAACCTCATTGATGTAATCTTTTTCTAAGTTTTTTCTTAACTCAGGATGGATATGTTTATATAAACGGTTTAATTCATACAAATTTCTTTGTTTGGAATATAAATCTTTGGGGATTGGTAGTTTTCTAGGGGAGCTGGGGAATTCAGGGGACTGGGAAAATGCTGTTGCATCCATTGGTGTCTGAAGTACATCAAGTGGGGGAGGAGGAAATTCTTCCATCTTTCCTGAAGAAATACCATTAATTTGTGCCAGGGCTGTAGAAGTGAGACTATGATTACTATAACTTGAGGTTGAAGTTTCCTTCCTCTGGCTGGTTGAAGTGTAAGAACAGGCACCCACAGCTGATGATGGCTTTAAGGTTTCTTCACTGTCATTTTTCATCTTTAAGGGAGAGAAAATCAAAACTTATAACAATGATTGTGGTATGGAGATTTCCTGAATCCCACCTTTCACCTGTCCATGGCAGGATTCTGTTGCGATGACTTCCTTGAAAAACAGGTATGCATTGTATTTAAACCTACTTGGGAAAATACTTAATATGTGTTAACAAATATTCTATTTTTAATAATAATGTTGTTTCATCAACAAATGACTCAGCACTCAGCCTTTTAACATTAATATGTCTTTTTTGTTTTGTTTTGTTTTTGCTTTCGAGACAGAATCTCTATTTGTAGCATTGGCAAACCTTGAACTCACAGATATCTTCCTGCCTCTGTCTCACAAATTCTGGGATTAAACATATATGCCCAGTTTAACATTTATACATACTCTTAATTTCCCCTCTTTACTCAATGAGCAGAATAAAGAAAGAAGAAAATCTTCAGAAAAGGAGAAAAGTCTTGAAGTGTTTTGTGGAGGTTTTGTTTTCTGTGGCATTTAAAGCAGAGCATGTAACCATCGTAATTCAGAACTAACTTAATTATTTTATTTCATGTTAGATACTTTAACATGTACATAGTTTTCTTCATCCATGTTGCCCAGTTGTTGGGAAGAATTTACTCTACCTCATAGATCAATACCCTCTTTATGAAACAGAATAAAAGTTAGTTAAAAAATTCTGTTAAGAAAATGCCACAAAAATTTAAGGATATTTAAGTATGATTCTAATACCTAATGTGTCCCTGTACAGAAAATTCACCATACCTTTATGCACTTGGGTGGGGTTGTTGTTTCTTTATCAGTGTAGAGGAACTTTTCCTGGGCAGACTTTTCAAATTGCTCTTTTAAAATCTTGGTGGAAACCTTTGGAATCTCTTCATCCTCTGGCGTATCAATGACTACAAAGAGAATTAGGTAACAGGGATAGTCTATAATGAATAAAATGGTATCTGAGAAGAAAATGTCATGCTGCATTAAACTCCTTATAATGTAAATTAAGGAACAGGACTCAAAGGACAAATTTATGCACACAGCATTTCTTTATCTATAAATTTAGGAGGGAAGCAACAAATATTAAGGGAGAAACAGAAAAATTTTGGTGATGGGCAGGAGAGATGGTGCATTGGTTGGGAGAACTTGCTGCTCTTGCAAGGGACCTAAGTTTAGTTCACAACGCTTGTGCTGGGCAGATCACAAGAGCTTGGAGCTTCAGTTGTACTGGGTATGATGTCCTCTTGTGGCTTCTGAGGGTTTTCTCTCTCCCTCTCTTTCTCTCTCTGTCTTTACAACCCCCCCCCAAACAATACGCATTAAAATTCTTAAAAGATGTTGGAGTAGTTAATGATGAAAAGGGATATTTCCAAAATTTCTGCTTCTATGCTATAATTCTATACTCAGGAAAAATAACACATCTCAAAGAACACAAAGAGGATTGGAGGCTTACTTTTCTTATTTCCTTGTTTGTCTGGGATATTTTGAGAAAAAGTTCTTGGTCTACATCTCACTAAATAGTGTAGGCAAGCCTTGAACCTGAAGCAGTCCTCCAAATTGAACCCCCTACATGCCAGGATTATTAACATGAGTCGCAGAACCTGGCAAGTAGAATGCTTCCTTCCTTAAGCGGCCAGACCCAAATAAGGTATAGGACACAGTAGGGCTAAATCTATCCTTTCATCTCACTGGATAAGCAAACCTTTCCTCTATTGCCCAGTAGACAGCTATATTTTATCCTTGACAAACATCTAGAAATTTCTGTGTAAACTCACCTCCTATCTGTGGGTTGAGAATTAAGCATATTAGTTACTTAATTTGTTATTAATATTAATGTAATGTAAACAATTTTATTGTCAGGGTGTTTTATAAGCAATGAATTTTAGGTCCTGAGGTAAAAAAAAAATAGTAGTTGTTACTTTATCAAGCTTTTGGAATTTAGGATGGATTTATCGTAGGTCTGATGGCAATGAGCTATTTTTAAAAATATTACATGCATTACCACAGTCAAAATCTAATTATATGCAGAAATGCTATCTTGACCTCTTTGGGAACATGAGTCACAATTATTAAAGTTACTTGGTGGGGAGTGCTGGCTATTGAAAGTCCTCCAAACCCAGACACACTGAGAGGACAAAGATAGAGTGGAACCAAGAGTTCCAGTCTGTTACCTGTTTCTTGAACATACTGGTGAAGCTTCGAAGCTTGCTTTGTTTCCTCAGTGTGCTTTTCAAGATGCGACATCTGTGTTTAAAGACAATTTTAAAAGAATAATTGTTTTGAAGAAGCTGGTGATTTGAGTGCTGAACATAATCTTCATTCTACAGTGTGTTTCTCCTGAGAATTTGGTGTGTGTTGTGGGATGCTAGCTGCTATTTCTATTGTTTGTTATAAAGTATAATCAAGTTATAACAGAACATATGCGAACAGCACCTAACTGCAGGCATATTTTTAGGGTGCTTGTTTAATTTTTAAAAAAATTTCTAACAGGAAAGTAGAGTTAGGCACACTGCTGTATATTTATACTAAATACATATAGTAAAAGCATATGTTTATAGCAAAGTCAGAAATTCTACAAAGTTCTGGAGACCATTTGAAAATTACTGTGTTAGTAAGCAATTACCACTTCTGTTTTGAAGACATCAGTTCCAAGTGCACCAGGAACTTCTTGATCTTTCCTTTGCATTTCTTGACTGCTGTGGATTACTTCCTGAAAATGAGCAATTAGACGTATTTAAGCAGACTGACAATTTTACAAGAGATGTGAAAAAAATGAACTATTTTATTAATACAATTTCAGTGACAAATCATTCTGGAAACAGGAGGAAAGAAGAGGACAATGAGGAGGAGCAGGGGCAGGACCAAAAGGAGAATGAACAGAAGGTAGAGGGGGAAGAGGAGGAGGAAGAGCACTGACTGCAGGGTCTTCCTCCACTTAATTGGCTAACAAAACAAAATGATGTAAATATAGTTATTTAAGATGGCATAACCTAATTGTTTTACCCTTAAGAAGTACAGAAACCCTGACTATGTCCCACTGGGTGTTGACCTGTGTTATAAGATATCAACTCCTTTGTGTGGGCCCTAACTCATTCCTTTGTTATTGGAAGCTGCTAAAAGCTGTCACTCTCCTTCTCTCATGGCTTCCTCTTTTGTCTAGCTGAGGTTCTTTCTTCCCAAAACCTGTCTGATGTCATCTTCAACTTCTAAGGACATTTGTTACTATGTTGCACTGACTAGAATGGACCTGGATTTTCTCATCATAAAATCAGGTGACTGATAGCTTTATTTAATCTGCATTCTTAATTCTAATTTGCAAAATAATTTAACACATACAAAAATTCTGGAGATGAAGATATAGATAGCTTTAGAAGCCGTTGTCCAATCCGTTTCAGTCTCTAAGTAGCTTGTGCCTAGTGTGTGAATGAAGATGAAACAAAAAATGCAAATCCTTAATGAAAAATAAATAGATTTGGTTGTTTATTAGAAATGTTATCCCATGTCCATGACCTATTATAGTCCTTGCATTGATTATCCAGTATAATGAGACACACAGAGTTTAATTAAAACATAGAGCCTTTCAGTATAGTCAACATAAACATGACACACTGTGACACTAGTATGTATCCGTCTTCATACATGAGGGCATTTAAAAAAATTGTTCGAGTTAGGGTAGGAAACCCAACTGAATTAAACTTCCTGATAATCTAAGCAATTTTAGCCCTTCTTTTACTGTAGAGTATGGTTATGACACAAGTGACTGATTGAAGTGATTACACACTACTAAAATCTTACTACTAGAAAATGGTATTATTCAAACATGTTTTTTTTTTCTGCGCTATTCAAAATAGCTAGAAATTGGTCAACCAAGATATCTCTTACCAAAAGAATGAATAAAGAAAATGTGGCACATTTACACAGTGGAGTATTACTTAGTTGTTTACAAAATGAAATCATGAAATTTTCAGGCAAATGGACAGAACTAGAAACAATTATCCTAACTGAGCTAACCCAGACTCAGAAAGATAAATAGGATATGTAGTTGTTTACATATGGATATTAGCCATTAAGTAAATTACAACCAAGCTATAGTCTGTAGACACAAAGAGGTTAGGAACAGAGGCAAGGACTGGGAGTGGGGGAGACACATGGATCTCCCTGAAAGAGGGGAATAGAATATATTTTATGTGTGGATTGCCTGTCTGTGTGTGGGAATATAGGAATAGGAGGAGAAGATGGGGAAGAGAAGGGGAGATGAGGGAGGCAAAGAGGGAAGAAACAGCTAAAATTGAGGAGCAGTGAGGAAACATAGTTCAGTGGTTTTAAAAAACGAAAGCAATCCTAATGAAGAATCCAAATAATGGGTGAGCTAGAGTCCCAGCGGACTATCTAATTATCACGAAACAGGGTCTCCAATACTAGGACTTGGTTACACACAGTTTGAGCTGTTGGCCATGGGGGTCTGATAGAAATCTCCAAACAAGCTGGGCTGTGGCCAAGACAATAAGTTCCTCTGCACATTTGACAGCAAGGCCCTATTACTGAAGACAACATCCACACTATTGGCCTTTAAAAAAAAAGTAGTGGTAAAATGACTCCTAATGATATTCTTCTATACTCATAGATCAGTGCCTTCTGCAGCCAACATCAGAGAAGCTTCCTCTTGCAGCAGATAAAAACAAAAGCAGACCCACAGCCAGATTTTATAAACAGAAATTGAGAGACACAGAAAGGCAGAGACACCTTAGGACACAGAGCTCTGAATAAGATGTCTCCATCAAATTCCTCCCCTCAGAGCTCAGAGAACCCCAGAGAAAAGGAGGCAGAAAGAACATAATAACCAGAGGATAGTGTGGACATCAGAAGACAAATTCCTCTAAATCAAATGAGCAAAGCTTCTATTAATTCACAGAGACTGGAGCAGCAAGTGCCTGATGGGGGTTCACCAGGTCCTCTGTATATGTATATTACGCACATATTATAATTTTCAGTTTTATATTTTTATGGCACTCCAGAATGTGTGAATGAGTGGGTCTCTGATTCTTGTGCCTTCTCTTAGGCTCTTTTTCTTCTGCCGGTTTGTGATTGCTTTTACTTTATCGTATTATATGTTATTTTGTTATGTTTTGTAGTTATCTCTCAGAAGGCTGTTCTTTTCTACTGAGAGACAGAGGGAATGGATCCATTTGTGTTGTGAGGTGGGCAGGAGGTAGGAAGAGTAGAGGGAAGGGAAACTATAATCAGAATATAGTGTATAAGAGAGTATTTATTTTCAATAGAAGGGAACAATTAAAAATAAAAGTTTGGAAGACTGTTACTTAAAGATTTAGGCATACCTTAAATAAAATTATACCAACTTGGAAAAGAATATAAAAAAATGGGAGTGTGCACAGATGGTTTTATAAGAATGCATGTGTTTGGGATTATGTAAAATTGGACTCTAATAATGTCTAAGTGATTAGTACTTCTTGTGAAATGATTTTTAAAAAAATTATTTGCTAATAATAATAATAATAATAATAATAATAATAATCTAATGAACGTAGGTGTGTTGCTTTTGTTAAGTGAACAGAATAGTTAAGAATTGGAGTACATTTTTAACAAATAGTTAAATGGTTAAAATTTCAATTTGTGACCTATTAAAGAAAAAAAATTCATGGCATCATGCTTTTGACTACACATTATGTAATTTACATTCTACACATAGGGTCTAACTTGTGTGGTTTCCCACAAGGGTGTTCTGCATGCAAGGTTAGACATCCGGTACACTGAGCAACAGGTATTTATTGATTTAGAGATATATAGGATGATCTGATTCCAGTATAGTTTTCCAGAGAGAAAAGTTAAAATATGTTGCTTCAGAAATCTACAAAATATATTGGAAATCTGGGGTTATACTTTAAAACTTACATGGTGTTTTATTGAGGTGAAACATATCACTGAATATATTTTTCTAAAGAGAGTATCTCCTATCTCTAGTTAAGGAACAATGTACTTCAAATGGTATATATATCCCTGTCACATAATTTCCATTAAGGACATATGATGAATGAATCAGAGCAGAAAGGAAGAATAAAATAGCAAACTCCCATTAATATAGTAATTCTATTTAAACTCCCGTTAGCCAGGTGTGTTGTACATACGGAGGGACAGAACAATGAGATGGAAGAAAAAAAATCCTTCAAGGGGGACTGTAGAAAATAGATGATCCATGATGCTTCAAGTACGTTCAAAGAATTAGAATTCCATGTGACAAGATGCCCAGCACAGTCAGACTTTATCTAATGGTATTGAAAGCATCATGTGGGATGGAAAGAAAAGACCCACCAAAGACAGCAGGTGGGGAAAACAAAACAAAACAAAACAAAACAAAACAAAACAAAACAAAACAGGGGAACAAATGGTAGCTCTTGACCAGTGACAGAGCTTTCCATCTCTAGAGACATAACAAGAGAGTCTTAATGCCAACTGGACATGAAACAGCAAAGGGATTGAGAACATCAAGAGAGCCAGGGAGGATTGAGGGGAAGAACAGGTCTCTCTAAATCAAATAAGCAAAGCTCACATGAACCTATGGTGGTCTTAGCTGAGGTGTGATCACGTCCACTGAGCCAGGTTTCTGTCTGGAAGACCATATACCAACGCTGGCCTCCTAACGTACAACATAGTGACTTTTCACAATTTGGATTGCTTCACTCTACAAAATTAATACTTTTTCTTGCTTTCGGGAGGTGAATATCTAATAACTAGTTCATAGATCAACACAGCTGTAGCTAGCTAATATAAAGTAGTGGCCAGTCTTCTTGGATAGAGCATGTACTATTAAGCCAATATCCATATGATTTTTCAATAATTGTCAAGATGACATTTAAAATACGCTTATTCTGTTACCCATAGAAATGTTATTTTCTGGCCCTTGCTACCGATTGTTATTCAGAAGAGCAAAGTGACAAACTCCTCTCTTGTATGAAGAACAACGGGAAAATATTTGTGATAGCAAAACTAGAAATAAATGCATTTTGACATATGTCCCCGAATTTATCACTTTCTAGGGGAAAAATATAGTTAGCAATGTACATACTAAAGAAACACTAGCCAGTGCTTATCACCTCCAAATGCATCTTTTTATAGGAGATGGGACAACATTCGCATTGCAAGTGCACATCAATTTTATTTATCGTTGTAGGTTTTGACTTCAGCATTTATGCACCATTGCTAAGTAGAACTGTAATCGTTGCACTAGTTTGATATGTGAGCATCAGTGCATCAATTTTACTGTCCCTTGGTTGCTGTAACTTACACCAATTCTTTTTTAAAATATTCCAGGATCCTGTTTCTATCATTTATTCTGGCTTTCATTTTGCAAGTAGTTAATTGGAATTTTAAATTTGACCCTTTTCTTCTAATTTTTGTTGTCTGGAGTTTAAGATTTAGGTAAAAGCATACATCATTATAATGCACAGGCAGGCCTCAAATTACACAAATAAAATATAATAAAGGATTCTAGTCAGAACACTACACACAAATTCACATGAAACGATTCATGAAATTGGTTGCTGAAATTAAATTCAACTAGAGACCAGACTGAATGAGAAAAACATGCTGTTTTGTTCTCAGGTAGACCATCCAACACCTAGGAACAAGGAGTCAGTATTAACTTCCTCCTGGACTAGCTACGTTGTAATCTTTGGCAAACCACTAAATCACACTTCAATTCAGGTTTTCTATTTCATATTGCCATTAAATGAAGGAAGAAGAAGAAATTATATATCCTTGAATGCTGAAATCTAAAAGACAGATTTAAGCACAATTACAAAATATTATTAAGGTGTATGCATAGCTCACATGTATTTGATGTCGACTCATGTATCAGCCGGGTGTATTACACACAATCTTCTAGGAAATTTTTCTATCAAGGAAAATGCTCACATTCTGACTATCCAATTTGTTTTTGTCATCACAGGAAAAGGCATTGTTAATTTTATCCACAAAATGCATACTCATTCTAAGTCTATTAGAGAAGAAAAATGCCAAAATGCTTTAAAGAATGGCAAGTTATTATGAGCTAGAAATCTTTATACCAGAATAAAAATGAATGAAGAAAAATTGTCAGAATCATGGCTACCTGTCACTCAAAGTGAAAAAAAAAACCCAGTTCATATTCAATATCAGCTGAGACATTTTACATACAACTAATCTCATTTGCAGTGAAAGTGGAAAGGGTTATGGTGTGTTAATTTAGCTGCATTTCTGTCAAACCAACATAAGTGACACAAAACATGCTTGTAATCCCATGGAAAACGTAAGAGGTTTCAAGACTGATAGGGCAAGCAGATCTTCCTTTTCAGGGCTGAGTTTAAAACCTAGGGTCAAGTCAGACATTTGTCTAGATTTTCATATATTCAAGCTTAAATGGTTTCCTTCACTGTTCTTTAAATATATATATATATATATTTATATATATATATTTATATATATATATATTTTTTAAATCTGCTAAATGTCATAAAATGCTATGACATGAACTTGTTGGGTTAATGATTTGGTACTCTTTGCATTCACTGTATTCTTTGAAGGCTTGGCTCAAGTTTGGTTTTTGTTTTCTCTTTTAGGGTGTTTCAGACTTTTCCTCCTATGGTTAGGTATTCTTGCTTTTCTTATTCCTATGACTGCTTACATATTTGTTATTTAGCTATTTATACTTCACAGCTATAGTTAACAGGCATAATTGGTAGGTGAAGCTACGGAAGTCAGTGTCACATAATGTTAACATGCCAATTAGTTTACAGAGTCTACCCAGAAAATGTACATGATTCAAGTGGTCAGAATGTGGAAGAGTTGGGGCAGCGCAGTAGTTATGTGAAAAGCAATGAACACCCTCAGGGGGAAAAGAAGCTGTTCCAAGAAATGACAAATACAAAAGCAAGAAACAAATGAACATAAAATAATCTTCAAACCAAGAATATACACTCTCAACTATCCAACTTGTTCTTGGTCATTATTTTAGTAAACTGCTTTTACTCACAGAGTTCATGAGTCCGATATGCCACCAATAATTATGCCTAAAATTATGAGAATTTGCTGACAACATCATTATATCTTAATGGGCTGAAAATTTAAAATATTCAGAAAGTTGAGGTACTGACATTTCTTTTAAAAACATTGTTTTCTCATATAACGGCATATGCACTTATTTGCTCAACCAGTTTTATTCAAAAATACATCCAGGTATTTGTGCTAAGCGTTGGAGGCCATTATTATAGTAAGTTTCTGAGATCATATTTCTACCATCTATCTATCTATCTATCTATCTATCTATCTATCTATCTATCTATCTATCTGTCTGTCTGTCTGTCTGTCTGTCTGTCTGTCTATCTATCTCTCTCTCTATCTATCTGTCTATCTATCTATCTCTCTATCTATCTATCTGTCTATCTATCTATCTCTCTATCTATCTGTCTATCTATCTATCTCTCTATCTATCTATCTGTCTATCTATCTATCGTACATCCATATATAAGTATCTATAATATATATATCTTGATCTCTTTAAGTTCTCTATGGATATTTGACACACACACACATATACATATTTATATTTATTGATATAAAAAGCCTTAGACTGAGACAAAACACCAAATACATACAAATGTGTCAAATGTGTGTGTGTCTCTGTGTGTGTGTGTGTGTGTGTGTGTGTGTGTACATGTGTGATAAAGAACGTTTAGTGCAAGAATCTTGAAGAGGACAGTTATGCAAATAATTTTAACTTTTTAATCAAATTAGATTTTGGTTCTATTTAGATACTTTTTGCAGAGTGCAGGGAATCTTATGAAAGAAGGGGGAGATAGGAAGACCTGGAGGGAACAGGAGCTCCACGAGGAGAGCAATAGATTTTGTTAATTTGGATACTATCTCTCTGCCTTTTAGTTAGTTTGGGTAATGGTTTGTCTATATTGTTGATTTTGGTCTGAAGTCGCCACCTCCTGTAGCCAGCTGGGACTCCCAGTGGAGGGAGAGCTATACCAACCCACCCACAAAACCTTTGACCGCAAAATTTCCTTGCCTGCAAGAAGTGTAGGAATAAAGAGGGAGCAGAGATTGAGGAAATGGCCAACCAATGTCTGGTCCAACTTGAAATCCACCCCATGGGAGAGAGCCAACTCCTATCACTATTAATACTCTGCTATGCTTGGGGCCAAGAGCCTAGAATAACTATCTCTGAGAGACTTCATCTATAAATTAATGGAAACAGATGCAGAGACCCACAGCCAAACAATAGGTCATGCTCAGGGAGTTTTGTAGAAGAGTAGGAGGACGGATTGAGGGAGCTGAATGGGGTCAAGAACACCACAGAAAACCTACAGTGTAAACTAACTTCAGCCCATGGGGGCATACAGAGACTGGACCACCAATCATAGAGCTTGCATGGGCCAGAACTAGAACTGCTACACATTTGCAGCAGATGTACATCATGGTCATCATGTGGGTCCTCTAACAATGGGAGTAGTGGCTGTTTCTGACTCCCTGTCTTTGGATTCCTTTTCCTTAGCTGGGCTGCCTTGTCTAGCCTTAGTGGGAGAAGATGTGTTTAGTCCTGCTGTTACTTGAAGTTCTAGGGTGGGTTGGTACCCCTTAGGGTACTACTCCCCTTCTCTGAGAAGAAGAAAAAGAGGGAGGAATGGAGGGGAAGGGGACATGAGGGTGAAACTGGGAAGAGAGGAGGAAGGGGCTGGGATTGGAAAAAATTATTTCGAAAAGTGAAAAAGAACATGTGTCCTCCTCAGGGTGAATTCTGAATCCCAGTGATGAGTTTAAGTGCTGGAACACACAGACTGTCTTTTCTTTTAGTGTTATTATTTATAGAGCCATCAAGACTGAATCTAAAAGGCTGAAGATTCATAAAAACACCATATAAAATATGTACTCTCAACTGGGTCAGCAAACATATTAGTTACATAAATAACAATATTTATTTGACAAATGGAAAAAGCAGCTTGCTATAAACATTCAACTCACAAAAAATCTCTCTAGAGGATTTATGTAGAAATATCTTAAGATATATACATGAACAACATTTCAATTCCACATAAACTATAATATCTTACAATCAAATGGTAACTAGGATTATAAATAACAATATAATAAAAAGCAAGGGCCAAAAGTGTAAAAGCAGTAAAAGTATCCATTAAAAATTTTAAAAGATTAAATATTCCAAGAAAAAGATAGCCAGTAGTCTATATTAATCAATATAAGCCAAGATGGAAGAATTCTACTCCTTATTGGCAATAGCCCTTAGCTTACTCAGGCACAGGCTAGCTAAAACTATGTAAAGTCCTCTTCAGCCAGAATTTTATTTTCTGACCCATGTAACTTCACAGAATCTGAACTGCTCAACACTCTATTCCATCTAACCTTAACAATTTTTACAGCTATAATAATCTTTCTGGAAAGCAATCTGTTTATCTTACTCCACTGGTAAAAATTTCAGTGGTCCTTGGTGGCTTGAAAATAAGGTGACAATGCATTTACATGGAATACCAATTTTTCCAATAACTTTCCAACACCATCCCTAAAATAGTCCCTGTATGTATGAATTATAGTTCCATGTTGCATAAGTTGTCTCCAAGCCTATCTTATCCCAAATTTCCACCAACGTCTTTTCTGCCCTCACGTGTCCTTGATCTTCTATTGCTTGGGCTAACATTCTTTTTCAAGTCCAGAAATAAACAAAGAAACAAAAAATAAGTCTCAACGCACTTATTTCCCTCTAGTGGAGATGTAATGGGTTTCGGAGGATGGGACCTCATAAAACAGAAAAGCTTCCATATGACAAAGGACACTGTCAACAGAACAAAATGGCAGGCTACAGACTGGGAAAAGTTCTTCATCAACTCTCATCTGACAGAGGGCTAATATCCAAATATATATAAAGAATGCAGGAAATTAAACACCAACAAACCAAATAATCCAATTTAAAAATAGCATAAAGAACTAAACAGAGAAATCCTAACAGAGGAATCTCAAATGGCCAAGAAGCACTTAAAAGAATTGTGTGATGACATTAGTCATCAGGGAAATGCAAATCAAAATGACTCTGAGATTCTATCTTTCACCCTTTAGAATGGCTAAGATAAAAAAATTCAAGTGATGGCACAGGCTGGAAAGGATGTGGAGAAAAGGGAACACTTCCTTCCATTGCTGGTGGGAGTCCAAACTTGTACAACCACTTGGCCCTTTCTTAGAAAATTGGGACTAGCTCTGCCTCAAGACCCAGCAATAATACCACTCCTGGGCAAATACCCAAGAGAAGCTCCACCATACATCAAGGACATTTGCTTAATTATATTTATAACACGTTTATTCATAATAGCCAGAATCTGGAAACAAGCTTGACATCCCTCAACTGAAGAATACAGAAACTTTGACATATACTGTTGTTACACAATGAAGCATCACTCAGTTATTAAAAACAAGAAAATCATGAAATTTTCAGACAAATGACTGGAACAAAAGATCATCCTGAGTGAGGTAATCCAGACCCAGAAAGACACACATGGTATGTGCTCACTTATAAACAGATATTAGCCATAAAGTACAGGATAACCACACTGCAATTCACAGACACAACGAAGCTAAGTAACAGTGAGGACCCATGGCAAGATGCTTGAATCTCACTCAAAAGGGGAGATAGAAGAGTCAGCAGAATTGCTTGAAGAGAAGGAATAGAATAGGAGAGGGAACACTAGGGAAGTAAGAGTGAGGATCAGATGTAGGGAAAGTAGAGGTGGAAGAACAGGGGGCTTGCATAGAAAAGAGAGAGTGGACAGGGGCATCTCTGAGACAAGCTGGTGACCTATGTCAGAGTAGGCTCCTGGGAGGATATGGGGGTGACTTTAGCTGAGACTCCTAGTAGCGGGGGTCAAGGAGACTGAAGAGGACACCCTCTAACCAAACAGGACTCCTAGTGGAGGGAGGGGAACACCAACCCACTAACAAGACCTTTGACCCAAAAATTTACCATGCCTACAAGACATGCAGGGATAAAGATAGAGCAGAAATTGAGGGAATGTCCAATCAATGCCTGGCCCAACCTAAGACGCACACCATGGGAGAGAGCCAACCTCTGACACCATTAAGAACACTCTGCTATGTTTGCAGAGCCTAGCATGGCTGTCCTCTGAGAGGTGCCACCCAGAAATGCATTGAAACAGAAGCCCACAGCCAAAAAGTGGGCAGAGTGTAGGGAGCCTTGTGGAAGAATGGGAGGAAGGATTGAAGGACCTGAAGAGGACAGGAGCTTCACAAGAGGACCAACAGTGACAACTAACATTGGCCCAGGGGAGCTTTTGGAGACTGAAGCACCAATCAAGGACCATGCCTGGACTGGACCTAGGTCCCCTACACATATATACCCAATGGGCAGTTTGAGCTTTATGTCAATTCCCCAAAACCAGGAGCAGGGGCTGTTTCTGACATAGGCTCACTTGCATGCTTTTCAATCACTGCCCCCACACACACACCCGTGGGGTTGCCTTGCCACAACACTGTGAAAGAGGAAGTGCAAAGTGAAATTTTCTGATTTCTTTGAATACTCAGTTGTCATGTCATGCTTTGCTAGGAGCTGTCTTGTGAGAGAGCATGTGGTATTTTGTTGGAGGGTGGCTTGTGAGAGGGTACATGATGTTTTGCTGTGAGCAGTCTTGTGCAAGGGGTGTGACTTTGGTCAGCTGAGAACACCTGTGGGTAAACTCTGAGTAGAGGAGATGCATAGAAGTGCATGGACAGTGAGACATCACTTTTTGGATCAACATCTTTGCATTGATCTTCATGCTTCAAGACTTGACTTTGTTTCTCCATATGAAGCTGAGAATCTTTTTTTCAAGGTCTGTAAAGAATTGAGTTGGTATTTTGATGGGAATTGCATTGAATCTGTAGATTGCTTTTGGCAGGATGGCCATTTTCACAATGTTAATCCTACCAATCCATGAGCACGGGAGATCTTTCCATCTTCTGAGATCTTCTTCAATTTCTTTCTTCAAAGACTTGAAGTTTTTCTCAAACAGGTCTTTCACTTGCTTGGTTAGAGTCACACCAAGGTACTTTATGTGGTTAGTGGCTATTGTGAAGGGTGTTGTTTCCCTAATTTCTTTCTCAGCCTTTTTGTCTTTGGTATACAAGAGGGCTTCTGATTTTTTTGAGTTGATTTTGTATCCTGCCACTTTGCTGAAGGTGTTAATCAGCTGAAGAAGTTCTCTGGTTGAATCTTTGGGGTCGCTCATGTATACTATCATATCATCTGCAAATAGTGACACTTTGACCTCTTCCTTTCCGATTTGTATCCCCTTGATCTCCTTTAGTTGTCTTATTGCTCTGGCTAGGACTTCAAGTACAATGTTAAAGAGATATGGAGAGAGGGGGCAGCCTTGTCTTGTCCCTGATTTCAGTGGGATTGATTTAAGTTTCTCTCCATTGAGTTTGATGTTGGCTATAGGCTTGCTGTATATTGCCTTTACTATCTTTAGGTATGTGCCTTGTATCCCTGATCTCTCCAAGACTTTAAACATAAATGGGTGTTGGACTTTGTCAAATGCTTTTTCAGCATCTAAGGAGATGATCATGTGGTTTTTCTCCTTCATTAAGATAATCAAGAAAGTGGACTCAGGCAAAGGTGATTAATCCTCATTTAGAAAGACAAATGGGATGTGCATTGAACTTATGACAGGAGTCTACCACAAAAGGCATCTGAAAGACTCTATCTAGCAGTGTTTCAAAGCAGACACTAAGACTCATAACCAAACCCTCGGCAGAGTGCAGGGAATCATATGAAAGAAGGGAAGTTAGTATGATATGGAAAGGATAGGAGCTCTACAAGGACCAAACATATCTGGGCACAGGGTCTTTTCTGAGACTGACACTCAACCAGGGACCATCTATGGATATAACCTAGAACTTCTGCTCGGATGTGGCCCGTGGTAGCTCAGTAACCAAGTAGTTTTCCAAAGTAAGGGGAACACGGACTATTTCTAACAGGATCTCAAGGGCAAGCTGTTTGACCCCCCCCTCCCAGGGAGGAGCAGTCTGTTAGGCCACAGAGGAGGACTTTACAGCCAGCCCTGAAGATACCTGATAAAACAGGGTCAGATGAAAGGGGAGGAGGTCCTCCCCTATCAGTGGACTTGGAAAGGGGCAGGGAGGAGACCAGGGAGGGAGTGTGGGGTTGGGGAGGGAATGAGGGAGCGGGATACAGCTGGGACACAGAGTTAACAAAATGTAACTAAAAAGAAAAAAATAATAATAAAAAAGAAAAAAACTTCAAAAAAAAAAAAAGACTTGACTTTGAAGAGAAAAATGTTCCAATGAACTTCTAGCGGCAGTGCAACTGAGTCTTGCAGCTTTCACTGACTTGTCCTGATCTTTTGAATAGTGCTGATTCATGTTGATGCTTGATGTTGGCCTTTGGACTGGACTGCAGGTATCTGGACAACGAAGAGTGGACTCATCCAAAGGAACTACTTCTGAAAAGGTCTACAAACCTCTTTACCTAATAACCTTCTTTCTCCCCTACCTCTGGTCAGTGGGTGGAAGAAAGGTATTTCACCCAATAGGGGATGGAAGGAGATGCTGAGACTCAGGACCAAACTTTGGGCAGAGTGCAGGGAGTCTTATGGAGAAAAAGAGGGATTAGAGGACATGGAGGCGACAGGATCCCCACAAGAAGACCAAGAAAACTAAAAGATCTGAGCCCAGGGGGTCCTGCAGAGACTGATAAGCCAATGGAGGACCATACATAGAGAGGACCTGGACCTCCTGCTCAGATGTGGCCAATTGGTAGTTCAGTCTCCATGTGAATCTCTGAGTGAGGGGATCAGGGGCTGCCTCTATCATGAACTCAGTTGACTGCTCTGTGATGACTCGCCCCTGATGATGCAGCCTTGCCAGGCAATGGAGGAAGAGGATCCAGACAGTCCTGATAAGACTTGACAAGCTATGGGCAGATGGCAATAGTGGAGAACTCCCCCTTTCAGTGGACTAGGGAAAGGGGAATAGGAAGGGAGGGTGGGGCTGGAGGAGCTAAGGTGGGGGCTTCAATAGGGATGTATAATGAATAAATTGTGAAGGAAAAAATAAAAATTAAAAAAGAACCCTAAATAAAGTAGGTTTGGTGAAAATCTAAGCATACAGAAGTGTTCAGTCCTGATGTAACTGGATGTTCTGGAGTAGGTTAGTGGGAGTGGGGAGGCTTCTTTTTCTGAGGGGTAAAGAAAGGGGGATGGGGGAAGATAGAGGGAGCAGAGGTATTGGGAGGAAAGGAGGCAGGGGACTACAACTGGGATGTAAATTGAATAACTAAATAAAGAAAATAAAAATACATAAAAACAGAGAGGGATAAATCATATATATTGAGATCCTTCTAAACCATATGATCCCTTAGACATGGAAACAATGTCTAAAAACATGGCCGGAGTGTGGCCATGTGACCACCTAGCCAGTGAGTCTATTGATGCATTTTCGTGATTTGCCATAGAGTGAACAGCCAGTTCACAGCATGTAATCTACAGACTGATTTCCACACGTTTTCCTTTAAGAGAAGGCATTGTTGTATGACTCTTTACCTTGAACTATAAACAGTATTAAAATTTTAGTGTATTTAGTCTATATCATTCACACCCCTCACTTTCAAGTACAAGGGTGTGACTGATGGTATAAAGAGAAAGAAACTTATTAAAGAGATGTTAGGGGTGAGGTATGCATCTCAGGAGTCACTAGGAAAGCAGGAATAAGTCTGTATCCAGTAACAATGTAGAATATGTCGTCATACCTTAAGGTAATCAGTACTGCATCTTAACTCATTAACTCCTTATGTCAGTCATCGGCTGGAGATCTGACCAGAGATACAGATTCTTGATTCTAGGAAGGCTAGTGAATTGTGTGATATCTATAGAACAGTGTCTCCTAGTGGTGAGCGAATCTGCTTCATTGAGAAGTGAAATCAAGGGAAGTCTGGGTGTTTAAATAAGTGATCATTCCTTTCTCTCTCTTTTTAATTAATTTATTTTTTATTAATTACAGTTTATTCACTTTGTATCCCAGCTGTAGCCCCTTCCTTTGTCCCCTCCCAATCCCACACTCTCTCATCTTCTCCCATGCCCCTCCCCAAGGGCGGTCCTCTTCCCCTTCCCTCTGACCCTAGCCTATCAGGTCTCATCAGGACTGGCTGCATTGTCTTCTTGATAAGGCTGCTTCTCACTCATGGGGAAGTGATCAAAGAGCCAGCCACTGAATTCATGTCAGAGACAGCCTTTGTTCCTCTTACTAGGGAACCCACTTGGACAATGAGCTGCCATGGGCTACATTTGTGCAGGGGTTCTAGGTTATCACTATGTATGGTCCTTGTTTGGAGTATCAGTCTCAAAAAAGACCCCTGTGCCCAGATATTTTGGTTCTGTTGCTCTTCTTGTGGAAATCCTATCCCCTCCACATCTTTCTATCTCCCACTTCTTTTATAAGATTCCCTGCACTCTGCCCAAAGTTTGGCTATGACTCCCAGCATCTGCTTTGATACCCTGCTAGGTAGAGTCTTTCAGAGGCCCTCTGTGGTAGGCTCCTGCCCTGTTCCCTGTTTTCTCCCTCTTCCTATGTCTCTCTTGTTTGCCTTTCTGAGTGAGGACTGATCATCTTACCCAGGGCCTTCTTCTTGCTTAGCTTCTTTAGGTGTAAAGATTTTAGTATGATTATCCTATATTATATTCTAATATCCACTTGTAAGTGATTATATACCACGTGTGTCTTCCTGTTTCTGGGACACCTCACTCAGGGTGATCTTTTCTAGTTCTCACCATTTGCCTGCAAAATCTCTCTCTCTCCTTTTATTTATTTATTTTAATTTTTAATAATTACACTTTATTCACTTTGTATCCTCCCCTGTAGCTCCTCCCACCTCCCCTCCTAATCCCACCCTCTCTTCCCGTTCTCCACACATGCCCCTCCCCAAGTCCACTGATAGGGAAGGTCTTCCTCTCCTTCCTTCTGATCCTAGTCTATCAGGTCTCATCAGGAGTGGCTGCATTGTCTGCTTCTGTGGCCTGGTAAGGCTGCTCCCTTCTCAGGGGGAGGTGATCAAAGAGCAGACCAATCAGTTCATGTCAGAGACAGTCCTTGTTCCCATTACTACGGAATTCACTTGGAGACTGAAATGCCATGGGCTACATCTGTGTAGGGGTACTAGGTTAGCTCCATGAATGATCGTTGGTTGGAGTATCAGTCTTAGAAAAGACCCCTGTGCCCAGATATTTTTGGTTTTGTTGCTGTCCTTGTGGAGCCCCTGTCCTCTCCAGGTCTATCTCCCCATTCTTTCATAAGATTCCCTGCACCCTGCCCAAAGATTGGCCATAAGTCTCAGTATCTGCTTTGATACCTTCAGGGTAGAGCCTTTCAGAAGCCCTCTGTGGCAGGCTCCTGTACTGTTCCCTGTTTTCTCCTTCTTCTGATGTCCATCCTCTTTGGCTTCTGAATGGGGATTGAGCATTTTAGCCAGAGTCCTTTTTCTTGATTAGTTTCTTTAGGTATACAGATTTATTAGGTTTTTCTTATATTAATAAAACTATTAATAAAAAGTATTAATCATGATTACTGAATTATTCTTAACCTGAATGGAAACCGGTAAAAAACAAAGAAAGATGTATGGCACTCACTTTTGACCTTAGACAATACAGTAAACAGCACCACTCAAATCTCTAAGGGAGCTGATTTGGCTTATTTATTGCAATGGATTTGGTGTAACTTTATAAGAACTCAATGAAGATTTTGGCAACACAACTTACTTGCTAAGAATGTCATTACGAGTCCTTTTACACAAACCTGCCTGACTGCACTCTCATTCCGAATTAAAATTAAAAATAAAAATGACACTTTTAATTCTTTTATAAAAGCCAAACAAGAAAAATGAAGGGGAAAAAGAAATACCCTAGATTGTCTGTGCAAACAAAGCATTTCATTGTAAACACTAATTACAATTAAAGATGAATTGGGTTGAGCACTTGGTTTTTTTTTTTTTTATAATAAAGGATATGGCAAATGTGATTGTAATTATGTGGGTGAATGTACCCACAGATAACTCCCAAGGAGAAAAGAAAAAGTTTAGATGAGAAATAAGGTGAAAAGTCATGACTAATTTCTATTTTACATAAAATCCTTGTTGCTCAATTTTTGAGGCATAGGTTGTGGAAGGGCTGAAGGAGACAGGACCGTTACAGAAAGCCTGTTGGCACATTTCATTAGGTGCCTAAGGCCTGTTATGCTGTATTATATCCAATTTCATGAATTTTCTAATTTTAGATGAATTGATTACATACCAGTTTAACAAAAATGGTTGAAGGAGAAATGAAGTATGCAATTAAAAAACATACAAAAGTAGCTTGGTGAAGACAAATAATCTGAAGGCTGAGGCAAGATCATCATGTGTTTGAGGATGGTCCTGCCTATACACTGTTATGCTGTCTTAAAAAACAAAACATATTAAGCAATCAAGCAGAAAAATATTAAAATATACTGTGAGTATGAGTGCATTAAGCAGCAGCCCGCTAAACTAATATTTTAACACTTAAATACAAATTAGCCAATATAAATTTGCAATCCTCTTAAAGTACAGAGTTGCTGTTACAATTTCTCATCACGACAATCCCTGTAGAGTAATGAGTAAGCATGGACAAAGACTATAGGGGAAAGAAAATCTTAGTTGATAATTAAAGAACATTAAGATTTAGATAGCTTATGTAGTTTTAAATAACAATGCACAATTCTTATGAGAAAAGACTGTTCAACAGAATGCCTAACTATAGTAATGACCTCATTGAAGCCTGCGATATTTCTTCCCTCCAAATGCTTTGAAATGTTACAATATGTTTTTCAATTTGTGTGCTAAGAATGGGGAATATATTTCAGACCTACAGGGTCATCTTCTCAAATCTGTACAAGGCACTGGTATTTACTCAGAAAGAAGACATTTCAAGTGGACTTTACTTCTCTTGTTGGTATTGATTGAGTGGCTTGTATATTTTATACTCAGTACTATCAGTGGAGAGAGAGATGAAGTTGCCTCAATTTATTCATTGTTATTAATGAGGTGAACAACATTTTCTTTTCTGTAGGTAGATTACAAAGGAGAGAAAGATGAAAAGAACTCAGGGAAAGTCCATTAGAAGACGTGTTCTTACTCTTTGCTCTTTAATGCTGAGATTTACTAAGAAACTAGAGAAATGAAAAATTTCCCAATCATATTTCTGCAACAGCCTTGTTCTAAGGACAGAACCATTCAGTGTCTCTTCCTTTCCTCGGGCCTTGTGTTCTCTCAGCTCTTTTTTAGCATAATAATTTCTTTGCAATTATGCAAATTAATAACTAAATGAACATCCAAAGAATAGACAAGCTTGACTCAGTCCAATCATTTTCAAGGACCCACAAGGAGGAATTTATTTTGAGAGCTATAGACAGAGAAGTATACCAGAAACAGATAATAATATCCTATGATGTCAAGTATTTACAACAAACACCTATTTTTATAAAAGAAATCATGTGAAAAAAAAAACAAATTTTGCTGATTTTAGTAAGTTCTACAAGCATAATGATTCTGTAATGTGAATGTTTTCTTTTATTGTTGTTTTTCTTGCTTCCTACAACATACCCAATGCAAGAACCAAAACTTGTATATCCTGCTATTTCATTAAAAAAAGAAAAAAAAAAACTAAAAACACAGCAAATTTAACTAGTACATTAGAAAAAAATCATCTATATACTTGAGAACTATGTTTAGCTTAGTTATAAAAAAAGATATCCCATATTTCTAAGCTAGACTGGCTTTTCTGTTAGAAGAAACAGTATAATACTATTTTAACTTTTCCTAAAATCCCATTAAGTATTTCACGTAATTATCAACATCAAACACTTTTGAAAACACCCAGTGAAGTGCCGAGAGGCCATTACATTAAGATCTTTTGTCTTGGGGGGGAGGACTCCAGTGTTGCTTGCTTGGTTCTGGCACTGTGAGAATGTCTTCATACTTCCTTGACAAACCAATTCTGACTAGATTAACTTTAGAGGAGTGAGAGATATAAATGTAAGTGTGCTTGTCTGCTGAAACTGAAACTATGCTCTTTAAGCACAAACAGGTCTATAGAAACAGCATCTCACAATACCATTACAAAAGCAGAGGTGATGTAGCAGAGTCTTCAGTAACTGGGTTGAGCACTGGCTCTGATAAATTCTATTTGGAATGATGAATAAGATAAATTTCAGGGGGAAAGGAACCAATTAAATTTTTTTTCTTTTACTGTTTTTTTTTTCTTTTTTGTAATAGTTTTCCTTATCTCTCTTTGACCCATCCTTCACATTCTCCATAAAGTAACATTTCTCAGCCCCTCGAAGCCATCAAGATCAGTTCATTCATTTAATCCCTGCAGCCCGACTTTAACAGTAGAGGAACTGACCCTAAATAGACGCTCACACAGATGGCATTATTTTACCAGGAAGATGGAGTCCCTAAAAGATTCAGTCCAATGTTCTGCACCGCTCAGGGGGAAGTGAGATCCCTTTATAACGAGGTACCAGCATGTGCTGCTGTGTTCCCAGGAGGAAGGCGGAGCCAACCCCTCTAAGATCCAGCAGGATAACTCATATACCAACAGGTTCCACCTCACAAAGCTAAAAGGCAAATTGCTAAGGGACCATGAGTGAGGCATTACAGTCATGCCTCAGCAGCAGTTAGCAATTACTGACAATTGCATTTGGGGACAGCAGAGGATGCGAATTGTTAGGCATAACTATACAGTAATGTGATTGATGTGACTAGAACACAGAAGTCTGTCTTACCCTATTTTATGAGTACACTGCTGTCCTAGAGAACATCCCATAATAACTGGGATCTGCAGAGCTGCCCAGCAGACCAGCCACATGAGTGTTACAGATGTGAACTGTTGAGGCCCATGAGCACCATGCAGTGAACACTCTGTATTCTGGTTCGGAGTCAGCGCTAGGTAAATCTTTTGTCACTTCAGCCAGAGACGTTGAAGAAGAGCTATGGAGGATAACTGGGTTAAAGGGCTGGATTTGGGGGGCGGGGACCAGCAGTGGAAGAATCATCACTAGCTTTAATTTTCAGTCAGGCAAGAGTGTTATAGGCAACCTGTATAAAGACACCATTTATGTGACAATATCTGTCTGTTGTTCCAACTGCACAAATCACAGGACACCACAGGTTACTTTGAAAGTTACTTTTGTTCCCTTCCGCCCGACAACTAAAATGTGCTGTGACGTCATAATATACAGTGAGGTAGTTTCAGTATTAGTAAAAATGGGCAAAATGGACCCTTCCATCTGTCCTCTTTTCTTCATTTCTTCAAGTAGTATAGCTTCTCCTCTTCTGCCTGCTTCCATTCATGCACTAACTAAATCATCTTTTCCTCATGTCTTGCCGCAATGCTCTGAACAAAGTGGTCTCCAATAGTCAAGGGTTGCCTATTCAATTGCTTCCACTTAAAAACCAAACTCCATTCACTGTGACATCCCCGAGACATACAATGCCTGCACAAAAGAGGCTTTATTCCATCTCCTCTCCTCTGTCTTCTGAGAGGTTCGACTCATCATCTTTTTCATTTGTTAGATGAGGCTAAGCACTTTTCCTCAGAGAAAGACCTGCTTACTATTCTAATTTTTAAAATGTGCACTCAGCAGTCTTTCTGACGATTCCAGAACAACACATGCCCAAAGCACATACAGGTATGTTCATTTTAAGTTAATTTCTTATTGTTTCTGGAGTTCCTAAGAAACGGAAAAGAACTGACAAGAAGGGTAAGGTTTAAAAGGAAGCTTCTTTGTATCCTTACACACTCATAAAAATTAAAAAAAATATTCTAATCAATGAATTATTAATCTCAGTAGGATGTCCAGCATATACAAACTGCTCTGTTAATCCTCTCTCCCCACCACACATTTTCCCCCATCTCTCACTACTTCTGCTTTTGTTGTCTGTCTGTAAAGAGGTGGGAAAAAAATCCGTACTGGGTGCCAACACCTTGGTGTTAGATACCAGCAGCCAGAACTGTGAATCTCTACATTTCAGATCCTTATAAATGAAGCAGTTTGCGATATTACGTTGAGCAGTGCAATATAGCATAAGATAGGTGGCTGACCCTGAGAGAAGAGAAGCCAAGTTGTCTGACTCTGCAGGCAGAGGCCAGACATACTGCAGATTGTTTTATTTTGAGTGCTATTATTTTCAGTTATAATAGTCACTTAAAAAGTACATATAATTGAAATACAATATAAGACATCCTTGGCCATAAACTTTGTATCAATGGTGATCTGAGCTAGTAATACCAATTTATGACCTTGAACAGTGTATGTATCATAAACTAAAGGTAGTTTTAAGTAGGAATTACTCTGCAATGTGCACATTCAACGGGTAAAAATATATTTAGTTTGCTTGAAAATAATTACAGGTCACCTTTAAAGAATCCCAGACACACAGACGTCAGAGTGAATCTGTCACAAGCTGTCAGAAATGATTTCTGTAGACCTAAAATTGCCCAGAGATGCCCTCCAAAGCCATGAAATCTTTTAGAGGATGAATGTTTACAATTGCATGTCTGCCACAGCAGATGTATATGGAAAGCATGTGCCATCATCTAGCCTACCTGAGGTGGCAGCAGGAAGAGGGCAGAGATGCTTTCAACTGCTGAGGTTCATTCAGGGCAGCATATCCACAGGATAACCATTTCCTGGTGCTCCTCCACTATGAGCACTTCTAAAATGTTTGGAGCCCCATCTGTTCCTTCTCACTTCAGCCACAGAATGAAACAAGAAACAGAATGAAATCAAACAACTCCCAAAGGGTAGAGTTTTCTGAGGCTCAACAGTAAGAGAGTTCCTCAGCACTGCACAAAGATGGGGGAAAGAGAATAAAGAGGAAATTCAGTTAAGAAGACGGAAGCTGAATGCTGAGATTGAGACAGGGCCCAGAGCTAAACTAGTGCTGTGGGGTCTGAGGATTATTTTGGAGGGGTTGGGCACATTTTAGAACTGGGCTGCAATGACGTTCAATAACTCCAAAAGTGTATAAAATGGCCACTGTGTCGTACCTGTAAGGTGGGTGGATAGTATGGCATGCAACTCATATGTTAACGAAGTTTCTATACAAGGAAATATAGAACAAGAGGATGAAAACCCTAAGAACACTGGACAGAAGCTGTGGCCCACCACGGGCCATGAAAACAAAAGACAGCGGCAGTTTCTTTCCCATTGCATGGCCATTCTGCCATCTGCTCCAGAGCATATGAAGAGGCCCTCATTTGAGGTTGACTAAACTTTTAGGATATTCCTCCCAAACTCAGTCTGTTGTAGTGAATGAATAAAATTTGTTCCTTAGGACTGGAAGAGATGGCTCAGCTATTAATAGCATTGGCTGCTCCTGCAGAGGATCTGAATAGTTCCCAGCACCCACATAGAGCCCCCAACCATCTGTAACTCTACTTATAGGGGATCTGATGCCCTTTTCTGACCTCTCTAGGCATTAGGCACACAGGAATTACATGTATATACATTCAGGTAAAACAATCATACAAATAAAGTAAATCTAAAATTAATTGGATTACTTGATTTGTTGCTGTTAAACTTCTTGAGTTCTTTATATATTCTGAATATTAGGACCATGTATGGAGATAACCTAGAACCCCTGCACAGATGTAGGCAGACCAGTCTCCAAGTGGGTTCCCTAGTAATGGGAACAGGGACTGTCTCTGACATGAACTCAGTGACTGGCTCTTTGATCACCTCCCTCTGAGGGAGGAGCAGTCTTACCAGGCCACAGAGGAAGACAATGAAGCCAGTCCTGATGAGACCTGATAGGCTAGTGTCAGATGGAAGGTGAGGAGGACCTCCCCTATCAGAGGACTTGGGGAGGGTCATGGGAGTTGAAGAGGGAGGATGGGATTGGGAGGGGATGAGGAAGGGGCCTGCAGTTGGAATACAAAGTGAATGAACTGTAATTAATAAAAATAAATAAATTTTATAATTCAATATAATTTAAAGTTAAAAGAGAGTTGAATTTTCTTAGTTTGAATTTCAAACTAAGAAAATGTTAGATGGGGGAGGGATAGGGCTTATTACAACATAGTTGTGGAGTACAGATGGAGAGAGACTTTTTGCATTCCTAGTGATGTGTTCACTTCCTCCAAATTGGAAAAATCTAAGTCTTGATAATAACAAAATAATGACTGTGACTATACTTCTCACTGACTACACTTGAATTATTTTGATTTTATAAACTGGTCTTAACTTATTCTACCTTAAAAATAAACCAGCTGACAAAAACAAATGCAAGAAGAGTAACTATGTACATAAAGGATGCATTGAAAGGAGAAGTTAATGTGTTTCTGTCTATAATATCCCTGGGTTTTGGATAAGTAATGCCATGTAAATGCTAAATACTACTATAATTAGTTTTACTAAAAATAGTTTACATAGAAATGAGAAGATTGGATGGAAATAAAATGTTTATATTGGTTTGGTTTCTAAATAAAACATGTTTAAAAATCCGTTAAAAATTAAAATTAAATTTAAAAATGTTCCTTTAAATGGTATTTGCCTTTTAGCATGAAGGCTCAACTGTCTATTCCAGTATAGAATGATGAAGACTCATTCTTAAAAAAATTGAAAGGTTGATAGCATAAATCTGACATAAATAAACAGGAGGTATTCTGAGTGGCTCATTAATCCCCAGAGAAAGATAGATGTCAATCATTCCTGCTAGAAGCAAAGATGTTTTTTTGAAAGTCCAAGTCTACATGAGTACTGTTAAAAAACTAGTACTATCCAGGGGGCAACCATATGTGTGTGTGTAAATTATATATATATATATATATATATGTTTCACCACTATATATATATATATATATATATATATATATATATATATATAGTGGTGAATCTTTATATATAATTCATAAATTTTATGTAACAGTTTCATTATGCAGCCCAGCCTGGCAACTTGCCTGGTAGACTAGGCTGGCCTCAAATTTGTGATATTTCGGGTCCAGTTTCCTGAGTCCTGGGATTACAGGTATGCTCTAGCACTGAGCTCCAACTCCTTTCTTCCAAAAAGTCAAATATGTTTCACCACTAATCCCTTTTTCTCCCAGAGCCCGAGGTTGCTTCTTCTCTCTAGTACTTTTCCTGTGGCCATTTCACTAGGCAGCAGTGATGTCACTATTAAACAGAACCATATTGCATGACTAGTCCTACATATGTAAATGAGGAATCATCTTGTTTAATTCTTCTTGCATCAGTGAATGTTCCTAAGTCTTGGTTTCCCTGTTTTGTTTGAATGTGACACATCAGCTCATGGGTTTGAACACGTTCCTAGCCAGAGGTGCTGTTTTGTGAGATGATGAAATCTTTGGTTTGGTGCCTATCTAGCAGGAGAGGGCTGCTGATGGTGGCACTCAGATCTAATTCTGGTTTCAGTTCTGAACCTTCTGTTTCCTGATCTTCACCATGTGAGAAGCAACAGTCTGATGACACAGATGGTGCCACTCCCGCTTGCCTTCTGGACCTTAAGAGACTAAATCCCCTGAGGCTGTGAGGCAAAACGAATCCCACATTTTTCGTGGTCTTTCTATCAGGTGTTTTGTGAAAAGAAAAAATACTAACAGTTTTTTTTTTCCCCCAGCATATGTAAAGCAAATATAAGAAGGGACTTACAATGTCACAGATAGCTCCATTTTCAAACCTGGTTTACTACCGTTGGTGATCTCTAAGACAAACTGCTACCAAATAGCCAATTACCTTGAAAACCTGACTTCAATACATCAGGAAGGAAAGGGGCAGATTGGACTTAATTATTACAACTAATGAAAACATTATTAACACTGACATTAAATGTTGTCAGAAATCCAACACAAACATTCATTCTTTTCACCCTAATTAAATTGGCTTCCAAATTAATATTACTTACTGCGTGCCACCAAATTAAATATGTTTGGCCAATGGAAGACTGAGCAGGGACGTAGATCTCAAATACTTTCAATAAGCCAAGGACTGAAAATGCTATCTGAGCTGACACTATCTTATGTAAAGACAGAATTAACCTGTCTATTGGCATGTGTGTTGTCCTTCATCCCTGGTGGTAAAAGGTCACAGTCTTAGGATGCATTTAGATGGCTTAAAGCTTAAGTGGATATCTAAGACAGTTTTTACTTTCCCCTCTAAAATCAAATTTGACATTTAGCTCATATTTCTAGTCAAGATTCAAATTAAAGCCTTTTAAAAAAAGATTGTTACAGAGATTCGATATATTTTTCCTTTAATTAATTAATTAATTAATTAAGATATTTATTTACTTTACATTCTGATTTAATTTGCAGGGAAATGAGTGGAACTAGGAAAGATCATCCCGAGTGAGGTAACCCAGACCTATAAATACATGCATGGTATGTACTCAGAAGTAAATATTAGTCATAGAGTACAGGATAAACCTCGAACAATGGAAACTCTCAGGAATCTAGAAGAGTGACCTTAGCTAAAACTCCTAGCAATGGGGCATATGGAAACCTAACTGTCCATCTCCTTTAGCCAGGCAAGACTTCCAGTGGAGGAATTGGGGCACCAACCCAGCCACAAAAACTTAGACCCACAATCTTTCCTGCATTCAAGATGGGCGGGGGTAAAGGCTGAGCAGAATTTGAGGCAATAGCCACCCAATGACTGGCCCAACTTGAGGCCCACGCCATGAGAGGAAGCCCACCCTGACACTGTTAATGATATTTTGCTGTATTTGCAAACAGGAGCCTACCCTAACTGTCATCAGAGAGGCTTCACCTCGAATTAATGAAAACAGATGCAGAAACCCACAGCCAAACATTAGGTGGAGCTTAGGGAATCCAGTGGAAGAGGGGGGGAAGCAGGACTGAAGGAGCCAGAGAGGTCAAGGGTACCACAGGAAAACCTACACAATCAGATAACCTGGGCCAATAGGGTCTCACAGGCACTGAACCACCAACCACAGAGCATGTATGAGATAGATCTAGGCCCCCTACATATATGTAACAGTTGCACAGAGTGGTCCTCATGTGAGTCTTCTGAAAGCAGGAGCAGGAGCTCTCTCTGACTCTGTTGCCTCCTTTGGGACTCTTTCCTCTTTCCTAGGTTGCCTCGTCTAGCTTTAACAGAAGATGTGCCTAGTCTTTCTGAAAATTAATATTCCAAGTCTGGTTGATACCAATGGGAGGCCTCTGCTCTTTTGAGAGGAAGGGGTGAAGGGGTGAATAGGGTCAGGGGAGGTGAGAAGGAGTGACTGGGAGGAAAGAAGGGAGGGGAAGCTGCCTTTTGTTTTTTTAAAGATAGAGGTGACTTGTTTTATTTCTCACAGGATTCTATATGCAGTGGGCATTCAAGCAATGCTCTATACTGGTTTAATCCTACTTGTGATTGCCTTGTATTATAAAGTTCATTATGGTGTCTTAGATGTATTTATCCTTGGGGAAGTGTCTGATGTTATTACTATATCTAAAGATAGATAAAGAGACTGAAGCTTAGGCATCTCACTAGAGTTCCAGATCTGGATATTCAGTGTTTTGCTTTTTATTGCTTTCATGTACTTTGATGTTTCACAGCACAGATCATGTCTGTGTCTTACAGTAACTCACAGGAAACATGCAGTGGTCCTGTGCTTCATCCTTGCAGTTTCCACAGGATGTATTCTCCATTGACAAACACATGCTGAGAACTTCTACATAGGTAAAAAAGATGCAGGCACCTAAGCCAACATGTTCTGGCCACAGCAATTTGTTCAATGATGAAAGGGTGTCCTTCATGCCACTCACTCCTACTCTCTCTGTTTCTCTGTCTCTGTCTCTGTCTCTCTGTACCATGGGAAAATAATTCTTAGTCAATCTTGATAATATTAGAGCAAACTAAAATGGACTATGGAACAAGACAATAGCCAGAAGCTGTAAACAGCCCAGATGCCCCTCAGTTAAGGAATGGATACAGAAATTGTGGTACACATACACATTGGAATGTTTCTCAGCAATAAAAAACAAGAAAATCATGAAATTTTCAGGTAAATGGTAGGAACTGGAAAAGATCATCCTGAGGAAGTATCCCAGAAGCAGAAAAATACTCACTCATAAGTGGATATTAGACATATAATATAGGATAAACATACTAAAATCTGTACAACTAAATAAACTAATCAAGGAGGACTCTGGCTAAATAATCAAACCCCATACAGCAAGGTAAAGAGGATGAATATCAGAAAGAGGAGAAAATAGGGAGCAGTACAGGAGCCTGCCAAAGAGGGCCTCTGAAAGGCTCTACCCTGCAAGGTATCAAAGTAGATACTGAACTTATGGCCAACCTTTGGGCAGAGTGCAGAGAATTTCATGAAAGAAGTAGAATATAATAATGAGACCTTGATAGGACAGGAGCTCCACAAGAAGAGCAACAGATCCAAAATATCTGAGCACAGGGGTCTTTTCTGGGACTGATACTCCAACAAAGGATCATTGATGGCGATAACCTAGAACCCCTTCAGAGATGATGCTCATGGCAGTTCAGTGTCCAAGTGGGTTCCATAGTAATGGGAACAGGTGCTGTCTCTGACATGAACTGATCACTTCCCCCTGAGGGGGGAGCAGCCAGACCACAGAGGAAGACAGTGCACTACTCCTGATGAGACCTTATAGACTAGGATCAGAAGGAAGGAGAGGAAGACCTCCCCCATCAGTGGACTTGAGGAGGGGCATGGGTGGAGAAGAAGGGGGGGCTGAGAGGGGAGGAGGGAAGGAGCTACAGGGGGGATACAAAGTGAATAAACTATAATTAATAAAAATTAAAATTAAAATGGAAAGACAAAAAGATGAAACATAATTAAAGTGAAACTTAAAACAAACAAACAATTGTGTAGCTGAAATGATAGTAAGGGTATTGGTTTGTCTTTAAACACTTTCTTTTTAATTTTAACTGTGTGTGTGCGTGTAGGTTAGTTCATGTGTGTCCAGTGCGTGTGAAAGCCCAAAGAGGTTGCTGGATCTCCAGGAGCTGGAAAGTAGGTAGTTGTGAGTCAAGATGTTGATGTAAGAGCAGCATATACTCTACCATCGAAGTACCGCACTTCAAGCCCCTGGCATTACCTTAATCCTTATGAATACCAACTTTTTTATTTATAAATAAGCCCAGGAGCTAGATTCCATTATAATTTTGATTTCATAAATGAGGAAATCAAGGCACAGGGGAGTTGAGGACCTCGCTAACTCTCACACAGGTAACTAAAGGAACAGTAACTTAAACCCTGGTCTGACTGTAATATCTGTGCCCTTGACTACTTCAAAGAGGCCATACTCTGCCAACTTTCCACTTACTAATACATCATCTATTTGCAAATTTTTCCAAACTTTAATGATTATAGAATTGTACAAGTCAGCTTTGATACACCACAGGAGCTTAAACCAACTTCTTATTTGTGAGACTTGGCTAGACAATGTGAGTACAACTCTACAATAGCGTTGATGTTCAGATTAAGTGAAAACATGGAGTTATTTGCTCAAAAGGTATTGCAAATTTCAGAGTGGAGAATGCAGTGTTAAAGTAAACACAGGCTCTTCTAAACAGGGTGGAAAGACCTTATGTAAGTGCACAGTGTGTATCCCAATAAAGGGGGCTCTAGATCGAGGCCGTTCAATGTTGAGTAGCAGAGATTAAACTGAACTCTGATTTATGAATCTCAAAGCCTGCGGTCTGATAGTCTATAACATGGTTTTTCCACTAGCCAAGTGTCTACAAACATATTCTTGCTTCTGTAAGGAATTTGTTTTTATTTATTTATTTATCTATCTATTTATTTATTTTTATTAATTACACTTTATTCATTTTGTATCCCCCCATAAGCCCCTCCCTCTTCCCCTCCCGATCCTACCCTCCCTCCCCTTTCTGCATGCATACCACTCCCCAAGTCCACTGATAGGGGAGGTTCTCCTCTCCTTTCTGATCTTAGTCTATCAGTTCTCATCAAAAGTGGCTGCATTGTCCTCTACTGTGGCCTGGTAAGGCTGCTCCCCCCTTAGGGGGAGGTGATCAATGAGCAGGCCAATCAGATTATGTCAGAGGCAGTTCCTCTTCCCATTACTATGTAACCCACTTGGACACTGAACTGCCATGGGCTACATCTGTGCAGGGGTTCTAGGTTATCTCCACGAATAGTCCTTGCCTGATGGACAACTGATGGGCAGAGTGAATGGAATTTTATGTAAGAAGTGGGAAATAGTAAGAGCTGGAGGGGACGGGAACTCCACAAGGAGAGCAACAGAACAAGATAATTTGAACACAGGGAACTTCCCGGAGACTCATACTCCAACCGAGGAATTTGTTTTTTAAGTTATTAATGTAGTAATATTTTTTGACAAGTTTCAGTTAAACACAGCATCTACACTTGGCTCACTCAAATTTCTTTGTCCCAAAAGTTATATATAAGATCACAGGTCCACCATGTCTTCCTTTATTAGTCACATTATATGTCCTTAGGCAACATTAGAAAGAAATGCTGCAGCAAATATATTTAACTAAGTAAATTACAAATTTTTAGTTTTCAGACAAACCTAAAAATAAAACTATTGTTAAGGTATTGGACTTTTAAGCATTCCAACTGCTGCTTTATCTACCTGCCACACATAGCACCCAACTGATTCATATTTATGAAATTTAGTTAGCTCTGCATTTCTTCTGGGGTTTAAAAAAATAAAACACATTTACTTTATTTCCTATTGCAAAATTTCATATCCCAGTTACTCCCATCCTCCTGGAAAACAAAGGCCTAAAGTACAGGTGTTTAAACTGAAGTGAGTTTTCTGAGTGCCGAACTCTGTCTGATGGGTTTATTACTTAGGTTTTCACATTTAAAAAACCATTATACCTCATGACAATACTTGATGATATGTGATACTGAAGTAATAAAATGTGAAAGTTTCATACAACAGAAGTCATGTTATGTGATTTTTATGTAACATCTGGGTTCTACTGCTCAATGTTTGATGATTTTAAAGGAAACAAAATAAAACTCCCCACAGAAACACTGAATAATTTTTCATATTCCGACTGTGCAAACAACCAGCAGATATGTTGTTGTGAATCACAACCTAGAAGCAGAAGCTGAATGCAAACTTTCCTCTCAGCATTTCTGTTTATGTGTTGAGCAAGTTATGCTATTTAGCTTTCATTTATGTCTGAACCGTAAGACACTGAAAGAGAACATTCCAGCAGGGCTCATGTGGCAAACTATCTCAAGTAAGTAAACCAGCACATCAATATGCTTAAATTATTTTCTAAATGATCTTTTTAAAGATGAACAGTGAAAAGAATTCTACCACTGGATAAGAAGTATTTCTACATTGGTGAAAGCAGATTCAGCTCTAAATGAATTGCGCATCACCCACACTGGCATTTACTACCTGCTCAGATATGCTCTCATGTTGGTATTGATACTCAGAAAAGGTGTCAGAGGTTGATGTCATTTCATCCTTTTCAAATTGTCTCTTCATCTTCGCTAAACCACCAGGCACCGTACACACTTCTGATTCTTCCATGACCTATGGTGATTTAAGAAGCCAGGTCAGCATTTTACCTGCATAGATGGTATGCTCGGGCTAATATTTTATTACAGTTGATAATATTGATGGGTGGAACACAAAAAAAGAGATATTACCACAAATGATTGCTATAGCCTTCCATTGAAACTAAACTGTTTAGGTGTTTTGCCATTTACCAGACTTTTCAGATAAATCTTCATGTCTAGATTAGATTGAATGTTGTATTCCTCTAATAATATACCAGATGAGAATAATGAAATCAATTGTAACTCAAAGTAAAGATGTCATCAAAATTTCGAACATCTGTATGGGCAACAGACATATTATCAAAAATAATTACTGAGATCATTTTTAGTAACACCAAATTTTATTTCAATTATTTTGGGTGAGTGAAATAAAGTGCCTTATGTAAAATTACTTCAAACTATCAATAGAAACAGCTGCTTCTGGTGGTACAGAGCTGGGAGAGTTTTGCATACAGTCATATAGATTCCATCAGTTCATGCTTCTTGGTATCCTGTGAGCCATGGACATCTATTATCTACATTTTAGTAGAAAGAACCTGAGATTTAGAGATGTGAAACATCTTATGTTCTTATATGAAGGCGTTGAATCTGTCTGTCTGAGTCTTAATCTGAATGACATCTGTCTGTCTCAATCACTAGCCTGAATGAATAGGCAGGAAAACAGTTATTCTTTACCAGAATGGGCACGTCTCAATTCTGTTTTGAGCACTGGCATGTCAGAAACAAGTGGCACGAATTAGGCGGTTTGAATAGAAGGGCATATTTTTAGAGAAGAAAACTGATCTCAGTACAAAGTTTGAGAAATAGCTTGCTAGGCACCAAGAAGTCTTGTCAGATCATAGGACGCACATGGAAGTGCAAAAGAGCCTGGGGCTTTGGTTTTGATGACTCAACAACTTCCTTATCCTGGCAGGAACTCAAGCCAAGATGGGAAGCCAAGTGACAAGCAAACTGACCCCATGCCAGCCATGGGAAGCTTCTAGTTCCACATGCCAGTGAGTGGAGATTCAGTGACATTTCAAACCACAGCAGGATTCCTGAGGTCTGGACCAGCACTGATATAAATAGCCCTGGGAGGATAGGACCATATAAGTCACAGGAGTCCTGACAGATAGGTTCACATCCTCTGGATACTCAGGGGCCTGGAATCTTTACCAAAAATATGGGGTTTCTTGAAAGGCTGTGAGAAATACATCTACCCTAGGATTTCTTACAAAAATACCAGAGTCGGAACTCATGCAGAGTTGTATGAATTCCTGTGAAACACTGAAGTGTTTGAATTACCATAACAACTTTTCTCTGCCTTCATGCTTTCTCAGGTATTTCAGAATGTAAATATTTGCTCAGTGAGAAGAAGATACAGTTGTATACCCTTTATGTATTCTGTATATACTCTGCAAAACTTTAAATGTAACCCCCAATTACTGATATTTGATATATGTTAAGGTCACTAGAAAGTTTGAGACCCCTTTATATTATAGGAATAAATGTAATTGTTATCAGTTTTTAAATAAAAACTATAAGCAATGCAAAATCATATGCAAAATTATATGTAATCCTCATTAATTATGTCAAAAACTGGATACTTTTCCAGTATCATTTATTCAAAGGAGTATCTCAAGCTGTACAGCTTACCTCTTACACTGAATACAGCTACCCCCAGCCCTTCCCCTTCCTTGACATCTACTTTGGGAGGAGATGCATTCCACATATACAGTTGCATGCAGCTGCTGGCTTTTCATAACTCTCTGCACAGTACTACCCCTGCTATTGTTGGGGCCACTATGATACACTGCAGCTGTTTGTCAAAGGGAGTCAGCTAGGTCTCCCAACGATGGATAAAAATGGTGCTAGGATTGCCTTGAACTAGTCTCATAGAGGAAGGGCTCCCCCAGTGAGATGGCAGATATGCAATTTGTGCCCATTGCTGGAGTGACACCTTCCCCCAGATTCATTCCAGTGGTCTCACTTTGTTGAGCTCCATGCTCTGAAAGCTCCAACTAGTCTGTGCTACTTTTAATGACCTCATAACTGAGACTGCTTTGTGTTAAATCTTTTATTTTTTTATTTTTTTTTATTTACTGGTATTCTGTTTCTCTCAGGTTTGGGCTTGGAAATAAGATCCAGAATCTAATGGGTATGTCGATAATAATGAGTTAATTTAAATGCTAAACACTTAAACGTAGGTAAACATGTTACACAGTCATCAATTTTGGATGTAAGTCCTAATCAATGACATAGAGTGTTTGCTTTTTGGGTGACAGGACTAAAGAGAAACAACATAATTTGGCAAGTTGGACAGATGGTGATTTTAATCCTAGTTCTGATAAAACCTGAGCTAAAGTCCCTGCAGCTTGTATTTTATACACTGGACAGAGCAATACTTCTTATTGCAGATTTATGGTGTGTGTTAAAAAGGATAAAGAGAAGGAGACTACACTGCATAATCTGGCTTTTGATTTGTTGCTCAGTACACAGTATCCCCTTCTCGTCTAGGGCTGTTTGAAGACTTGCTGTTACAGGGGCACACACGCGCCTAGAGCCGAGAGTGCCAGCTGGCAGTTAGCACAAGGGGAGACTGGCTGATCACTGTTGGCTGTTCAAGAATGTCTGAGACATATTGGAGTCTGTTGGGGAGGAATCTGTGACTTCTCGACTTTCCACTTGCGATGTTTGCATCAGCTGTGTGGGGAGACACAAGCATCCTAATTGGCCTAAGTGATAAAGCATTTGATACCGCTGACAAACAAGACCTGCATTTTACTTTCCTTATCTATATTTACTGAGATTTTTGTGAGCTTATAAATGCTCTTCTTTATTCTAGTATTTTCTTGAACATAGTATTTGAGAGAAATCGAGTGTGGTAGTCTGAGGGTTAAAATACTGTTGTATAAAAAGAGAATGTTAAATATAGTTCAAAGAGCATTGGCATCATAAGTCTAGGAATTTAACTTAGTAATTAAAGAACTTTTAGAAATAATTTTCACTAATTTTTTGGCCTAAAACTTGTTCAGAAATGAAAAGGATTATATTTCTTCATGTAGATGATTTTCACATAAGTCTCTATTTATTTATTGAATAGGATTCTTTGTCTGTGGTGTCCATTTTATTTATCTTATGCTAAAAGAATAAAGATTTAGTAAGGCATTAAGTAGCCTCCAGATACAACTTTCCACAGTCCATGGAAAGTTAATCAGAACCAACAGTAGCTCATTCTTCACATTTTATGAATCAGGGCAGAACTCTTTTCACCTTCAGTGAGATGTGACTTAAATCTTACAGGCAGCCTGGGCAGTTATACCTCATTGTAATCACTATGATAAAGATTATTGGACATATATGAAACAGAAGAGGTGATTCTGGTTCAAAGCACACTGTTTGAAAACAGCAATAAAACATCAAAATGATAGAAATATACCTTCTCTTACAACATTCTTGATGGGAATGGTTTTCAAGAAAAAAAAGTTGGTTTACCACTTCAAAAGAGAGTTTTCTTTTTTGTAAAGTCTAAGCTTTTTTTTTCCTTTAGAGCATTTTATATATCACCAATTTTGAGGTACGAAACCCCACAATAAACAGTAGTAAACCCAACACTGAGTGCGGCAAGGGAATGTTGGTATTCCTAACAACTAGACAGTGGGGATGGGGGTGGAATAAATGTAGAAGAGGCCAATAAATCGAAACATGTTAAGGCTAGAGCAAGATCACTCAGTGACTAACCAGACAACATCTTTTATAGGACTACTGTTGATTATTAGAGACTTGTTTGTCCTTTATTTACTTTTATTTATTTGCCACAAGTTATTCACTTTGTATCCCAGCTGTAGCCCCTCCTTCTTCCCCTCCCAATCCTGCCTTCCCTCCCTCTACTCCTCCCATGCCCCTCCCTATCAGAAACTTTTTGTCTTACAAATTGGCTGTGTACCATTCTTAGCATTTCCTTTTTTTAGGTACCTTAGAAACACAAATTATATCATGATACTAATCTGTTTTATGACATATTATCCAATTTATGGGAAAAGATCTTAGTCTTCCTAATGAAAACCATTGTTTACCAAATAGCAAATATTTAATGAGGCATTTTCTCAACTTAGAAAGTCTGATAGCTTGTGAATCAACATTGTTGTTGTTGTTGTTGTTACCAATAGTAGCTCATTCTTATTGTTGTTGTTCATTCTCATTATTATTGTTGTCGTTGCTGTTTGAGGATTTTCTACATTTTGATGTTGGCTGTTTCCCTAGTAATTTAGAACTACAAGTGCAGTGACGTTTTTTTTTTAAATCCCCAGCAGGGGGTGCTCACCAAGAAGTCTAGCAGAAAACAAAGTTGAGCTCATCCGCTTGCTTTGGAAGTCACACAGTCACTCATGTCACTTCTGTACACCCATTCTAAATCTATGCAGTATCTAAAATGTATTTTAATGACTATGTAAAAACTTAAATGTCATCTGCAATTGCAAGGCTGCTAATGAGTTTGGCATAGTCAGCCTTGTCTCTAAATAATTTGTAAATGTTGAGAAGCTATTTTTAAGTTACACCTTTGGGACCCTCTCTCCCTCCCTCTCTCTCTCTTTGTTACAAACACACACACAAATACACACACACACACACTACATGGCTAATTTGGGGATTATAATTATTAAAAAAAAAACTGTTCTTAAATTTCATTACACGGAAGGGCACAGAATATAGAATCTGACAAATTCTTTTGAACATCACTTATTATGGGTTATCTCTAAAATTGGTAGTCTTTCTGAATCTCAGAGTTTCCCATAAACATAATTGGTTTAGTAAAGTGCCCGCATTGATAATCTCTCTCATTTCTATGTTGATTAAGCTTCTCCTAATGGAGTTGATGCATAGCAAGAAAAAAAAATTACACTGCAAGAGAATTCAAATGAGTGGTACACAAGACCAGCACATAAGCCCACATTATTAAGATTTGAAATTAATCCTCAACCTTTCTGAGGAGAATAGCTATAGGTTAAGTGGTAACGATGACAATAATAACACGTTTATTTAGTGCCTCCTGGCTTCCACATAAGTTATCTCCTTGGTTCTTCCCCAAGATCCTATTAGCTAGATGATCATTCCCATTCCTCAGTGCAGGAAACCGAAGCTCAGGGACAGATCAAGAGAATACTTCCGGTTCATGCAACCATCAACCAGCACATCTGGGGCTTCAAGTCAGAAGGTCTGAATTAGATTCACGTACTTATTTATTTATTTATTTATTTATTTATTTATTTATTCATTTATTTATTTATTCATTTATTTATTTACCATTCATTCATTCATTCATTCATTCATTCATTCATTTTGGGGGGTCTTCTGTAGGAAATATCACAGCTAGTACTATTCTTGATTTTCAAAGAGGAATGGGCAGACAGTATGCATATTACATCATGCAAAATTCTCCAGACGTGCTTACATTAGCTGAGAAGCTGCGGGTGTCACCCCTGGACACAGCTGCCTGGTACCTTGCCATCCGCTCCTTCAGGGAGAGCGCCTCGAGGAGATCGGACTGGCCTTCACTTCCAGGTGTACTGGCTTCTCCGGACTTAGTAAGGTTGAAGGTGACTGAAAACAAAGGTAGCGTTTTCAGATAGGTGTCAGCTTGAGAAGAAAATGGCACCAACTAAGAACAGAAAGGGCTTCTACAGTGCTTGCTTTCCTAACCCGGACTGAAAAGTATCACAGCACATTCAAAGTTTCTCTGTCAATTTCTTTTTTCCAAGCTTCAGGGCAAAGATAGAAAATGCGCATGCAGGAGAATATCCTCATAAAACACCATTATTGCCCATCCCTCCTACTTCTGCAGTTAGTATGATGAGAAATGATAATTTAATAATAGATACATAATTTTAATAATTAATATTCTTCAAGCGCTGTACGTTGCATTTATGCTAAACACTGCATAAACATCTCATTGGCTTCTCTAACAACCCTGTGGGCAGATGCTATTTCTTAAAGTTTATATGGGTGAAAACAGAAAAACACAGTGGTTAAAACAACAACAAGAACAACAATAAAAAAGCTCCCCAGGATCACAAAATTTCTAAGGGGTAGGTTTGAATACAGTTGGAATATTAACAAGGACATCTTTGTTCTTTGAATCTTTCCTTGTGCTCAACCCTGAAGGAGGTATATGCAACTAAAACCAAAGGTTGCAGACTGTAGATTCTTTCCTTTTAATCGGACACAGAGTGTACATAAGAAAGAACAGTAATAACATTAGTAATGGCTTTGTCTGTCACCTGCAGCAGAAAGTTTGGTATTTTTCCCACTAAACCAGACAGAGAAGATTTTCACACCTGGAACTAACACAAAGGGATTGATTGCGAGGTTACAGAATGGTGGTATCCTGAGCCAAAAGAACCCCTGTGGCCAATCCAATACAAGCACAGCCTTAGACATCAGTCACCGTGTGCCCCAGTATCAGCTCTCAGTGAAAGGACTCTCATAGTTACATGACTCTCCACCATTAGGTAGCTCACATGTGCCCAAACTGGTCTCATAGCCAGGTTTTCTTGTTTAATGCAGTGCTTTTCAGCACCTACTTTGCTAGATGGTTTACCACACATTCTAAGAAGTATGTGTGTGCATGCACTCACACACATGTGGACACATGTGTGAATGTGATTGTGTGAGTACTTTTTCCAACTCTTAAGCATATGCACTCCAAGGTTGCCCTCCTTGGTGATTATAGCTTCTGAGACAAAGATGTGACTCTTTGGTGTATTTTATTATGTAGGTTGGTTTAATATAACCACTCTGGACCGAACTGTAAATCACTTCGAGTAATAATATGCCAACTCACTTCCTTCTTTCCTTATTCCTCCTCAGCCCTCAGCCTCCACAGTAAAACATCTTATTGGGTTGTTCACTTTTAATTTTTTTTGGTGTCTCAAGATTTATGTGCACAATGGCTCATAAGAACAGCTTCTGTGGCTCAAAAATAACTAGAACAGCTTGCACTTTAACTCCACGACTTGGTATTTGTGGCTTTTTGTTCAAGTAAATATTTTATATGTTTAATAAAAACATCTTATTTACCATGTTATAAAAATACAAACTATAAAGTATCAAGAAGTGTGACTCTATCACAGTGATGCATTCACAAAGGTCAACTATTTTGAAATTTAACTGCCATCCTAAACTTGTATCACATAAGAACTGCAATGTTTCTGAGAAAAAAAAGGATTCCCACAAATCCCCATAATTTTTTCACATGCTTAGGAGAAATCCTAATTTTTCTGCATGTATAATCCATATGCAGATAGGTTCTCTTATGTTCAAACACAGTGGTCCCTTTTCATCATGACAAAGAGCTCTATAGTTTCAAATAAAATATGACTCATTAAATGTTTTTTTCATAACAAATATAAATATCATTTTGCATAATAGTAAAAAATTTCATCCCTTCATGATTAATCTTAGCCTAACCTAACTTGTTTATTCTTGCTAAAATGTACAGATGCTGTTTTTAATATGAAGTACTCCATTGTTATCATATTTCCACTTCTGGGAAAATGTTCAAGGTTATTATTAAAGCACTCAGGGGTCTTTGGATTGTATTTACCAACAGCCTTTTAGGCAGTGAAGAAACTACTGTATTTTTTATGTGTTCTCCAAACTTTCTGTCCACTGCTCTTAAATGGACAGGGGGCATGGAGTAGAAAGACCATAGTTAGCAAACAGGAAACCAAGTTGCTTCTCAATCTTCTAAGTCCAGACCTGCTAAATTTCTCTTAAAGAAGCAAAATGATGTTTCCGTACCTTATTCTCCAAGTATGGCACCAGGTACTCTTAACATGGTGCTGATCACACTTGACACAGTATTTTGGTCTTGGCTAGACAAGGCTTTCCTTAGGGATGTATGGAAGAAGAGGGATAGTGAGCCACAGGACCTTATCATTCCCTGCTCCAAAATATGTGGGTGTAACTGAGTTTAGAGAACAGCACAAATAAATTTGAAATATTTTTTTAAAAGTAGAAGTAATAAAAGAACAAATAGACCTGTTTGTTGTCACATAGTATATGTGGAAAAGAAGAAAATGATGGAAGTGATTGCTGTGAATAAGACAAGATAACAAGCTAAAAGGTTGAAGTGTCCTATGAAGAAGAAAAACCCCCAAATATTTAGATGAGCTTTGTTAGGAAGCTTCATAAGTACTAACATCACAAAAAAAGTTTATTAGAAGTTTTCTGTCTGTGGACATTACAGAAAATTCATTATATAGATAAGTAAAGCCATACCCAAAGAAGGACAGTGGGTTCCCTGTAGTTTCAAAGCTAATGGCATCACTATGCTGAGAATCCATCACACTCTAAATACACCAAGTTTCCTTTATTGCTAATACCAATGTAATTGACAATTCATTAAAACATCAATTCTTTATGTGACATAATAAACCACATAAAAAAGAAACAACACAGAGAGCAAAACAATGAAGGAAAATTAAATATTAAAAAATACAATCTGTCATGAAGACAAGTTTCAAACACTGAAGACAAGAATGTCTTTCATTAAGTGTTCTATTTGTTTTAGCAAAAGATATAAATGATCATTTTTGTAATAGAATGCCTTCTACAATACAGAAAATTCAAGTTATTATGTTCACACACAAGCTTTTCTTCTACAACTTTTAGAAGCAAACAAACTCATTTGATATTTTTTTTTTCTGCAGGCCACAGAAATTCATTATACCTGTTGTCAGTTTTTCTTTCCATGGAGAGTTCATGTTTACAGCAGTTTTTAAGGTACATTGGTGCAATATTATGCTCAGAGAATTCTTGACCAATTATTCACATCGGCACAATCAATCAAAGAAGACTGTGTATTTACCAGTCTGTTTTTTTTTTTTTTTTTTTTGTCAGCGATACAATAATGAGTCTCAGTTGCTAGGCACTAAATATAATAAGGAACCATCAATGAGATTATTTCAACTTGGGGTTTTCTCCTATTTTCATGAGTCTGTTGTCAAAAGAAGAGAACATAGCAATATGTGGCAACACTCGTTAATAAATCCCAAAAGGTTCATTCATATATTTAATGTTAACTACTGTCACTTAGCTGCTCAGTCTCCAGTTTGAGATTAAACTGTCTACATATGTTGCATGTTAGAATAAAAATAAAAAGTGACAAGCATGTCTCACCAACAATTATCTTACAATATTAAATATTGCAAATTCAGTCCTAATACCTTTAAACAGTAGCAATGTGAAATATAGGCCAGCATCCTGATACATAAATCCAGGGTCTGTGTGTTACTTCAAAATGCTGCCAGCATCATAAAAATGTCCGCACATAAAATGCCCAATGTGGCAGGGTTCACAGGCACAAGTGCTCTGTCACTGTCTTACTTATAAAGCCAGATTTCATGTCAGCATGTTTTCTAAATGTAAATACTTCTTATTGCTTCCGAAATATGGGAGGCACATTCCCAAACTACAGCTCTGGAAAAAGTCTTACAAAACGGATGAGTGCATAATAAAATAATAGATTCTGTGAGATGAAATTCATGCATTAGACATTAGACACTCTAAAACTGGCTTATTTACATATAACTTGAATTTACGTGAATCATATCATTTTCCGTTTTACCTACCCAACATGGAATATGCAAAATTCTAAAATTCAAATGATCCAATAAAACCCATGCTTGCATAAAATCAATATTCACTAATACAAAAAGAATGTTGTGAAAAACAAAAAACCTGTAGTATGAAGTGGAAAATATTTGAACTTTTTATTTCATTGAGAAACTGCTAGCACTTGTGTGCGGCAGGAGGCTGGTATCAGCCAAACCAAATTCTCAGCAGAGATCAAGGTAAAATCAAAAGATGACAAAAACTTCAAGATTCAAAAACAAAAACAAAAACAAAACACCAGAAGAATGAAGGTAATATGGTAAGCCGTAGATTGGAAATGAGTGATATATTAGCAATAGCATGAAAGCAGATGAAAGACACAAGAAAAATCTGTCTTCTGATATCTTCTATTTCTTTCTTCAGAGATTGAAAGTTTTTTTCATACAAGTCTTTGACTTGCTTGGTTAGAGTCACATCAAGGTACTTTATGTCCTTTGTGGCTATTGTGAAGGGTGTCATTTCCCTAATTCCTTTCTCAGCCCTTTTGTCTTTTGTATACCAGGAGGGCTACTGATTTTTTTTTTTTTAGTTGATTTTGTATTCAGCCCTTGGCTAAAGGTGTTTATCAGCTATAGGAGTTCCCTGGCAGAATTTTTGGGGTCACTCATGTATACTGTCATATCATCTGCAAATACTGATACTTTGACTTCTTCCTTTCCGAGCTGAATCCCCTTGATCTCCTTTAATTGTCTTATTGCTCTAGCAAGGACTTCAAGTGCTATGTTAAAGAGGTATGGAGAAAGTGGGCAGCTTTGCCTCGTCCCTGATTTCAGTGGGATTGATTTAAGTTTCTTTCTGCTTAATGTTGGCTATAGGCTTGCTGTGTATTGCCTTTATTATGTTTATGTAAGTGCCTTGTATTCCTTATCTCTCCAGGACTTTAAAAATAAATAAATGTTGGATTTTATCAAATGCTTTTTCATCACATAAGGAGATTATCATGTGGTCTTTTTCTTTCATTTTGTTTATATGGTGGATCACATTGATGGATTTTCATATATTGAACCACCCCTGCATACCTGGGATGAAGCCTACTTGGTCATAGCGGAGAGATCTGTGATGTATTCTTGGACTTCTTTTGTGAGTATTTTATTGAGTATTTTTGCATCAATGTTTATAAGATTGGTCTGAAATTCTCTTTCTTTGTTGGGTCTTTGTGAGGTTTAGGTATCAAGGTGACTATGGCTTCATAGAATGAGTTTGGTAATGTTCCTTCTGTTTCTATGTTGTGGAATAGCTTGAAGAGTATTGGTGTTAGTTCTTCTTTGAACTTCTGTTAGAATTCTATGCTGAAACCATCTAGCCCTGTATTTTTTTTTACACAGGAGTCTTTTCTGAGACTGATACTCCAAACAAGGACTATGCATGGAGATAACCTAGAACCCTAGCACAGAAGTAGCGCATGGCAGCTCAGTGTCCAAGAAGGTTCCCCAGTAATAGGTACATGGACCATTTCTGACATGAAGTAATGGGCTGGCTCTTTGATTACCTCCACCTGAGGTGGGAGCAGCCTTACCAGTCCACAGAGGAAGACAATGAAGCCAGTCCTGATGAGACCTGATAGACTAGGATCAGAAGGAAGGGGAAGTCCTACTCCACTATCAATGGACTGGGAGAGGGGCATAGGAGAGAAAAGGGGAGGGTAGAATTGGGAGGGGCTAGAAAGTGAATAAACTACAATTAATAAATATAATAAAAAACTCCCAAAATAAAGGTAGGCAAGGAAATAGAATGAAGGTATGGGAGATACTACAAAGCATGGTCATGGACCATGTCCCTGAGTTGTGATGCTTGAGCAGAGGTAAATGAGAGAGGAGGCACAAAGGTCTAAAAATAGGTCAGCCTGTAGAGTAAAAATATGTAGAAATAGGTAGAGACTCCAAGGTGAATATGTTTTATGATGACAAGTTGACCAGGCTGACTCAAGCAGATAAGAAAAGAGATCTGGAATTTTTCAAGAGGCAGATAGATAGTAGCCAGTCACACTGGACTTAACAAAGCACTGGGGTCTAGATAATCTTTAAAGTGAGAGATAGCCATTGCTGGAAAAAAAAGAAAAAAATATCTAAGCAACACACATCACATTTTAAGATATTGTAAAGGAAATACTTTGTTGAAAATGAAATTTGGATATAAATGAAAATAGTTACCATAACCCAGAATTTAACATAATCAGGTACCATAGCAATTTATTGGTAAAAGAATTTGAAAGTTTCCAGGTGACAATGCAATCAGAATTTTTTTCCCCTTCATCCATCCCTCTTCTCCTCTCATGTCCCTCTTCCAGTCCACTCTTAGGGGACATTCTCCTCCCCTTCCATCTCACCCAGCCTATCAGAAATCATCAGGACTGGCTTCACAGTCTTCCTCTATGGCCTGGTAAGGCTGCGCCCCCCCCCCCCCCCCCCGCCCGGGGCCATCTCCCAGGCCCCCCCCCTCCCCTCCCAGCAACCCCCCCCCCCCCCCCCCCCCCCCCCCCACCAAAAAACATCCGGGCGGGCCCCCCCCCCCTCCCCCTTGGGCCGGGGGAGGGCCCCCCCCCCCCCCCCCCCGAGGGAAGTGATCAATGAGCCAGCCACTGAATTCATGTCAGAGACAGCACCTATTCCCCTTACTAGGGTACCCACTTGGAGAATGAGCTGCCATGAGCTACATCTGTGCTGGGGTTCTAGGTTATCTCCACGCATGGTCCTTGTTTGGAGTATCAGTCTCAGAAAAGACTGTGCCCAGATATTTTGGCTCTGTTGCTCTTCTTGTGGAGCTTCTATCCTTTCCAGGTCTTTCATCTCCCCTTTCTTTCATAAGATTCCCTGTACTCTGCCCAAAGTTTGGCTATGAGTCTCAGCATCTGCTTTAATACCCTGCTGGGTAGAGCCTTTCAAAGGCCTTCTGTGTAGATCTGTATTTATCACCCTGCACAAAACTAAAGTCCAAGTGGATCAATGATCTTAACATAAAACCAGACACACTAAAGCGGTTAGAAGAAAAAGTGGGGAAGAGCCTTGAACTCATTGACACAGGAGACAACTTCCTGAACAGAACACCAACAGCACAGACTCTAAGAGCAACAATCAATAAATGGGACCTCATGAAAAACTGAAAAGCTTCTGTAAAGCAAAGGACACTGTCATCTGAATAGAACTACAGCCTACAGAAGAAAAGATCTTCACCAACCCTTTATCTGACAGAGGACTAATATCCAGAATATATAAAGAACTAAAGAAGATAAACACCAGCAACCATGTAATACAATTAAAAAAAAATGGGGTACAGAGCGAAACAGAGAATTCTCAATAGAGGAATATTGAATGACAGAGAAACGCTTAAAGAAATGTTCAGTGTCCTTAGTCATCAGGAAAATGGACATCAAAATGATCCCAAGATTTCACCTTACACCCATCATAATGGCTAAGATCAAAAACTCAAGTGGAAATCAGAAATTTATAAATGTCCTTGAATATGAAGAGTTTCTGTGATGAAAGAACAACATTCAGATACTCTCAGGTGTTTCTTTCATACATTGATTATCATGAGAAACTAGGCAACCAGTTATTGACTAATAAAATTTAATTGTATGACTCCAAAAACTGGTCTTCATCTAACCTGATAACCACAAGGAAAAGAATGAAAGCATCCACACTGATGGTAATAAAAACAAAAACAAAAACAACCATCCAAGAATGAGAAAAGGCTTTTATATAGTGCTTCCATATGAAGTCCTATATAAATATATAATATCAAATGTACCAACTATTGAATTAATAACAAATTAAACTTAATATTGAAAGACAAATACTACAAATAAACTCACAAGAAACAGGCAGTATATCTAAAAGCATTTCAACAAAAAATGTTGGCCAAAAATATATTAAATTCATATAAAGAAAAGCTTTCTAAGTTATATATTTTTTTTCAGACAAAATCACTACGGAAACAAATTACATAGAATAAAATAGAGAGCCATTCTACTGATGAAATACAGTACCCATCTAATGCCTGTGGATCTTTTTGCTTATTATCATTGTAAAGAAACACAAGATAACACAAAGATTAAGAAAAAGAAAGAGACAGGAAAGCGTGTCTATAATTTTCTCATTTCATATTTGTAGAGTAAATTAAACATACATTATTGTAATAAAATAACTAATAAGGCCTAGTTTAGAATATCTACAAAGAACATAGGATATCTTTGTTTTTTCCTCCCCTTCTTTGAGGTAGACATTTATAGCCCCAAATGGTAGTGTGCTTATACAAGGTGAATATGTACAGGCAGCACATAAGCCATCTGTGATGTTGGAGGTAAGGCTGGAGGCTTGCTGGGGTCGCCTTCTTGCATGTGTGCAAGGGAAAGATGCAGAAAGGATTAATCAACAACAAGGCTAAGAAATTGTGTGTGAATAGTTGGGCAGTGACTTTGAGGACACCATTAGGAGATCTTCATCCTTCAGCATCTGGTAAATGAAGTACAGGTTATGTTGAAGGGTTAAATGCTTTTTAAAGTGATGAAAATCCTTAGCAGACCATCAGTGGTTTATAAGATGATTTTAAGAGAATGTCCTGACATAGATCGATGTATAGATATAGAGACAGAGGTAGAGATGAGAGAGATGCTAGATAGAGACCATATAGATGATATACATCGACAGAGATAGAGGTAGATGATCTAGATAGAGATAGAGTTAGAGATATAATCACTTCAGAAAACAATTATACTAACTTTATAGCAGGAATAAAACTGGATGGAATTGGATATGGGAAACCTAAAAAAAAAAATTCAAATGTTTTAGAAAAAGTTTGTAGGAAGAAAGAAAACTAGAGATGGAGAATATTCAGTGGGTTTCAGGGGTCAGTTCCAATAAAGATCACCAATAAGCCATCCAAATGCTAACATCACTGAATTATAGGAAAAGAACTCAAAATGATTTACAAGTAAACAAAACAAAACAAAACAAAACAAAAAAACAAGAGCAGGCCAGTGTAGGCAGACAAGTCAAGAGTATTAAGTAATACTCTTGATCATGATGTGAGGGGAGGGTTTTTTAGTGTTTTTTTTTGGGGGGGGGAAGGAGGGCAAGTAAACGGAGATACAGATAGTTTTAGAACTCCCTGCTTGTCCCATGGCTGATGAGATGCACACCTGGGGGAGTAGCTGGGCCTGCTTGCCTTCAGCCTCACTGACAAGTCCTTTGTCACTGTTGCTGGGGCATTCCTTCTCTGGTATTAGTTCCCAGCTCACTGGGACCCTGACATGTCCTGAAGACCAGCTGAGACATCCGGCTTCATGTACTGAATCATTATCAGATTCTTGACATTATATACAGGAGACAGATACTATTGGACCACTAGCCAGACAGACCACAGCCTGTAAGTCAATCTAATAAATTCCCCTTTAAAACATAAAATTCATTCTATCAGTTCTTCTCTTCTAGAGAACACTGACTGATATGATATTTTTCTGTTGTGAACTGGTTCATTTTACAGATATAATAAGACAGTTAACAGACTTCCAGATGGCTAACACAGTTGTAATTATGACTCAAAACAGACTCTAAGGTTCAACAGCCAGGTAAACTATTTAGAAGAAGAACATAATTTGAATTATTTTTTCTTTGAAATTTCTCTGACGTCACCACCAAAAGCCTTGATTTAGTTCTAAGAATCAGTCAAGAATGAGATGTTGGGTCCCATGGCTGAAGGAATTTTTGATGCTATTCAAGAAGGCAAGTTCTTTAAGAGTGACACAGCAGCTGCCTTGATATTTATTCTGGATGTGTCATAAAGAACTCACAACTGTTTAGCACTTGGGAAATTGATTGAGAATTGAACTGGGAAAGTGCTGAGGTAAATTTTATTAAATATAAATATATGACCTATAATCAAGTTTGAATTTGTGTGCAGAATATGATTGCATTAGACATAGCATAGGCTCATATCCATTAGCAGGAATACTCTTTTTGTAATTTTAATATTTACATATCTTTCAGCTAACAAGAAAATTCATTTCTGTAAGCATTTAAAGTACTCCTATCATGCCAAATACATTATCAATTTGAGTTTTTAAGATTCTTATCCCTTATTTGAATATTATAAAACCAAGTAATAGATGATAATATGACAGAGCAATAGTCCAGCCCGGTATTGCATAAAATCACAGCTCTTACCACAACGAGGAAGGGCAAGGGAATAAAATGAGTGTCAGTGGATGCCATAGCATCACAAAAACTGTCTCCTGGCATCCTTCTAGCATGGAAACAGACCCATGGAAACTTCAACCCATCACCCCATTATCTCATTTTCATCCAAAACAACGTGCTGTGGCATGCGTACTCCTAACTTTCCCTGATTTCATCCCTGCACCCAACTGTATGGAAGTTTATTCATTCACAAAGTTCTCTCCTCAGCAACGCAGGGAATTTGTTCTTGGCTCCTTTTCAGGTTCTCTCTCATTAGAACTTGTTTACCAGATACCAGAAAACAACCTGCAAATGAAGTGGCCAAGTAGAAGAAGAGAAGATGCAGTGTACGTTGGACAAAATAGGAGTTGGCATAATGATGTTTATATCTCAGGCCCTCGAACCTATGACATGTTAACTTACATGAAAACGAAAGAATTAATTATAATTAATTTACTTTGTATCCCAGCTGTAGCCCCCTCTCTCATTCCCTCCCAATTACACCCACCCTCCCTCATAATAAACTGTAATTAATATAAAAATAGCAGTGTTTTCAAAGCAAAGACTCATGACCAAACCTTTGGCAGAGTACAGGGAATCATAAGAAAGAAGGGGAGTTAGTCTGATGAGGAAAGGATAGGAGCTCCACAAGGACCAAAGATATCTGGGCACAGGGTCTTTTCTGAGACTGACATGCAACCAAGGACCATGTATGAATGTAACCTAGAACCTCTGCTCAGATGTAGCCTGTGGTAGCTCAGTAACCAATTGGTTTCCCATAGTGAGGGGAACAAGAACTATTTCTAACAGGAACTCAATGACTGGCTCTTTGGCCTCCCCACCCCCCAAGGGAGGAGCAGTCCTGTTAGGCCACAGAGGAGAGCTTTGCAGCCAGTCCTGAAGATACCTGATAAAACAGGATCAGATGAATGGGGAGGAGGTTCCCCCTATCAGTGGACTTGGCAAGGGGCACGGTGGAGATGAGGGAGGGAGGGACTGGGAGGGAATGAAGGATCAGGACACGGCTGGGATACAGAGTTAATAAAATGTAACTGATAAGAAAAAAAATAAAATTAAATTAAAAAAAACTCCATTTAAATCTGTAAATATTACTTAAATATTACTTCATTTGTTAGGACTCTAGCATTAACATGCAATTTTTATTTATAAGTTAACTCCTTTATGATAAAATATAATAACAGTAGTTTAGATATTAAGAGCAATTGCTACTCTTGCAAAGTACCTAGGTTCAGTTCCCAGAATTCAAACAGCTGTCACCAACTACCCGTGACTCCAGTTTTAGGAAATCTAATACCCTTTCCTAATCCCCACCACTATCAGAGGTACAACTGTTACACATACACGAATGTTAACTAAACATTCATCTATAGAGAATACAAGAAATAAATCTTTTAAAAAATTATTAAATTTTTATTTTTTGTATTAAAAAATAAATAAATAAAGATTTAATTAAAATAAAAGAATTTTGCTGCTGCTACGCAGCTAAGGATCTTGAAATCGGAAGAGTTTCCTGGATTCTCTCTATGGTTAAATTGTAATCCCAAGAGGCTTCATAAGTCAAAGAGCGAAACAGGAGAATAGCATAGTAAGGACTGAAGAGAAGAGAAAAGGAGAGGAAAGGAGAGGAGAGAGAAGGAGAGAGGAGAGAGGAGAGAGGAGATAGATGGATGGATAGATAGATAGATAGATAGATAGATAGATAGATAGATAGATAGATAGATAGGTAGATAGATAGATAGATAGAGAGGCTTTTCAGGAGGTAAAAGTAAGTAATAAAGATGGATCTACCTTCCAGATGGTAGATAAGTTAGAAGATAGTTCTCCTGTGAAGCTTGTTGGAGGAACTTGGCCTACAAGTCATCTTGATTTCTGCACAGTGAATCTCCTCGGGAATACAGGACACCTACAACTGCAATATAACATTTTTTTTCCTGATGTTTGTTGTCATTTGTGACAAAACAATAGGAAATTGTGCTGGCTTGTTTTTTTCTTTTTAATTCTTCTCTTATCCATTACATTCCAAATACAGCTTCTCTTCCCTTCACTGTTTCCAGTCCCCCTTCTTCCGTCTCCTTCAAATGCATTCCTTCCCTGCTTCCCTTCATAAAATTATGTCAATTTGACATAGCCTAGAGTTATTCGGGAAGAGGGAACCTCTAGAGAGACAATGCCCCCATGAGCTTGGCCTGTGGGCCATCCTTTGGTACCGATTCATAATTAGTAATTGATGTGGGAGGCCCCTGTCCACTGTGGAAGGTGTCGTCCTGGACAGCTGGTCCTGAGGTACATAAAAAGTCAGGCTGAAAAAGCCTTGGAAAGCAACCCAGTAAGCACTGTTCCTCCATGGCCTCTGCATCCTTTCCTGCCTTAAGGTTCCTGCCACAATTTCCCTGAATTATCTACAACAAGCTGTAAAACGAAATAAATCCTTTCTTCCCCAAGTTGCTCTTGGTCAAGGTGCCTTGACCAAGATATAAATTCTAACTATGACAGAAATCAGCAAATCATTCATTGTACATATATGTGTGTCTATCTATCTATCTATCTATCTATCTATCTATCTATCTATCTATCTATCTATCTATCTAT
>NW_026585895.1:16759737-16838254 GCF_907164565.1 Psammomys obesus
TATCTATCTATCTATCTATCTATCTATCTATCTATCTATCTATCTATGTCTAGTAAGAACACAGAGAGAGGAAACATAGAGAGAGAAAACACACACACATACACACACAGAATGCTTGGGTCAAATGTTCATTCAGACCCCCTTGTATGGATGCAGCGATATCTATATTGCTGCATATATATATATATATATATATATGTATATCTGTATTCTGAATGGATGCAGAAAATCTATAGATTTTCCATATTCTTTTTGAAGATTCTATCACGCTTTCTGGTCAGAGAGCAATTATGAATGAACAGAATTTAAGAGGAAATTTGATAATCATTAGAATGAAAATATTGCCAGTCTGGGCATATTTGAGAATTTAATCATACTGCGGTTAAACATTTTTAATTAATTGCTTAGCTTAGAGAATTAGCCTGTTTTTAAAAAAATCAATAATTGAATGAAATGATTTAAGTTTCAATGAAATGGCCAAATAAGTTGAACCATTAAATGCTTGTAGACGGTTTCTATTTCTCAGCATATGCTTCCGGTTGGCCATTTTTCTTCTCTAGAACAATCAGACATCTTACACCATAATAACCTGTCAGTTATTGTATGTTTATCATGTGTCCGTCATTTTCCTTGCGTTATACATTGATTCTCATATTTGGTAAGGAATTTATTCCCATTTTACTGATGAAATAATGAACAAAAGATAAAATCAAAGACTGGGGAAATATTTCAGTGGTAAAGTGCCTGTTGTGAAGGAATGAAGACCGACACAAGGCTGGATCGCTCAAACACACATAAAATATTGTAAGAGCCAAATGTTTCGAGGATTGCTGGAAACGGAGATTTCTAGAATTGACAAGACCGTGGCACACATGTGCTCACGGTGACCATCATTGCACACACAGACCTTTACAAAACCCAATCAGTCAAAATTTTAACACGGAATGTAGGGGTCCCAGAAGCCCTGCCCATCGCTGAGGAGGCATATCCAGTTAATGACTGTCAATAGGAGAGCTAGATTCTTTTTAGGACATGGACCCTCCTAGGTTGGACATGTGCCAGGGCATGGTCCTGTATAGACCCATGCCCCGCTAGTGGACTCAATGCAGTTACCAAACAGAAAAATTTCTTGGGAGGAAGATTTGGTAGTGAAGGTGGATTTGATCAAAACATACTGTACATGTTTGAAATCCTCAAGAATAAATTAAGACATTTGTAAATAGCTGGGCATGCAGAACAGACACTGAAGGGGTAGGCAGGTGGATCCCTACAGCAGACTGGCAGCTAACCAAGCAAATCAGTGAGCTTTGCGTTCCTGGAAAGACACTTCACAGAACAAATAGCAACAAACCACCTGATGTTGACCTCTGACACACACATGCATGTAGCTCAACATTCATATGTACACACACACACCACACACCAACACATGTGTGTACGATAGAATCAACTATAAAGTGGCTGAAAGCCTATATGAATTTCTGCATATGTGGTAGTTTCATTCTGCACATGCTCTTATGTAAAGATAATTTTATTAAAATATTATGTTTACAGTTCCAAGTAGATTTTTAATTAGGGACATGAATCCTTCCCGATTCCTGAATATCTGCATATTATCATTCCTAGTTATTGATTTCAGTGTAATCTAAGGTAGATCAATGGGAAAACATTGAGTTTCTATAGCGCTAAGTGGTTTCTTTTTCATCCTTATAAGCTTGTGTAGAAGTAGAGATCACAGTGGATTGTTCAGTTCCATTGCTTTGTTCATTACAGAGATTACACTAATGAAAGGTTAGATATGGAACTAAGAGAGCAGGGAAAGAAATGGCCTTATGGCAAGATGGAGAAAATGCAAAGCAGAGGTCACAGCTTTCATTTTCTAGCGATTTTCTAGTCTCTTCCCTGGATGAAGGGTAGAGTGAGGCTTCTATTTTTCCTTAGTTTGAATTTTCTTTCCCACCACTGAGGGGATTCGAAACCCTGTCCTTGCAGAGCAGTTAATCATTGGCCAGTCAGTGCTATGGGAACAAATTAACCATTATTATATTCAGTTATGCTTTTCTTAGAAAGAGAAGGGGAGAAAAGTACTAGGTAAATCCTCAAAAAATATCGTGTCGTAAGAGGTGTTCATCTGACCTTATTTCTAAAACTAGAAATAAAACAGTGTGTGCCATTTTATTGCTGGCTTCTGAATTAAACCAAAAAAAAAAAAAAATTCCCAGATGGTCGTCCTGCTGAGGAAGACAGCTTGTCTGAAGATATTCTACATTCAGTTATCATTATATAAGTTATCTTTAGGAAGTTGGTGAAATAAACTACATATCTTTGCCAACCCCCAAAATGCACTTATTCCCACATAAAAATACATTAAAATGAATACAGCCCAATATGACAAAGGAATTAAAGTATCATAACTAGCCTAATGGTAACTCCATTTCTCTTCCAGTTTTTCCCACTTAATTCAGATAATGGATCTTAAAATTTAGAAAGTATACTTCTAAATTAAACATGATGGAACACATTAATTCCCAGTGTTTGGAAGGCTAAGTTAGAAAGTTCTTGATTCTTAGACATGGGATAATATGCTAGTATTTTACCCTCTAAAAATATATTTGATCACTTTAGGGAATCTGTGTTAGATCATACTACTTTCCATTTTTCATGTCAGCAAGTATTTTTTTCTAATTTTTTTTTTATAACTGTGTCTTTATCAGTCTTTGTTGGAACTACTTTGGAAAGGCAGAGTACTTGGAGAATAACAATCTGTTTTAAACCCATAATTTGTAATTTCTTGTCTTCCTCTGGTAATTAATGTTTGACTTTAACTCAATTGCTTAATGTTTTTTAATCCTCCTGTTTTTTACCTATTTAATGGGACTTAGATAGTTGTATTTGGAGACTCTATGTGATATTATAAAATGAAATAGTTTTCCACACAGTACCTTTTATAGAGTAAACCAAGTGCTTTTTCTGTCTGCCAACCCTCTGAGCATTTTTATATCCCCTAGATCAAGGAATGTGGATTCATATATTCATAAAATGTATATATATATATATATATATATATATATATATATGTCAAGAATGAGAAATAAGAAAAGTTATAAATAGCAAAATTATTATGCAGCAAAGAAAGGACTTGGTTTTGATTCATCTAAATTTCACATTTCCATTATCTTAAGGAACATACCCCATTCTTCTTTCCATCACGATGCCCAAATCAAAGAGGACACAAGACATGAAATATTGGATAATTTAGAGTTAAGATTGTAGCAAGGAATTATCCTACACATATGACTACACTGTGCTGATGAAAAGAATATAAAAGAGAAAAATTACTTAGTAAATATATACAATATTCAAAAGTTTGTTTTATTGGAAGTTTGGCACTAGACAATCAACCAAGTTTGCACAAGCAAACATCACACGAGCCATATTAAAATAGATTCACAGAGACATCCTAGGATAGGACACTTCAAGGATGGGCCATGTTCTCTTCCAAATGACCCTTCATGTTCTCTTCTGCTCCATATATTTAAGAACTATAAATTACCCTGGGTAAGATGATTAATCCTCACTCAGAAAGACAAATGGGATGGACATTAGAAGAAGGAGAAAACAGGAAACAGTACAGGACCCTACCACAGAGGGCCTCTGGAAGACTCTACCCAGCAGTATATCAAAGCAGATACTGAGACTCATAACCAAACTTTGGGCAGAGTGCAGGGGATTTTATGAAAGAAGGGGGAGATAGAAAGACAGGAGGGGACAGGACCTAGGACCTCCACAAGAAGAGCAACAGTACCAAAATATCTAAGAACAGTTTTTGTTTTGTTTTTTTTCTGAGATGGATACTCTAGCCAAGGACCATTCATGGAGATAACCTAATACCTGCTCAGATGCAGCTCATGGCAGCTCAGTATCCAAGTGAGTTCGAACTGGGACTGTCTCTGACATGAACTCACTGGCTGGCTCTTTGACAACTTCTCCCTGAGTAGGGAGCAGCCTTGTCAGGCCACAGAGGAGAACAATGCAGAAAGTCCTGATGAGACCTGATAAGCTAGGGTCAGATGGAAGGGGAGGAGGACATCCCTATCAGTGGACTTGGAGAGAGGCTTGGGAGGAGATGAAGGAGGAAGGGTAGGGTTGGGAGGGAATGAGGTAGGGGGCTACAGCTGGGATACAAAGTGAATAATCTGTAATTAATATAAAAAATAAAAATTAAATTAAATTAAAAAGAACTATAAATTAATCACTACAGTAGCTCAAAGGAATTGTTGATATTTTTTAATTTTCAAAAGCACATGCATAAGCAGGGATGCTTGTACATGTCCTAGAATAGAGCTAACGACAATAAATAAACTTCCATTCTACTCATTTTGACCTTTGGAAACCTACTAAAGAGAAACAAAAGACAATTCCTTCTTTTATATATGATTCTTCATATTGTTTGTGTTGTTATCTGCTAAGTAGTCATGTGCTTCAAGTGTTATACTGTGAAAAAAATTATATCCTAAATTAAAAAGATGTGGCTGTATTTCATTAGTTTGACTGTGGGCATTTTTTTCTCTTTACGGATTTCTTCTATTTAATTTGATCTCTATGTTGTTCTTTCTAAGGTCTCTGCTCTTGAAAAATCTTAGAATTCATATCACTCCACATTTTCACCTCTTACTGAATTTCTGCCTTTGGATATAATTTCTTCCCTACTTTGTTCCTGATGTATCACCCAAACTGCTGATTCATTCCGATCCTCCTAAAATTCTCAGTCTCATCTCTCCAAATCCTCCTTCTTGTCTGTTCATGTGTCTGCTGAGAAGGTTTTTCCTCTTCTTTCTATTTCTCCAGTGTAGAAATTGAGTCTCGAGAAACAGGAAGCCAATACGCCCACTTCAACCATGGGGATATCATGGGCAAGATCTGCTTATGATGAAGAGAAAATGGCATGTCTCTCAAATAGATTAAAGTATCAACCTGCACCTCTAGAGTATTTGAGATCTCCAGAATATACTGAAAACTGACGTTTTGGGCATACATGCATACACAGATCATTGATAGATTGAATGACCTATACATATGATCCTAAAATGTGTCTTTTCTTAGAATGAACACATATTCTCTCTCACAGGCTTGGGAAACTCCAGAGATCATCTGCACTGAACCATCCATCTTGTTTTAGTGTCACCGATGTGATCAGCATTTGTACTGGTTAGATTTTTTGATTCTGTGGTCAAATTAAAGAATAGTTTATAAAGAGGCACTGTTTGTTTTGCTTGTAGTGTCAAAGTGTCAGTTCATCATTGTGAGAAAGGTTTGTTGAAACTGAGTGGTTCATATCAGCATCAGGAAGTGGAGAAAAGCTACTCTTAAATGGCTCATGGGAAGTCTCTTCTCTAAGAAGAAAGGTGGTGGGGCATAGAGGGAGGAGAGGGGAAGGGAGAAGGAGAGAGTGGGAGAAGGGGGGAAACTTTCTACCGAGATGTCAAGTAAATAAACAAATTCTTTATAGGAATGCAAAGGGGGCTCATGGCAAGCCACAGTCTTCAGTCACATTTCCAGTGACCTATTCCCTTTTACTAGGCTCTGCTTCCCACGTTTCATCCATCCCTTCTGATAAGACGCTATTAAGGGATGATCCACCCACCATTGACATCAGAACCGTTGTGATCCAATAGTCTCTGGAAGCCCTGGGACGGAACTCAGAGTTACATTTTACATATCTGTTCTCAGTTTAATCAAGTTGATATCTTTAGCCAAAAAGTGCTCAAAGATCAAACCCAAGCAGTGGTTATGTAATAGAAATGAGACTATAATAATTTGCAGCTTAGATGAATATCTTTCTGACAAGCCTATGCTTAAAATTGTCTAAATGTGGGCAGAAATTAGCAAACAGTTATTTACTGTCTAGTACCTTGAACAATTTCTGTGCTAAGAGCATACTGGATCAGCAAGAACCTCATCCTTTTTCAGAAATCTCCAAAGTCTTTACTGTCCCCTAACTTTCAACCCTCTGTTAAGACTAGAATCTGAAAATTATTCTGTTGAAGCATAATAACGAAGTTTCAAGTCACCAAATTGTACATCTCATTAACTTAGCCGTGGTTTGGTGGCTTTTCAACTAATAACACATTTCCTTAAAAAAATACTTAAACCAATCCAACTTTTTCTTAGAGAAATAAAGTCTCTTAATTTGAACAATTTTTTAATGATTAGAAGTTTTAACTTAAAATATTTTCTCTGTCAAATCCACAATCTGCAATGTGCTTTGATATTTTTTTTTCCTTTTGAACTTAATGACTGCCAGACTCAGTCAAAACAGGAAAACCATACTGATTCTACATGATTTCTTTTTTGAACACAATTTGGAAAAAGCTAGGCAATCAAGGAGAAAAGTAACACACACACATACTTAAATCATGCAGCACTGCTTGTTAAACAAGCTATTTTTCTGGAAGTCACTTCACTCTTTTAAAGCACTAACGTGCTCAGGGAAACTCTACACAAAGCCTTGAACACATCCTAAACAGTGAGGCTATTGAATTAGTTCCCCATGGATAGGATGACAGAACTACTAATGGAAAGCAGAAATATAAAGGGTCCCTTGTGGGATATTACTTTTCTTAAAAGTGTAGGTTGTTATAATAAAATAAGAGGTAACTGGCATCTTGCCTCAATGTGTGCATTGTCAAAACTGTCTTCTGATTATTGTCACCAACTGGGGAAAGAAATCATAACGTGTACACTAAAACTTAGATTTTTTTTAAGTTAAAGCACAAATGTTTATAATTAAGTCACAATAATGCATTTTATTTTTTAATCAAAATTTTATACAATAGTTTTCTGACAGCATTTTTCCCCTCCACCAGCTCTTTCCAGACCCTACTCTCTTCCGTACCCTCCCAACTTTATAATCTTCCACTAAAAAAAGAAAAATAAATAAACAAAAACAAAATAGAACAAGAAACAAAAACTACACACACACACAAAAAAAAGACAAACAAAACAAGCAGGTAATAGGACACACACACACACACACACACACACAATATCAAATAAAGTCAAACAAGAATAAATGTACGCAGCTATATACCATTTAGTACATTTTGTGTTGATCTCAGCAGGTATCAATTGCAGATAAAGTTACAGTAGCTCCAATATGTCAACTTTTAATTAATCTAGATTAATTTTGTTAATTTTAATTTAGTTTAATATTAATCTGAATTAATGCTGGATAAATCTCCTCTGTTACTCTTAACATGGCACAAATACCCTTTGCATCCAACTGCAGTTTGTAATTTCAACAGAAATCTATGATGTCAGGTCCCTGTTGATACAGTTGTATTTGCCACAGTCTAAAGAGCTGAAGTAATTTGATAGTCTCCCCTGCTTTGGATACACACGGAGTGCACAGTTAGTAAGTCTCATCTGCCCTTAATGTATTTATAGTTATTTATCTGTATAACTCTGGCATTTGCATTCGTTTCTTCTCCCTCCTCTTCAAAGCCTAATCCTTAGGGCAGGCAGTAACTTGAGGAGCTTGGTACATGTGCTTTTCTTTCACCCCTGTCTTTACAGGGAGGAAATTATCAAAGTCACCCTTTAGATATTATCTGATTGAAATCTGTTCTCTGCCATGCCTATTAAGATAGCTACATCCATGAACAGGGAATGTTTAATTGACACTTCCAAGCCAAAGTTTTCAGGGTTCATGTTATTTAAACTCAGGTGCAGCAGAAGATGAAGAAGAACAAGTGAGAAGTGGAGAAGCAAGAGCATGAAGCATGACAAAGTCATCATATATTGTAATTCTTCTTAAGGCTCCATCAAAAGTCTTCATGTGCACAACTTTGTTTATCTTTCCCAATACGAATTGATTTTCTGCACCAAAAACCTTGGGTGGATCTCTTTAAACTGGATTGGTCTTCTACTGCATCAGGGCAGTGCTCCTAGAGGGGGAATATATTCTGCAAAGCTAAGAGTCCTTTCTGTTCTTTTTCAAAGATATTTTTACCATTTAAGACATTTAATAATAACCACATATTTTAACTACTTTTGCCACCACAATATCACCGTTTATCTCATAAGTTACTAATCTGTAGGTTCACCATCTCTACCACGGTTATGTATCAATAACCTCAGTTTCATCTGTTTTCAAAATAGCAGCACATGTATTTTCCTTACAGGTCTTTACATGGGAATGTGACAAGTTAAACTATTTCTACAAGGCAAAAACAGGTGTTGTTCGTAACAGTGAGTGGCAAAGTTATCCAAACAGTTTTGCAGAATGGGTTATTAAATTTTTATTATTACCTGGAACTAAAGTTCCCAGATTACCAAGAAGCAAACTGATGTTTCAGATTAAAATAGTCAGCCTCAGAACAATTTAACATTTTCATACAATGCAATGGTTACCCTGGATTGCCTTGAAATATCATCACAAAATCTAACGTCTATAGTTTAATGGTTTCCACTCTTTATATATATAGTATATATATTTAATTATCAGAAAGTCTTTTAAATTTGTCAATGTAAGTTATTAAGAAAAACAGGAAAGTTATATGACAGTTAAAGATTCTAGAAGAGAGTTAAAAATAAAAATGCCTAGGTTGTGAAACTCTGAATCTTCCACAATAACATCCAACTTATCATCCCAAATTTGTCATGCAAAAATATGTGGGAAGAGAGTATACCACATAAGCAGGTGAAAACTAAAACTGAAAAAAAATTGTTTGCTGGAAAACTAATTCCAGCAAATGTTGGACTTCCTGCCAAATTTAATTTTTGCCAGATTTTTTTCCTGTTCTTATATAACTACAAAATGCTACAAGAAATATGTTGTTAATTAAATCCTCCAAACACAGCCATATCTCCATCATCTTTCTCAGTTCCTTAGTTCCACCAGTTGAGTACAGACAGAAGATACAATCCTAGTACATGTTTGCCTGTGCATGCTCACATAAATTTATACCCATCTTTCTTTTGAGGACCATATATTCAGAAGCAGCATTTTCCTTTATGTGTGAGTTTTGGGTTTTGGTCGGGGTTGTCCCAGGACACACTTGAATTTCATGCTTGCTGGGGAAAGAAAATCTGGCACAAAACCCTAAATCGCACTCACTACCTGTGCAAGTTCTGAGGACTAAGTGATAAGCCCCATCAAGCCTGACACTTGGCTAAGAGAAAGGATCACAGGAGAAATTTAATACATCAGAGCACAGCAAGTTTTATATAATTTCATGCTTGAGCCTATAGTTCTTGAGAGACTCATACTGGACACAAATAAAACACTCAGGCTAGTAGCTAAACACACACACACACACACACACATGAGAGAGAGAGAGAGAGAGAGAGAGAGAGAGAGAGAGAGAGAGAATGCAAACATGGATAATATATGGATCTTCATTCTTTCCAAGATATCTTTTCATTAAATGTATTTTATCTATGTTACTTCCAATATACAACATTAGTATACACCTTGCAGTGCTTGGAATAAGACATGCTTCATAAGTCTTGGGCATTTGAATACTCGTTCTTTGTGTGTTTGTTTGAGGGAGAATTAGAATGTATGACCTTGCTGAAGGAGGCGTGTTGCTGGAGGCAGCTTCGCGATTTCAGAAGGCTCACACCATCCACAGGTAGCTCTTTCTCTGATTCCTCCTTACTGTTTAAGATGCTCCCAGATGCTGCCCCCGACACCTGCACCTTCTCCCTTTGCTCCGTCACCACAGACTCTAATCCACTGGAGCCTGAATTAAACCCTCTCTTCTAGAAATTGCCTAGGTCACGGTGTTTTAGCCCAGCAATAAAAATTAACTAACACCTTAATCCTATGCCACCAAAACTTAAAAATCCAGCACGGCTTTTTTTTTTTTTCCCCTTATTCCTCAGAAATTTGTTTCTACTCTCAAGTTTTCCAGTTGTGAAACTTTCAGAAATGATGATAAATGTAGTAAGAATTCACCGAAATGTTAGTAAACTTATTGTTGAGAAATTAGCATATGTACAAACATGTGAGTTTCTATTTGTTGTTAAGGGTCTGCACACACCCCTGAACATATAAACAATAGCTAGGGGGTGGAAATGGACACAGGAAATGTATATGGAAGGCAGTTGAACCTGGTTTCTGTGAGGTAGACAGTCTGAAACTGTGAGGCCAGATGAGACTTATGAAGTCAGCTGTGACAGTTGACAGCTGGCCCAGCTTGGTGGGTAGGGTGGCTCTTCAAGCATTCACAGCTACTCCAGAAATCAGAAGCAGGGAACTTCCAAGACTCCTGAATTTATCTTGACCTTCACTAAGAAGCACATGCCATTAGGACATGATCTGAGTGTCCATCACATCTTGTCCTGCTAATTCTTGTTTATGGTTGTTTCCTATTTTGTTTTTATTTAAAAATTTCTTTTTTTTCAGATTTTATTATTATTGTTTATTATTATTAGTTACATTTTATTAACTCTGTATCCCAGCTGTATCCTGATCCCTTATTCCCTCTCAATCCCACCTTCCCTCCCTCAACTTCTCCCTGCCCCTTTCCAAGTCCACAGATTGGGAAGGACCTCCTTTCTTTTCATCTGGCCCTGTTTTATCAGGTATCTTCAGGACTGGCTGCAAAGTCAGTGGCCTAGCAGGACTGCTCCTCCCTTGGGGAGTGGGGAGGTCAAAGAGTCTGCCCTTGAGTCAGAGACAGTCCCTGTTCCCCTTACTATAGGAAACCAATTGGTTATTGAGCTACCATGAGCTTCGTCCGAGCAAAGGTTCTAGGTTATATCCATACATATGGTCCTTGGTTGGAGAAACAGTTTCAGAAAAAAACCCTGTGCCCAGATATATTTAGTCCTTGTGGGGCTCCTATCCTTTCCATGTCATACTAACTCCCCTTCTGCCGAAGGTTTGGATATGAGTCTTAGTATCTGTTTTGAAACACTGCTTGGTAGAGTCTTTCAGATGCCTTCTATGGTGGACTCCTGTGATATGTCCAATGCACATCTCATTTGTCTTTCTAAGTGAGGATTGATCATCTTACCCCATGTCTGCTTTCTTGTTTATCTTCTTTAGGTGTACAGATTTCATTAAGTTTATCATATCTTGTAGGTCTATATAAGGGAGTATATACCATGTTTGTCTTTCTCCTTCTGGGATACTTCACTCAGAATGATCTTTTCATGTGTGTATACCATCTATCTCAATCTATTCCAGCCGTAACTCTTCCTATCTTACTTCCCAGGAACCCTCCATCACATCTTATCTATACAGAGGTTGTCATAGATTCCTCTTTGTTACCCAGGAAGGCCTTGAACATGTGGCCATCTTCTTGCGTCTTTCTAAAGGTTAGCATAACAGCTGTGAGCAATCCTACCGGGCATCCCATTTATTTCTGCTCTTGGGGTTAGTTTCACTCTTCATGATTTTCTTTCCTCTCTTCTGAAGTGTTGCATCATTTCCTGAGCTCATTGTCTTTTGTTTTCTCTTAAGTGGTTGGCTGGAGATTTTGTCCTGCCTAGTCAATTGTAGATTCCCAAAGTGAATAGTCTGTCCCCCAATTTATATGTCAGTGCCTCATTCCCGAGTGGGAAGTCTTCTTCTGTCTTCCACTTACTGTGAGTGGATCTAAGGCTGAGAAAAAGAGGTGATCCAGACAATGGGAGGTGCAAAGAGTGTGCAGAATATGGAAGTATCGTTCTATGGGAAAGATCAGTTCCCATTGTGATTGAAGAGCAGATGTGATAAGATTCAAAATACGGTCTGAGAATATGTTTTGAATGCAACAACTCGATCAAAATATTGTTAAGTCCCAGTGTGGCTGTGGGTGCTTGTTGTGGTTTGAATGAGACTGTTCTTCTTCATAGATTTGATTGCTTCATCATCAGGAAGTAGAACTATTTGGAAGGATTAGGAGGTGTGGCCATGCTGGAGGAAATGTTTCACGAGAGGTGGTGTTTTAGATTTTCTTTGTTTTCTAATTCTTTTTTTTTAAATTTTAATTTTTATTAATTACAGTTTATTCACTTTTTATCTCCCCTGTAGCTCTCTCCCTCCTCCCCTCTCAACCTCCCTCTTCTCCACCCATCATCCTCCCCAAGTCCACTGATAGGGGAGGCCTTCCTCTCCTTCCTTCTGATCCTAGTCTATCATATCTCATCAGGAGATGAGATATTGTCTTCCTCTGTGGCCTGGTAAGGCTGCTCCCCGCTCAGGGGGAGGTGATCAAAGAGCAGGCAAATCAGTTCATGTCAGAGACAGTCCCTGTTCCCAATACTATGGAACACACTTAGACACTGAACTGCCGTGGGCTACATCTGTGCAGGGGTTCTAGGTTATCTCCATGCATGATCCTTGGTTGAAGTATCAGTCTCAGGAAAGACCCCTGTGCCCAGATTTTTTGGTTCTGTTGCTCTCCTTGTGGAGTTCCTGTCCTCTCCAGGTCTTACTATTAGCCACTTTTTTTATAAGATTCCCTGCACTCTGCCCAGAGGTTGGCTGTAAGTCTCAGCATCTGCTTTGATACCCTGTAGAGTACAGTCTTTCAGAGGCCCTCTGTGGTAGGCTCCTGTCCTGTCCCCTGTTTTCTCCCTCTTCTGATGTCCATCTTCTTTGCCTTTCTGAATGGGGATTGAGCATCTTAGCCAGAGTCCTCCTTCTTGATTAGTTTCTTTAGGTGTACAGATTTTAGTATGTTTATCCTATGTTATATGTCTAATATCCAATTATGAGTGAGTATATACCCTGTGTGTTTTTCTGTTTCTGGGATACATCATCAGGATGATCTTTTCTAGTTCCCACCATTTGTTTGCAAATTTCACAATTTCCTTGTTTTTAATTGCTGAGTAGTATTCCATTGTGTAGATGTACCACAATTTCTCTATTCATTTCTCAGTTGAGGGTCATCTGGGTTGTTTCCAGCTTCTGCCTATTACAAACAAAGCTGCTACAAACATGGTTGAGCAAATGCCCTTATTGTATACTTGAGCATCTTTTGGGTATATGCCTAGGAGTGCTATAGCTGGATCTTGAGGAAGCGCTATTCCTAATTGTCTGAGAAAGCTCCAGATTGATTTCCAAAGTGGTTGTACAAGTTTACATTCCCACCAGCAGTGGAGGAAGGTTCTCCTTTTGCTCATGTCTAGCCCAGTCAATCTCTTCCTGATGCCTGTTGATGCAGATGTAAAACTCTCAGCAACTTCTCCAGTACCATGTCTGCCTACATGTTTCCATGGTCCACACCACAATAATGAACCAAGCCTCTGAAACTGTAAGCCTGCTCCAATTAAACTTCCTTTATAGGAGTTGCCATGGTCATGGTGTCTCTTCACAGCAGTAAGAACCCTAATTAAAACTGTGGTTCTTCCAGATGAAGAATTGGAGTCACTGGGTCTGAAGTTGGTGCAGAGTTTAGTTTCTTGAAGTAATGAGATGCTGACACCAAGAATAACAGCTTTTTCATTTAAAGTGCTGGGATAATTATAATGGAAAAAGGGCACTTAATAGCTTTCTGCAACTCCAGAGAGTACAGAAATTTAATTTGAACTGAAGCGTGCATCTGTGAAAAGTAAGGAAGGCTTCAAAAACAGAACAACCTATTCAATCAGGTAGACAATTCTCTTTCTTTAACAGGTTTCTGGAGCATTGCCACACTGAAGTTTAATCACACAGAGACACCTACAACTTTGATATTCTTGCCTTGCTCTCTGTGGCATACTGGCATTGATTACCATGTTACAATGATGTTATTGTTGAACACTTTCGTGATGCGAAAGAGTGAATCTTGTGCAGCACTTACTATATGCCAGGCAAAAATTCGGTCCCTTTACCAATATGGGTGTGTCTATTTCTCAGATCAACGCTGTGAGAAAAACTCTGCTAGTGCCTAAATTTCATTAGGTAATGAAATTGAGTTGTCTATTTTTGCTCAACGTGAACAGTTGGTAAATGAAAGAAGAAGAACTAAAACCCAAAGAGCTGAAGCTCCTGCTAAAGTTTTTGTCTGACATCTGATGGTGAACTCATCAGCATTTCTTTATAATAATAATAATAATAATAATAATAATAATAATAATAATAATATAATTATTATATATTTTATAATATATAATATAATTATTATTATATAATATAATTATTTATTATTATTTATTATTATTATCAGCATTTCTAGTCTCCAGTTGTGGACTTTATATGAATCTAGGAGACAAAGTTTGTGTGACTGTGGTTAACTGAAGGAACTTCACATACATCAAGCTTGGTGAGAGTTTTATAATACAGGTATATAGTACAGAGTCCTTTCATAAATACCAATTTTAGAGGTAGGAGTTTGGAAGAAAGAGAGAGAGCAAGAGGTGGAGGCAAGAGGACATTTATAAACTTTTATAATGTAAATGATGAAAATTAAAAATATGTAGTCATAAATGTCATTTTTATATACCAACCCTGGCGTTCCATTTACAAATACACCCTTAGAAAAATAAGCATATAGAAACCGTCTTTTTATCATTACCTTTTGATTTTATGTCTTATTAATATATATACACATATTTATTTACTTGAATGTCAGGCTCTCTCACATTATACTAAAATAACACCATGTATCATTATGATATCATAGATATTGGTTATTATTTGAGGACTACTGTAGCTCCTCGAACAGTCAAATGATTTTTGTTCAAAAACATTAATAGAGAAAAAATATGGGAGCATAGGTACCCCTGTTCTTCTCAGAGAAGAACATCAGCAAAATACAGATATGCTGTGTGCACCTGTAAGGAGAACTGAGATTAACTGAGAGAAAAGGAAATAATTAACTGAAAGGAGAGGGTCAAGAAACTGTAATCAGCTAGCCTGGGGCGACAAGGTAAATGAAAGAATAAAGATGAACTTTTACAAAATAATTTATATAATTTACATTTAGAAGGCTGGATGCTGGGAACTACTAATAGACGTTTTTAATTAAAAAAAAAAAAAAAGGCCAGAGATAGATTTGCTTTTCTTTTGAGAAATAAAGTGTGTATCTTAGATAGAGACACAAACCTTCCAGATTTCACTTCTCTGAGAACATGAAGCCAAAATATAGCTCTTGTCCGGCTCTGCATGATGGAGAGATGAAGAATCTTGAGATTATTTCAACCTCGGAATGAGTCAGTGGCTGAAAGTGGACATGCTCTCACATAATTCCGTCCCTAAAAATAAATGTCTTGCATTCCCGCAGGACAGAGCAAACGCCACCTATTAAAGAAACCAGAGCTCTCCTGGGCGCCTGCCTCTTTTTTGAGCACCCTGCGAGGGTGCAGAGCAGAGAAAGATCTGCACACTGACTGTTGCTGGGGACTTTGTTATTGTCTGCTATCATGTGTGTTCTAATAGAGACTCAGGCTGGGCTGTGCCTAGCAAAGAAACACCTACCATCTGCCCTCTATAACCTCTTCCTTCCTGGGAATATACTCACTTTCCTAGTACCATTGGATAGACCAGCAAAAATTCTAAAAGTCCAAACACACAAATCATTAGGGGAGCTTTAACTTTACAAACATACTTTTCACTGTTTCTCTAGAACACTCAATTATATAGTTGGTTATTCACATGCATTTAATTATCTGTGTAAATGGCTTACAAGGTAGGTAACATAAATCTGATTTCATATTATATCAGTGTTGACTTAGAGGAAGCCTAAACCAAATGCTGCTGCTGTTGAAGTTATAATGCATTAAGTCCTTTAAATGAGACTCTGTTTATCCAAACTCTAGGAACCTTTTGGTATGAGGTCTATCTGCATGATATTTCAATACAGTTAAGTTCTTGTAAAATAAAACAGAAATAACAATTGCTGCCTGAATATTATTTTATATTCATCTCACCCTTATTGAACTTCTGACAAGTATCCAACACGTGGTTAGAAGGTATAATATTAATCCATGCCTTAAAAGATATCAAACTGTGCCATAAATATTTTAAATCTAGTAATTACCATGTAAGAACATCTATGCAAATTTATTCTGTCTGGGGGGAAGATGTCATTGGATCTTCACAAAACAGTAAAAGGTCCCCAAAATGAACTCTTGTATTTTGTTTATGTTATCTTATATGTATACCGGAAGCACTCTGGCAACTATTTACTTTTCAGCAATCGGAGACATCCAAGCAATAAAGAAATATCTGATGTACAATTAGAAAAACCTGACAGGAAGAGATGGACTTGACAGCTTGCCAAAAGAGCTTTGAAAAATGACGAGTTTGCCAAGACAGACCAGCAGGAGTAAGGGAGACAATCTTATCCTAAGAAGAGTACACACACTGGTTAAGACTGGAAGGTAAGGTAACTGTCACCTTTTGAGTGTTTACAGCATATGTGATCATATTCCCTTTTAGGAAGTTTGTCTTTTTAAATTTATTTTCATTTATTATTTATTTATTACAATTTAATCGCTTTCTATCCCTGCTGCAGTCCCCTCGATTGTTCCCTCCCAGTCCCACCTCCCTCCCTCATCTCCACCTATGCCCTTGATATGCCCCTGATAGGGGAGGTCCTCTTCCCCTTCCATCTGACCCTAGCTTATCAGTTAGCATCAAGGCTGGCTGCATCCTCTATGGCCTGGCATGGCTGCAACTTCTCAAGGGCATTTGATCAGAGAGCCTGCCACTGAGTTCGTGTTAGAGATAGCCCCTGCTCCCCTTACTAGGAAACCCTCTTGGAACCTGAGAAGCCAAGGGGATTCTTTTGACCAGGGGTTCTAGGTGCTCTCCATGCATGGTTCTTAGTTGGAGTATCGGTCACTGCAGGCCCCCCTGGTCCTAGGTATTTTGGCTCTGTTTTTCTCCATGTGCAGTTCCTGTCCTGTCTAGGTCTTTCTAGCTCCTTCTTCTTCCATAAAGGTTCTGGCACTCTGCCCAAAGTTTATCTACTCAACACTTAAAAACAAGGAAATTACGAAATTTGCAAGCAAATGATGGGAACTAGAAAAGATCATCCTGAGTGATGTAACTGACAAGCAGATAGATATATATGATATATACTCACTTATAAGTGGATATTAGCCATATAATATAGGATAAACATACTAAAATCTATACTCCTAAAGAAGGTAATCAACAAGGAAGACTGTAGGGAAGATGCTCAGTCCTCATTCAGAAGGGCAAACAGGATAGACATTGGAAGTAGAAGACAAGGAACAGGACAAGGGCCTTCCATAGAGGGCCTCTGAAATACTCAACCCACCAGGGTATTGAAGGAGATACTGAGACTCATAGCCAAACTTTGGACAGAGTTCCAGAATCCTTATGGAAGAAGAGGGAGATAATTTGTTTTAATTTTAGGAGAATCATGAAACACAATATGAAAAGCAACAACATGCTACTTTTGTATACACAACACCACAAAAGGATTTATTAAGATGTGCATACAAATGCTCCTCATGTGGTGGGGTTGTGCCGAGCAGGGCTGCTATGCCCCTAATACTCTAAGAAAGAAGTAATGCTGGGGTTAAGTTGACCCTAAGGGTGTGGATTTCTAGGGTAACTCATTCCTGAGCCTCTGTTACTGTAATTTAGTATTTTAAGGTGTTGAATTAAACAGGTTCTTTGTGTATCAATATAGTAAGTTTTCATTATTTTGGTTATATTTTCAGTGGTACAACTACAGTAGCTACAATCTGGGTTATTTATTGTGCTTCCTCTAGACCAGTGGTTTTCAACTTTGTATCAGGACCCTTCCGTCAAAAGCCTATCTCCAAAAATTATGCATTATGATTGATAACAGTAGCAAAATTTCAGTTATGAAGAAACAGCGAAAATAATTTTATGGTTGTGGGTCACCACAACACGAGGTTTGCAGCCTTAGGAAGGCTTGGACCACGGCCCTAAACTATTTTCTTTTCTTTTTTTTTGCCATCATTGAGGATCCCCAAATCTTAAATGTCACTAAATATCATCTCACTGCCATTTTGTGTAACAAAACTAACAAAAGGGTAATACTTGCTGATTTTAAGGAAATAAAAATTTTTGCTACTTTTATATCACAATTATTCTTGCTCTTTTTGCTGATATAAATGAAAAACCCTGTGGGGAGTAAAATTTGCAAGAGATGGATTCCAATGAGGATACATCTTTTATTTATTTATTTATCTGCAGTTTATAGGAGGCATTTCAAAGGAGAAGGACTCATTGTAGACATTTATCATATATTTTGGAATATATCTGTTCTTTTCTTCTGGTTCTTGGCAACAAAACCTTTTGTAGTATCTTTGGTGATGGTCTTGTTTATGGGATCGCCTTGAGAATCTGGGTTGTAGATGTGGTACCTGGTTTCAGGATGGCAGTGGTTTGCTCAGAAATGTGATGAAGGGACAAATAGATTAGCTCATTCTGGTCCCTCCTACCTCTGAATAGGGGAGAGAGGCTGCAAACTGAACTCATCCAGGATGAGTTTCCAGGTTAGTGATAATAGTTAAAATTTGTGAAAACTCTTAAGTTTTATTGCACACAAGGAGGATGTAAAATAGTAAAGATAAGGACAGTAAATCAGTTAAAAGCTTTGAGATATGCCAAAAAATATATTTCATATCCTCCACATGTTTAATATATAAATGTAATGAATACATAATATATTTAATTTTTATGTCAAATAATAATAATAAAATAAAGGCTTGATTCAAAATCCCAGGCTTTAAGGGCAACCCTTAAGAAATCCATCTGAGTTACTTAATGCCCCAGGCTTTTCAGAATAAATAGAAAATTTTCTCTGTGGCCTGTCCAGTCCCTAACTTCCTCCAACACCTAATGCCAGTGTAGGACAAGTAGAAGCAAGGCATAATTCCCTTCCTCCAAGATTTTGCTTTAAAATCTTTCTTGCAGACATTCTGCAACTTATATCTAGCTTTGCTGCTGGTGGCTGTGAACTTGTCCCAGGGCCTGGTCTTTTTCTGACTAACACTATTACCATTTCAATAAGCCCTATTACTCCAGAGATCCCTTAGTCTCAGGCCTGGGTAAGGACTCTGACTTCACTTTTTCTTCAATGCTTTGCCGTGGGCATCTCTTCCATGTCATAGTAGTTTAATTACACCCTTTACAACATAACAGTGGTGGTAAGCAGAATGCTGTGAGCCATTTTCATTAATTAATTGACACGAGAAATGTCTTGGCAACCTTAGTTTTGTTAGGAGAAAAAGCCAGAAGGCTGGGCTTTCATTTCTAGCTGGTATCCGAGGCAGGGTAATCTTATGTGATCCAGTCGGTATCTTCTGGGGACCTTGCTAAGGTGAAGCAGTAGTGTCAGAATCGTGTCCAGTCAGGGGGATGCCCAGTGGAGTTAGGAAAAAGAACTGCCTGCTATTGGAAAGGATACAATGTGTGTCTTTTAAGTAGTCTCAGGAAATGAACAACGAAACACCAAATGTAAACACCTAGAGGCCATGTATCTATGTGTGAGATACATCAGTGTTCTAGAAAAGGTTCCTAGATCTGAAAAGGGTAGTTTGTCACCACTCTACAAAGGATGAAAGCATCAGTGAAGGAACTTTTTTTTTTTTTTTCAGAAATGGGAAAAAGCAGATTACAAATTAATTGAATTTCAAAGAGTAAATTGAATACTTCCAGAAGGCTAGATGGTATGCAAATAAAAAAAGGACATGATAATTATATTAAGTCCTATCTCACACAGATTGATAATCAAAAATCTTAGAACTATATTGCCATGTACTTACTGTCAACCCTACCTCATAAATTATAGGACTCCTTGCTATCACATAGATCTTACCAATGGTTTCCTTTAACACATAAACTGATGAGTCTGTGTGTGTGTGTGTGTGTGTGAGAGAGAGAGAGAGAGAGAGAGAGAGAGAGAGAGAGAGAGAGAAATGGGAGAGAGAACATCAACTCCAGACTTTAAATTATTCTATTAAGCTTAACAGTTTTCAAGGGAGTAAAAACAAGACTGCTACATGGAAGAACTTAAGTTTTTAAAATGTAGCAAGTCCAGAGTGAGAATTGGAAAGCTGGAATGGATTAAGCAGCAGGGACAGCACTTTTGTAAATAACAGTAAATTATCTATGAACTTGGTAGGCTTTCTCCCCCAAAGCAGAAGCACATAAAGGCAGGATTCCTGTTCTCTGTAATCACAGGAGGCAACAGGCCTGCGCTGACATTTTTGCAGGAACATATTCTGAAACAAGGCCTCCCGTGATCATTAAGGAATGTGGACTTTCATTTCTCAGGAGCTTGAGGGAAGTTGCACCTTAATGATGTCCAATGCTGGATGAAAGCAACCCCACTCCATCTAGCCGCCACACTTTGCTTTTCCTTCCTGCAAGCAGTTGGCAGTTTGCCACATTGTAGAGTGTGAAACGCTGAGTGATATTTAAAAACGGATCTAGTTCTTAGCCGATGTATTGATACCAAGAAGGGAAAATATTCACATATCAAGCAGAGGCAGAGAGCTATTCGAATATACAATACAGAGTTTCTAATTTATGCCCTAGCATTTTTCACCCCCTTTAATATCGTCTCAATGTCTCAACAGGTGTTCTTTCATTAAAAAAAAAAAAAAATCTATAGCTCTGAGTACAGTTGAGGTAAATATTTTACTTGTCTTTTGACACTTTAACACATAATTTTAAAATGTTTCAAACAACCTACATCTTGTCAGTGACCAAACAGAGCTATGGTAAAAATAAAATATCTTTCAGTTCAGCACCAGCTGGCTAAATTTAAACCCTGCATTATGCAATCTTAAAGTGTCCTTGCTTTTTCCACCGTGTCTTAGGAGATTCTCGTATAATGTCACTCCCAAATCACTTCAGTCTCTTAACATCTAAACACAGCACAACAGGACCAAATTAAGGTGTTCACAGGCAATTGAAGACAGAAAAAAATCCATTTGAAAGTGTATATAGGGCATGATATCTTCAAAGTGCTATCTCAGTATCCTCTCTTTGAGAATGTAGTTACCATAATTAGGGCTGGCAGATCCAACTGGCAGTGCTTTCCTTAATTCTGAAAAACATGTAACAACCTGATTCTTTAATCCTCAACTCCAGTAAGACTCCCAAAGGACATAAGCCCACAGCTAGAGCAAGAACTACAAAATCAAACTACAGCAAGGAAGGAATAACTTTCCTTCCTTTCTCTGAGCATGCTGAAACACTTGAAAATATTTCATACTCCACCTGTACATCATCAATATCATGAAATAGCCTTCATATTTCTTAATGTGTGTGTGTTTTTTTCTTAAAAATTTGTGCTCAGAAGAGACAGACATTTTTCAGTTTCTTTTCTGGATATAGATTATAGAATAACTTGTAAGTCTTGATTGGTTATTGAGATCATTATTCTTTAATATTAAACATGAAAATAATTCATTGTAGAGAGATTAACATATGATGATCACAATTCTAAGAACAAGTCCAACCTGATTATGTTCCTCTCTAATGATGACAGTTGACTTTTAGTCTCCACTGCTCTTCAGTGATAGTAGAACATTTTATAACCATGGCACACACATGACTTATTACACATACCTTTGCACCGGAATTGACCCTACTTCCGTAGAAACACTCTACAGGTTTGTACTCTTCACTTAGTAGGCTCCTCCTTGCTTCACATACAGCAAATTTCCCAGTCCCCTGAAAGCAACCAGCAGAGTGGAGACCAGCTCCACTGAAGTGTCTATGGAGCAAGTAGATGGGGCTGCTGAATTTATTTTAGCCCTGTGTCCAAAAGATGCAACTTAGAACCTATTTTTAGGAACTGAGCTCTGTATAGGTGGGGCTTGAGTCAACCGCTCTATTCAGAAGTGAGCCTCTCAGGGCATGCTGCTTAGTCCTGGGCAATGTATGCATGGCTCTCACACATGTGCCGTCAATCAAACTCCCTTCCACACTCATCCCAGCAAAGTCTGAACTTCCCAACAGAGCCTAAGAGATAAATCATGGACGAGGTGGAGTTACCAAAGCCTTCAACTGCTTCCACTAACAAATTCTTTTACTCATGTAAGAGCAAAGGCTATGAAAATAAAGCATGTAGAAATATAGTTTATTTATTCTGTTTGAGGCAAAACTTTGATTTCTGTTTTATTTTCTTTTGTATGGGCGATAGAGAATCCCTGTGTGCAATGGACTGGCAAGGCATTTGGGATTCTCCTACCTCAGTGTCCAGAAGCTGGAATTATTAGAGGATAACCCTGGGATCAACATAGATTTTTTTTTAAATTTACAATTTACATAATCTTGATATGAAAAACAACAACCTTTCAAGTCTTCACTCATGAAGCAATAGGACACTGCAGTGTTTAGAAGTAAAGGGAGTTTATTTATTGGTGGTGAAGGGAAGGAAAAAAGGGATAAGAGGCTTGGCAGAAAGAATAAGAAACACACATATTAATGTTAGCCCTAGATTAATTGGCACAAGAACAGGCAGGGAAAGGAGCCACCACGCCACTTTCTTGGCATCCCCTGATAGCCCAACCTGGAGACAGAAGTTAGCTAGGTTACCCTTTAGTATTATACTGCCAGGATCCAACACATTCTATGTAAATACAAAGTACCCAGCTCATCAATCTTTCATCTCTTTTATAACTTCCGTAGCGTACAGTGATGTCCTGTGTGTATCTAGCTGGCTCCACAACAAACCCCCAAAAAGGAAAATGTCCTGCAATTTGAAGAAAGCATCTTACTTATACACTGCTTACTGGATCCATGATACAAGTAAGCTTCTAATCATATTATGCCCAAGGAAGATCAGCATATATGTTTTTTCATATACAAAATTAGTTTTTATTTAAAGGTAGTACAATTAGTGACAATGCAGCTTATTAACCCTAAGAAACAGTTTATTGAAAGGTCATGACTACTGTACAAGATTTCCCAATGTAATGTATTTCAAGGTTTACCGACCAGTATGTCTGTGTGGTAATGAGGCCATTTGAATTTTAAATGATTATATTTAATGAGAATTTAAAATTCAGTTCCTCATTTGCACTAACTACGTCTCAAGTACTCATTTCCCACCTGTGGCATGTGGTTCTGCATTGAGTATCTTTTTATTACTTGGAAAGTTCTACTGAACATTGCTCATGTCACCCAGGTCCTCAGCACAGTTCAAGAGTCTTTATATGGCTGTTACCAAGATTAAATGAGTCAATAAAATAATTATCGCATTTATAATATTGATACACTAATATAACATTTCTTAATAAATTATGTTCATGCACTCACTGGGTTCATAAAAAAAGACAGTGCATCTAAAATTGTAATAGTTATGAGACTAATTCCAAAATGTAAATGAAGTTAAATTTATTCTTTTATATTTTTTATATGCCTTTGAATGATACTCATTCGAAATAGGGGGAATTGTTCGAATATCTGATGTCTGGCTTCATCATCTCTCTTACTCAAACACATGTTTTTTTATTATTTTTATTTTTTTAATTTTTTTTATTTAACTTTTATTAATTATACTTTATTCATTTTGTATTCCCCATAAATCTCCTCCTCCCCTCCAGGTCCCACCTTCCCCCCCTTTCTGCATGCATGCCCCTCCCCAAGTCCACTGATAGGGGAGGTCCTCCTCTCCTTCTTTCTGATCTTAGTCTATCAATTCTCATCAGAAGTGGCTGCATTGTCAGGGTTCTAGGTTATCTCCATGAATAGTCCTTGGTTGGAGTATGAGTCTCTGGGAAGTTCCCTGTGTTCAAATTTTCTTGTTCTGTTGCTCTCCTTGTGGAGTTCCTGTCCTCTCCAGCTCTTGCTATTTCCCACTTCTTACATAAAATTCCATTCACTCTGCCCGTCAGTTGGCCATCAGGCTCAGCATCTGCTTTGACAGTCTGCATGGCAGAGGCTTTCAGAGGCCCTCTGTGGCAGGTTCCTAGGTTGTTTCCTGTTTTCTTTTTCTTCTGATGTCCATCCTCTTTGCCTTTCAGGATGGGGATTGAACATTTTAGTTAGGGTCCTCTTTTTTTTTTTATTATTTTTAGAGAATTGTTTCTTGATTTGATTCCTAAGTTTCATTCACAATGGTCTCTCATATTTTCCATATTTGGCATTTCAGGAAAAATGTTTCTGATAACATATGAATGTTTTTTATACAACATGAAAAACTAATGATTAAAATACATATTTTTGGCCTCATTTGAATATTATACAATGTATTATGTATTGAAGTATCACATGGTATCTGTTAGTATGTAGGTTTTTCATATCTATATACAGTGGTTAGAATGATTTAATTAAAAAATTTAAAATTATCACAGAAAGTTAATACATACATTACTTGAGGTGGTTATTCATGGCAGATGAGCACGCGGAGGAGACTTCATACCATCAGAAAAATGCTAGTAACAACAGTGGGTATAACTGCCTAACTGTTAAAAAGAGTCATATATCCGGAAAACAAGTGTCTACAAAGATTCTCAGCACAGGGACGTCCCCTCTGCTCCATCCACTACTGGTGACACTGAGAAAGGAAAAGCCACTGTGGAGATGCTTGTTGGTTGCTTGTAGGACTAACATAGTCACACTTAGAGTCCAGCATGAAGCTAAAGTGTCACATCCATTCAAAAGCTTGCAAATGGATGTAGATAGCACTTTAAGAGATATTTACCAGAACTTGGAATAAACTTAATTGTTCTTCATTTGTTGATAAAATCTTGTACAATTAGAAATTAGAATACAGCTCAGTGCTATAAAAAGACATTGAGAAAAAATAGACATTAAATTCAGTGAGGAAATCTGCATACTATATGGATTCAATTTCATGACATTCTCAGAAAGACAAAACAATGGGGAAAACATTTTAAGGGGTAAGAAAGGGTGAGGAGGTTGAAATAGAGGCTTTTTCTCAATGATATTGTACTACGGATATTTGTTGTTAAACACCTGTCAATCCCAGTGAATGTACAATATCAATATTGATGTATAGACCTGTGTGGTCAAAGTGCATCAGTCTTCAAAATCATAAATGTTCTCTGTTTATGGGCACTGATGTTGAGAAGGCCTATGCATGGAGAGGTGGGGGAAATTTTTATACATTCTGTTCTGTTATGAATCTAGAATCATTTTAAAAAGAGTCCATTGGTACTTTACAAGAAAAGTAATATATGTTGTTATTTCTATAATTCTCCCTTAAAATAACATCTAGAATATATCAAAGGATGTGTCACAGACTTGTGTTATTTTCACTTGCTCTCAAAAGAAAACAACAACACAATGATACTTTTATTATTTCTTATAAAACTAAGGAATACATTTTCAAACATAAAAGTTAATCATAAGCATAAAAGGGAAGCATTGAGCTTAATTTTGCTGACTTCTTGGGTTCCCACCTTTAGAGATATTACTTGCACTGATTGTAATTTAAATGGTGCAGACACTATTATGTTATGGTAATAAGTTTCATGAGGGACAGGATTTTCCTTGCATTAATAGATGATGAGATAAAGGCTTGGTTTATGCCTTTAATAGCTGGACTCTCTGTGTAAGGCGTCAGGTCAAGGTATTGGGGCCTTCTAGAGAAAAGAAGGGCCTGCTTTATAGTTGAGCAAACTGTATTTCAGTTACTATATAAAAAAAATCTCTTCTCCAAAGAAGTCTATCTAATAGTTTTATAATTAAACAAATAAGTTATTACTCAGCATATATAAAATATTTGCATACCACTTGTGACATAGCATTTTGCTTTGAATACCACAGGTGCCATGTTGACACATTCAGTTTTTCTTTGTTTGTTTGTTTTTGAACAGGAACAAAGTCTTAGTAAAACAAATTGTGGCTGAATTTGATTAATTATAACCTTTACCTATTCAAGTTTAATCACATTAAAAGGAAACATGGTAAGATCATTATGGAGTATGACTCATTTAAATCATATCTCATAATCCTATGTAGAGTGATGATGTACTTGACAATGCAGGCTAGGGAACTTCTGAGAATGAAATCAGCACTATTAATAACTGTGCCAACACACAGTGTAAGCTCGGAATGTCTGGAACGAAGACATCTGTAGACACTTGACTAATAAGCCAAATGCAGACCCTCTTGACTCTTCCTGTGAGTACACATTGTGGTATTTTCAACTGATCTATCTCTCAGTATGAAAAAAAAATAGTTTTCTTATGAGCACTTCCTTGTAGATCATATCTATCCTTTAAATTGGATTATATACGAATTTTCTAATAAAGAGTGGATGGATGAAAGAAACCTACAGAATGTTTCAATTTGATCCTTGAAAAAGAATTGAGATGTTGAGAAAGGTTCTTAGTTAAAAATATCAAGGAGCACTCATGCTGGATGTATTTTTATTAACAGCCAACTACAATAGAAAAAATATGTATATAATATAATGGAATGCTTGAGAGAGAGACAGAGACAGAGACGGGGAACTTAAAGAGACGTAGCAATACATTTGTATGACAACATCTCTGACATTCAAAGAGAATTGAACTGTTTCTGGATCGCACAGTCTAGTTTATAATATGCCCTAAGATCACTTCAGTCTGGACTATATCCTGCTGTGTGTTCAGCAGGTTTGTTTAACCTGCTTTGAAGAAAACAATATGACAACCGAATTTACTTTTTAATTGCCTTGGATTTCCCATGATCACCCTTTACAACCTAAGCTAATATATATAGCTTTAGTCTTTATGTCCTCTTTCATACTCCAGTCTATAGAGCAGTGTGTGTGTGTGTGTGTGTGTGTGTGTGTGTGTGTGTGTGTGTGTGTTATGCTAATCATTTGCTGAAAGAGCCAAATGGAATGAATACAATTTTATACAACAGGTATCTGCCACAGATGTTTAAAACAGCATATAGATATAACTTAAAGGTATGTTTACCCTAACGAGTGTTTTGGGATCAGTTGGAATAAATAATTTATTCCTTTGTAAAAAAAAAAAAAAAAGTGAAATATTTTTGTAAATTATCCTCATTCCTTCCCTGTGAGATGTTTTCTGGGCTGATCAATAAATACAGAAAAAGAAGCTCTATTTAGAGAGAACATTAATAAAAGCATTAGGGATGACATGAGGCATCCACTTATGCGCAAGGGATGGGGCAGAGCATATTCACACAACAGAAAGAATATGGACAAAGCACTGACAGATCAAAGTCTTTGGGAGAGAAATGGAGGATTAAACCTTGGGCCTACTCTCGGCCATATTAATCCAAGGGAACATGATGAATTTTTATTCCTTAATGTTATGCTGACACGTTTCGGTGCCTTCAAGGCTATCCTTCCTGTAGTTAACAATTTCAAAATGGACATAATACATGAGATATGCTGAAGTTTATACAGAATTTCTGGTAGTGGTTATCATTGAGAGCAATAAATTCTATTAGCACTTTGAGTAAAACAATATGTAGAACTCTCAAAGTTAGAGGTTTTCCAAAACTGTAGAAAAAGCTTTCGGACACTCCATGTTGCTATACTAAAACTAGTGGTGTTCACCAAACATGTTCAATATGACTTCTGGACTACTTCAGGCTTCATGGTTAGTACATCTATACCCCAAATCGCTCTGGACAGAAACTTACTGCTTGGATGCTAGTCTCACAAGAATGGCTTCAAAGTGCGCATGAAAGAACTCTCCCATAGTTCTTGCAATGTACTTTGCAGAGGAAAACACATTTACCAAATCTTCTAGCCTAAAGCAAGACTATATAATACAGGGTAGATATTGCAAAATTAGCAAAAATTTACAGGCCCAAATATTAAAAAAATTTGATGTAACTGAAAGTGAAGATGAAGAGAAATATGTGCATTGAACTTGTAGGATGTATTTAGTGACAGCAGAATAAGACAAATTGATTTGCCTCATTGATACGCCACATGTAAACCAATTTCTAGCCAATATGTGTAAAATAAATAAATTCAGATGTCATTGCTGCTCTGCTTGGTGAGGGAAGTTTATAGTATAGATATTAAAATTAGCTTATTCTGACATAACTGAAAAACATAAAGAAATTGATCTCATAAAAGTTGGGAATAGAATGGCGGGAAACGTAGGCAGTTTACAGGCACGCACCTATGATTATAAGCGTGGGTGTCAGTGTTTACTCACGATAATGGGATGGGGCATGGTACTGCACAGTCTGTTGGCTAGAGATGACAGTAATCGACTTTGAAGAAGATAGAAAAGGTACATTAAAAGTTTCATCATAAATAAATAATGCTTCAAGAGGTGAATGTAATTTATATAATGCAATTTAGGCATACATGAAAACATTACATTCATGAAAACATAAAAGTATATTAATATAATTTTAATTTGTGACCCGAGATAGCTCAGTAATTAATTGGTTTGCCATAGTAAGGGGAACAAGGACTATTTCTAACAGGAACTCAATGACTGGCTCTTTGACCTCCCCACCTCCTAAGGGAGGAGCAGTACTGTTAGGCCACAGAGGAGGACTTTGCAGCCAGTCCTGAAAATACCTGACAAAATGGAGTCATATGAAAGGGGAGGAGGTCCTCCCCAATCAGTGGACTTGGAAAGGAGCAGGGAGGAGATGAGGGAGGGAGGGTGGGATTGGGGAGGGAATGAGGGGGCAGGGAGGAGATGAGGGAGGGAAGGTGGGATTGGGGAGGGGATGAGAGATACAGCTGGGATACAGAATTAACAAAATGTAACTAATGAGAATAATAAATAAAATTAAAAAAAGAGAGAGAGGTAAATCTAGTTTTAAAATTAAAATACTATTAAATTACTGATGATTTTTATAAACCTAATTTTCAAAAGGATTCAGGAAAATTGCTTAGTAGAAACTAGATTGGATATTTCTACAAAAAGAATAGGATGAATGTAAAACATGAGAAAAATAAAAATAAAAGTAAATTATATATTGGAAAATATGTTAAGTTCACTGAGAAAGTTAAAAGCTATTCTTTATAGTAGAGAATAAATGTAAAAATAATTTTTATCCAGTGAACTATTTCTAACAGGAACTCAATGACTGGCTCTTTGGCCTCCCCACCCCCCAAGGGAGGAGCAGTCCTGTTAGGCCACAGAGGAGAGCTTTGCAGCCAGTCCTGAAGATACCTGATAAAACAGGATCAGATGAATGGGGAGGAGGTCCCCCCTATCAGTGGACTTGGAAAGGGGCAAGGTGGAGATGAGGGAGGGAGGGAGGGAGGGACTGGGAGGGAATGAGGGATCGGGACACGGCTGGGATACAGAGTTAATAAAATGTAACTGATAAGAAAAAAATAAAATAAAAACAAAACAAAACAAAACAAAAATTTATCCAATGAAATGTGGGAAAATCTTAAATTTCATATTGCAGGAGCAAAGACAAAGATGAAAAAGATGACCTAGATAATGATAAGCATGAAGGACAGAGATATGATCAAAGAAATGTAACTGTTTCTGAGAGAGAAAGAGCAAGGAAATAAATAAATAAACCTCAAAGAAAAGAAACAGTTTTAAGCTAAAGAAAGATTTGAGGTAAATAAAGTGAAGGTTCATCAAGATTCGAAGACTTAGCATCTCTTAAAAAAAAAAAAAAAGAGAGGCATCTGGGCTGTTTCCAGCTTCTGGCTATTACAAATAAAGCTGCTACAAATATGGTTGAGCAAATGTCCTTTTTGTGTACTTGAGCCTCTTTTGGATATATTCCTAGGAATGGTATGGCTTGATCTTGAGGAAGCACTATTCCTAGTTGTCTGAAAAAGCACCAGATTGATTTCCAGAGTGGTTGTACAAGTGTACATTCCCATCAGCAGTGGAGGAGAGTTCCTCTTTCTCCACAACCTCTCCAGCATGTGTTGTCACTTGAGTTTTTCATCTTGGCCATTCTGATGGGTGTAAGGTGAAATCTCAGGGTTGTTTTGATTTGCATCTTCCTAATGGCTAATGATGCTGAGCATTTCTTTAAGTGTTTCTCTGCCATTCGATATTCCTCTACAGAGACTTCTCTGTTTTGCTCTGTTCCCCATTTTTTAATTGGATTACTTGGTTTGCTGCTTTTCAGCTTCTTTAGTTCTTTATATATACTAGATCTTAGCCCTCCTCAGATAAAGGGTTAGTGAAGATTCTTTCCCAATCTGTAGGCAGTCGCTTTGTTTTGATGACGGTGTCTTTTGCTTTACAGCTTTTCAGTTTCATTAAGTCCCATTTATTGATTGTTGCTCTTAGAGCCTGTGCTGTTGGTGGTCTGTTCAGGAAGTTGTCTCCTGTGCCAATGAGTTCAAGGGTCTTCCCCACTTTTTCTTCTAACCTATTTAATGTGTCTGGTTTTAAGTTGAGGTCTTTGATCCACTTGGACTTCAGTTTTGTGCAGGTGATAAGTATGGATCTATTTGCATTTTTCTACATGTAGACATCCAGTTAGACCAATACCATTTGTTGAAGATGCTATCTTTTTTCCATTGTATGGTTTTGGCATCTTTGCCAAAGATCAGGTGTCCATAAGTGTTTGGGTTCCATAGTAATGGGAAGAGGGACTGACTCTGACATGGACTGATTGGCCTGCTCTTTTATCACCTCCCCCTGAGCAGGGAGCAGCCTTACTAGGCCACAGAAGATGACAATGCAGCCACTCCTGATATGATCTGATAGACTAAGATCAGAAGGAAGAAGAGGAGGTCCTCCCCTATCAGTGGACTTGGGGAGGGGCATGGGTGAAGAAAAGGGAAGGGAGGGGCTTATGGGGGATACAAAGTGAATAAAGTGTAATTAATAAAATAAAATTGAAAAAAAATGAGAAAGAAAAAAATTAACAAAACCTTGTAAGATAGTAAAAGGGAAGTAGCTAATTAATTAGAAAAGTACTTAACTAGATTATTTCACAAACAACACAAAAAAATGTAAAACAATCAAACATACAAAAAAAAAAGGGAGCAAGCAAATGAAACCTACTTCCTAAGATGTCATTAGTCATCAGGGGAATGAATGCTAATTAAGTCTACAATAAAATATGACTCATTCCTACTAGGATGGTTAAATACCAGCAGCAGTGATTAAAATTTACGAGGAAAATGTAGTAGAAATAAATTTCTCTCATGTTGCTGATAAGAGTGCAAGTGGCCAAAGCAAGAATTTCCTGGTTCCCTAATTACTAATCAGTATACTATCTTAACGTATGTTCAATACAAGACATGAAAATCTATATCCCTTGAATCTGTGTAAGAGAGTTTATAACAGTTTGGCTATTAATGACACCAAAGGAGACACTGCCTACTCCTCAATAAACAAGAGAATAAAATGTCAGTTGTGGGTATGCACAAAAAAAATAATATTACAGTATTTTGAAAAGAAAGAGAGGGCTGAACTAAACAAATCTCACATTAGATAAGTTGTAAAATCATGTTGAGTGAAAGGAGAATGTGACAAGTGATGTTTTTGAAATTCCAGAATAAGATAAATGAACAGAAAAGATTGAAATCAAACCGTTGTTGTTACTTCTGGTTGGGTATGATTAACTGGGAGTGTACATTACAGATCATTAAGGACAATGAACCAGGTAGAAATGGATGTCAGTGCTCATGGAATTTGTTGTATGCTAAAGACTTGGTCAGGAGCTAGTGGATCATGGAGGTTCTAGTCATAGCTGAATGGATTTTTATGATGAGTTCATAGCAGAATGGCCTTTAGGAGACTCAGCTTGGCTGAAAGGAGGAGGCCAGTGGAGGGATGATTTTGTGGGACCTGTTTTATACCTAGTCCTTCTTGTCATTTCCTTTCCTGCTGCCTGTCTCCTAAAAGGAAGGTTCTTGCTCCCCCATGGTCTAACTTATGCATTCACTAAGAAATAAGAAAGCCAAATGTCAGTTTCCTAAAACCTTTAAAATTGTCAGTTAAAACACTTTGTCCCCTTTCACTCGCTTTTTCCATGTATTGTTGCAGAAGTGAAAAGTGGTGCACATAGGAGCTTATACTTAAGGAGCTCTGTGAATTATTCAATTTAATTTATATCTAAATAAAAGGCAGATGGATGAGCGAGTGGGACTGGAAGGAGAGGAGGCTGTGGGGTTGTGATTGGGATAGAAATTGAACAAATAAATAAATTAATGAAGAAAAAATAATATAAGAGTTAAGAACAGTGTTAAGGTGAGGTTGTGGGTGGTGTTTTCCTGCGATGCTCCCTTTCAAAGTTCCTTACATTGAGAGGCATCATGAATGAATGAAATATGTTAAGGAAATCAATTTTAATCTTGACTACAACAATATTACACAGAAATACATACTATCATAGGATCTTGTGTCCACACTATTGTGCCTGTGAAATCTATTAAAGAAGCACTCTAAATGCAGGAAATGGTGATGGGTAAATCAGTCAGAGTAAAAATAATGAAAAATAAATCTAATCTAGGGACTGTTTGGGAATATGTAAGTGGAAATTTGAATTTGCCTACTAAATGGACCTATAATTTTCTCTGGACGATATTTCATCTTCAGTTCTTTGCACAAATAATTAAAATAGTTAGGTGTCAAAATCCATCAGAAAAGTTTTGTGGTTTAGCTATAATTTAAATAAAGTGTGTGTGTGTGTATGTGTGTGTGTGTGTGTGTGTGTGTGTGTGTGTGTGTTTGGTTTAAAAGGAGATGGAAGTACCAGTGCAGTAAAAAGTGATATAAAAGTGTTTGAATGGTGTAGGAGCAACTGTGTGTGTGTATTGCGTATGAGCAACTCTATGCATATGTATGTGTGTATTAGTGTGTGGAGGCCAGAGGTCAACCTTGTATCTAATTTTGCCTGGATTTTTGAGACCAAGTCACTGAGAGGGATCGGAGGGTCACTATTTAGATTAGAATGTCCAATTATTGACCTCTAGGATACTCCCTGTTTCCATGCTTCCTGCTCTGGGTTTACAAGTCTAGCCATCACGGATTTTTTTTTTCCATTGACTTTCCATATGTTTTAAAGATTGATCTTGGGTCCTCATGCTTGGGTTGTAAACACTGACAATTTTCTCTATAGCTTCCACACCAGTTTTTAACGATGCAGGTTTCTATAGATCCAGTAGCATAAACGTAAATACAGAAAAAATTCTGGGAGGGAATTTGTTTTTCTCTGAAAGTTGTATCAGTGATGATGACTGTTTAAACTGCTCTCAGTTTTTCAGAAAAAAAAAAAACCAAAAACACAAAAGTGATATACTGTTGCCCTGTGTCCAAGACCTCCATCTGTATATCAGAAATATTTAAAGAGAAGTTGCATTTGCACTACTGTCTTCTTAAAAAATACAGTATAGCGACTATTTAGATAGCACATTTTAGAAGTTATTACTTAAGGCCTAGGGCTTGAGCAATGGCTCAGCAGTTAAGAGTACTTCCAGTTCCTGAAGAAAAATATTCTGGTTTGATTCCCAATACCCACATAAGCGTTCATAACTCCAGTTTCAGGAGCATTAATGGTCTCTTTTGACATCTTTGGGGGTACACCTACATATTTACTGTCATGACACCTATGTACAGAACATAAAATAAATAAGTCTTAAGGTCAATTAAATATATGGAGTGGTATCTATAGGTTGCATGTAAGCACACTTTTATTTTATACAAAGGAATTGAGCATTTTGGGGTTTTGGAATTTATGGAAGGTCTTGTTACCATGACCCCACTTTTACTGATGAATGATTCTATTGGGCTTACAAAAGCAGGGAGACTCAGGAAGCAGGATTAACAGTTTTTTTTTTCAAGTAGGAAATATGTGGTTATTTGTCACTAGATAAGATGGTGTACATTGTACAGTGTAGATAAACTTACTGTGGACTGTTATTTTTTATGTCTTATTTCTCAATTGCATTTTGACATGAATAAAGGGGCCCGGCCTGTTTATGGAATGACTGACTCATCATCTCCTCTCCAGGTTCTCATCTGTCATCCTTGTTCTGCGCTGCACATGCTGCAAACATACGTTGAATGCTGCTTGACCTGTGTTGGTTTGTGAGTAGCTGATCCCAGAATTCTTGCAGCTTTTTATTTCTCTATTCTAGATACTGAAGATATTTTAATGAGAGAAGGAATTCAGTAACATATGACAATAAACAGCAATCTAGAAGTGAGTGTTACACATGTTCCAATCACATCTGAGGCTTATTAAAATCATATCATCTAAACTGCATAAGAAATATATGACTTAGTATTGCTCTTTATGTTTGTTTAGTGAATTAGCAGAGACACAAGAATGTGGAGTATTTTGACCAACATATTTACTCAAATTTTAACAGTCAAAACATGATCCAAACAGGCTTACACCAAATTCAGTTCTGAACAATTATCAGAATATGAAGTTTATTCTTTGTAGTGATGGAAAAAGCATTAAGCTTTACATTATCTTTCAGAAATAATTGCATAAAATTATTTTTAGATGATTTCATCTAAGATAGAATTGCATTCTTAGCCTACAGTTTGGCATCCAAAGAACACAAGCTTTTAAGTGTTTTTAATGCACTAATGTTCTGGTTGTTATTCTACCATTCTCTGCTCCCAAGCCACCCTCGGTGGTTCAGCCTGTGATATCAGAACACTACTCCTTCAAGATAAGAGAAAATGATGAGCTTTGTGGAGATGGAGAGGGCCCTGGATGGACACAAGAGAGAAATGGCTCCTGGTTTTTGCAGCAAGTCTCCTGAAGGTCCCTGCAGTGTGACTTGGCTACTGTCGCCTGGCAGCTCTCCATGGTATCTCTGCATCCCGGAGGATGACTTCCCCACACAGTGGGTCTCATCAAACCCTTTCCAATCAAGCCTGGCACGTCGGCACTGGGTGAAAGAGTCCTATTATAGATTTTCTTTCCAGTGTACTATACGTTTCATGCTATGGTCAATAGCTGTCAATTTGATGGAGACTAGTGTTATCTGTGGGGGATAATCTTGATTATGTTAATTGATGTGAGAAGATCCATCCTAATTGTGGTAGACACCATTTCCTGGGCCTCTGATCCCGGACTATGTGAAACAGAGAAAGTGAGCGGGACCCTAGAAACCATGCATGCATCACTTTCTGCTTCTTGTCTCTGAATGCACAGCTCCCCCAGGCTCCTGTAGCTGTCACTATCCAGCAGGATGGACTCTAGCCTGAAACTGTGAATCAAAGCAAACCCCTCTTCCCTTCGTTTTGTGGGTGCATTTTTTTTAAAATTTTATTTTTCTTATTAGTTACATTTTGTTAAATCTGTGTCCCAGCTGTATCCCGCTCCCTCATTTCCTCCCCAACCCCACACTCCCTCCCTGGTCTCCTCCCTGCCCCTTTCCAAGTCCACTGATAGGGGAGGACCTCCTCCCCTTTCATTTGACCCTGTTTTATCAGGTATCTTCGGGGATGGCTGCAAAGTCCTCCTCTGTGGCCTAACAGGACTGCTCCTCTTCTGGGAGGGTGGGGAGGTCAAAGAGCCTGCCCTTGAGATCCTGTTAAAAATAGTCCTTGTTCCCCTTACTTTGGAAAACTACTTGGTTACTGAGCTACCACAGGCCACATCCGAGCAAAAGTTCTAGGTTATATTCATAGATGGTCCTTGGTTGTGGGTGCATTTTATCACAGCACCAGGAAAGAAAACTACATTACTCTTAGAGGCAGTGGCTTCTTCCTGTGCTTGGTATTTCTAGGTCTCTTATTCCTTTATAGCCAACCCCTCAGTTCTCCCAATTACTACTAGAGTAGACTTAAATAAAACTTTTGATTTTTGCCCCTTAGGTTGAAAAAAAAAAAAAGCTACATGCAATGACACTTAGTGGCTATATTTGTGATTGTTCTGGTCTTAAATATTCTAACTTTCAATTATTTTCATTTATAAGCTTGAAATAATAGTACCTAACTCAAAGACTACGATACAATTACAAAGTGTTTGGGAAAGTTACAGATGAGAAATAAAAGAAAATATGGTGGAAGCTGTGGTTTCAGACAGTGGTGCTTCATTGCATTTCTCACCGAGGTGTTTATGCTGAATTTTGTAAAGGTATTTTCACATTTTAAGAAATGAAATCACATAAAATTTTATGTAAGAAGTGAGAAATAGTAAGAGCTGGAGGGGACGGGAACTCCACAAGAAGAGCAACAGAACAAGATAACTTGAACACAGGGAACTTCCCAGAGACTCATACTCTAACTAAGGACTATTCGTGGAGATAATCTAGAACCCCTGCACAGATGTAGCCCATGGCAGTTCAGTGTACAATTGGGTTACATAGTAATGGGAAGAGGGACTGCCTCTGACATAATCTGATTGGCCTGCTCATTGATCACCTCCCCCTGAGGGGGGAGCAGCCTTACCAGGCCACAGTAGAGGACAATGCAGCCACTTCTGATGAGAACTGATAGACTAAGATCAGAAAGGAGAGGAGAACCTCCCATATCAGTGGACTTGGGGAGTGGCATGCATGCAGAAAGGGGAGGGAGCGTGGGATCGGGAGGGGAGGAGGAAGAGGCTTATGGGGGGATACAAAATGAATAAAGTGTAATTAATAAAAAATTAAAAAAAGAAAAAAAAGAAATGAAATCACATAATTATCTATCATTATTTTGTTATCTTCAAAAGCAATTGGTCAATCCAGGAGGCAAACGCTCTGATACAGCATAAGTAGAGCAGTGTGTGAAAGCATTTCATTTTGGTAAATAATTTGAAATTTATGTATTTTACTTTCAATGAAGAGGAAAAGCTATCATGGGGTTTTGTCCACTCTTAATAATTTCTTCTACAGGACAACCATACTGTAATTCACAGAATGAAGGAGACTAAGTAGCAAGGAGGTCCCAAGGGAAGCCTCCTTGAATCTCACTTAGGTGGGGAGAGAGAATACACAGCAGAAGTGGATGTGGTGAGGGAACTGGGTAGGAGAGGGTATGATGAGGAAAATGGCGTGTGGGAGGGATCAGATGTGTGGTAGTGGGGAGGGGAAGGGAAAGGCCTTGGAGAGAAAAAGAAAACCAAGGGCGGTGGAAGCACTGAGACAACAGGAGTTCTGTGACAGGGTAGGCTCCAGGAATGATTTTGGGATGTCGCTAGCTAAGCCTCCCAGCATCAGCGGACATGGAGCCTGAGGAGGCCACCTTCTAGTCAGGAAGGACTTATAGTGGTGGGAGGGGAACACCAGTCTGCCTACAAAGCCATCTGCCCAACCTTTATCCTGCCTACAAGACATGCAGAGATAAAGAGAGAGACTGACGGAATGTCTAAGCAATTCCTGGCCCAACCTGAGCCCCACCCATGAAAGGAAGACAACCCCTGACACCATTAAGGTGTCTGCTTTGTTTGCAGACAGGAGCCTAATATAATCTTCCTAGGAGAGGCTCCATCCAGCAGCTGACTGAATCAGACACTGAAACTCACAGTTAAGCATTAGGCAGAGCTTGGGGAGTCCTGTGAAAAAGGGGGAGGACCGAAGGTCTCAAGGGGACAAGAACATCACATGAAGGCCAACAAAGTCAACTAACATAGAGCCATGGGGGCTTACAGAGAAGAAAGCACCAGCCAAAGAGCATGCATGGACTGGACATAGTCCCCCTACACATATGTAACTGATGGGCAGTTTGATCTTCTTGTGGGTCTCCTCGTAAGTTGATCAGTTGTTGTAAATAATAATAATAAAAATTATTGTAGGGCTATATGTTTATTATTAGCCTTAAGATTACCACAGAGGTATTATCTAACCTGCTATCACAAATAATAAGACGTGGATACCTGTTAGATTTTATAATTACCTTATTTACCTTGGGCTGGGCAGATCTTTCACCTACACACTGTCTCAATACGCTCACCATCCATCTCCCAGGCCCCATCCAGTGCCATCCACCTTCATCCTCCTCATCTGGTCTACCTTCCATCCATGATCCCTGATACTGCTTGTATTTTTTATCCGGGCCTTTTCATGCAATTATTGGAGTCCCTCATCTTGCTCCATGCTAACCCATCATGCTGTTGTCCCTTCCTTCTTTCTTCCTGGCTGTCTGTCTCCCATGATTCCTCCTGTCCCTGAAGCAAGGGAACCTTAGCCACACCTACCCCATTCTGCCCTGCCCAGGTATAAGCTGTTTAATCAACCAGTCAGGTATAATGACTTAGGCAGGTTTACACAATAAGGATAGGTTTACACAACAATACAGATTTAACCAGATTTTGAGGGATAGCATCAGAAAAAACACCAACAAAGTACTGTGTATGCCATGGACTCTTTTGCCTACTTTCAATCACTTCCCACTAACAAGGCTGACTAGCCTAGCCTCTGGATGAGGGTGAGCTTGGTCCTGATGTGACTTGATGAGCTGGGGTGGGTTGGTGAGGGGGAGCTCACCTTTTCTGAGGAGGAGGGGAAAAGGGAAAAAGGTTGGAAGGGAGGGACAGACAGTAGAAGAGGGAGGAGGCTAAGATTGGGATGTAAAGTGAAAATTAAAAATAAATATAAAAAGAAATTGGTTTAAAAATTATTTTTAACCATTTTTACCAAAATTTATAGCAGATATCAAACTAAAGTGTGTTGCTATGGCTAAGATAAAACTTAGTCTCTCCCTTTTCTCTATCTGTTTCTCTATTTGTTGTTTTGAGAGGGGAAAAAAAGCTGTCTTCCAAAGTAGGCCTGTAGAATTATGTTTCATTACGTGCATAGAGTATGAATTTCCTGTTGACTTTCAGATGAAGGAGCATGCCAGTGAACATAGATGTCCTGTAGAGAATGATGGATTATGCCAAGACACAGGTAAAACATCTGTATTTTATGGACTATGACATAAATAGATCGGGAAATAGGAAAACAAACTATCACATGAATTAATTTCTGAAAATTGAAAGATTGCAAGGTGTGGATCAACACTGCATAAGCAAGAATCCCCGTCTTGTGATGAGTCTCTCTTTTTCAAGGACACTGTGTGGATGGCGTCCATTGTTCTGAATCATTAATGACAATGCTCACTTCTGTGCTTCTAGTGAACCCAATACATTCTGGTGTTATCAATAAAACAATACACTAAATGCTTCCATGTAACATTTGGTTGGTTCCTACTGGAAATCAAGAAAATACTAACTATGGGTACTTTCACATAGAATAGGAAGAAAAAGGAAGGCAAAAAGAGCCCCAAATAAGCCAGGGTGTTTGAATGAAGAAGATGAAAAACAGTCATGGTCATGATCAGTAAGCCTTTAGCTTAGGAGTATCCATTTCCTCATCCATTTTTATGAATTAACAGAAGCCAGTTTCACACTTTGTTTCAGTTTAAGATCAATAACATTTGGAATGTATGCAGTGTGAAAAATCATTGATATGCAATATTCCAATCACTCTTCTCAATATACCTAAGAGAGAGTACTAGCCTTACTACCATCTCAGAAGACATTACAGCCTAATTATTGACATTACTAGTAGCATTTTTAGGCTATATCATTTGTGATGCTTAGAAGAATATTTAAATATGAAAGTTTCATACTAAAATCTGTACTCGTAAAGAAGCTAAGCAAGAAGGAAGACCCTGGTTAAGATGATCAATCCTCATTCAGAAAGGCAAATCAGAAGAGGGAGAAAAGAGGGAACAGGACAGGAGCTGACTGCAGAGGGCCTCTGGAAGACTCTACTTTTTTTCTCCTGTTGGATTGCCATGTCCAACTTTAATAAGAGAGTTTTTGTTTCATTTGATTGCGTTCTATTTTGTGATATGTGGTTGATATAACTTAGAAACCTGCTCTTATGTTGGACAGAAAGAGAGATGATCTAGAGGGGAAGAGAGATGGGGAGGAACTAGAATGAGTGGAGTGAGGGGAACTCTAATCAAGATATACTGTATGAAATAACAATCTATTTTTAAGTTAAAAAGAAAAGAGACTCTTTTCTTATTGAGAAGAGTACACAACTTAATCTTTAAAAAATTGGCACAAGAAATCTTGTAAGAAAATGAAAACGCCAATAATTAATGAACATGTATGAGTTTGGTTATGTGTAGAAAATCCAGGAGAAATATGATGGGATGAACATATGCATTTAGTCACCTGGGTAATGCAGACACAATTAATTCTTTCTATACAACATTAAAAGAGCACACTACATATATCTCAAAAATTTTTCTTTGTTATGCCAGCTGAGCATCTTCATCCCTTTTAGTTTTTTTGGAATAGTTTGTGATAAGACATAAGCCAATTTATCCAGTCACTACCTGAAATGATGGATATACATGCTGTATTAATATGCCTTTAAAAAAATCATAGTGTAGCACATAACCCACACCATTGATCGACATTCCCAGGTACAGGTCTTCTTTTAGTTAAATAAAAGCTGATGTGCAATTGAATGACATTTTGAATGTCAATTAAACTAATGCCCCCAAGAGATTACACTCTTCATTAAAATATATACTTATCTGACCTTCTATTCATTTTCTTTTATAGTTCTTCATCTAAATTGTTCTGTGTAAAATTGGGAAAGGTATTAATTATTTTTTAGGGACCACAAATTAGGGGAGTGGGGGATATCTCTGACATGGACTATGTTATTTCTTTTTGATCACTTCCTCATGATGCACATTTCCTTTTTTTTTTTTTTAAATAATTCTCTATATTGAATACAATTTAAATCCATGGGTACAAGATGTGATATTCTTTTCCGAAAGAGGAACACACCATGACTAAGAGTGGCCAGTGAAGATATTTAAGTAATGTTTCTTAGCACTGCGAAGCAGTGATATAAAAGGTGCTTGATGGTGATGTGTCAATTTATTCCTTGAAAATTATGAAGATTGGTGGCCCTTTCACTGAGAAATAAATTTGTATTTGGTAGTAAATCAGAAACTAGCTAGGAAATAACAACTGAACTATTAGATCAAATAAACTACTAACTGGATAAAATAAATTTTCCTATTCCATTTGACAAGATCTTGACTATTTATTTATTTCTAATTTATTTATTTATATTTTTTTTACAATTTATCCATTTTATATCCTGATTGTAACCCCCTCCCTCATCTCCTCATAGGCCTTCTCTTACCCCCATTTCCTTTCCCTAGTCCACTGAAAGGCGGAGTTCTCCTCCCCTGCTATCTGACCCTAGCTTATCAAGTCTCATAAGGACTGTCTGGATCTTCTTCTTCTGTGGCCTGGCAAGGCTGCTTAATTTTTTTAAAGACAATTTTAAGACCATGGACATGGCTTTCTGTCACAGGTTATATGGAGATGTTTTGCTATTATTCATGCAAGTTCTAAGTACTTCTGCCTAGGACTTCATGTACTCTTCTAATTAAGAGTTCATACACTGTTTCATCAGCTTGGAGAGTCTAAATGAAGAATCATAGGTATGACATGCATGGTTTATTCATAGGAAATTATTTTAGCTTTAAACCCCTATTTATAGATGTAAAATCACATGACTCTTTAAACATTACTCCACAAAGAGGAAAGCTCATGCCCAATAATTAGTATTTTCATGCTTATTGTTGAGTTGTTGTTCTTACCACATATTTCAAAAATGTGATGCTATTTTAACTAGGAACAGGACACTTGTTCAGTACTCAAATATTTATAATTATTTTTAATGTCTAATAGTATTTATGGAATGCCAAATGCTCATAAATTGATTGAGGGGAAAAAGCATTTTAAACAAATATCTGACTTATCTTTGGCAAATAATTTTAAAACTTCAAAGATTTTAAAATTGAGTTTTTAACTCAACATTGCTAATTAGCAAACACATGTAACAAATTTTCCCAAATCTGCATATCTGAAATGCCCAGGGTAAAGGTTGTTTCTACAGCCATAACATCTTTACCCAGAAAGAAAAATAGTCAAAATATTCCTAGCCAATTCTTGAAAATTACTAACATATGTCAGTGTACATTATGATCAATGTAATACTGAGATACAATCTTCTCATTTCACGCAGTTCAATATTCTTCATTTAGTAGCAGAGTATAATTAACCTCAGCCTTAATTATTTCACCTCTAGCTTAAAATCCAGTGCCCACTCTGGCTGTAACTCATTAAGATACATGAATATTTATTGAAATGAGCCATTTAGCTTTAGACATATGGAAGGGTTCCTATTTCTCCCAATTCCTCATTTTTGATGTCACTCCATTAATTTACAGGCTTTATCTAGATTTGGTTTCCTTCTCCTCTTCCTTCTGCTCCTCAAACATCCCTTTTCTTCTTCTTTTCCTCTTCCTCCTCCTCCCCTTTCCTCTTTCTTCTCCTCCTGCTCCTTCACTGGTTCACATGAACATTTCAAGGACTTGTGCACTGTTTCCCAGTCGATATTCCTTTAAAGAGTCCAGGGATAGTGGGATGTTTCATATTCCTCTTCTTTGTGATGCATGCTGCTTGTCACCTGTTTTCTTAAGTGATAAACTGCTCAAGGATACAGTCTTTGTCTTTACATACTTATAATCCCAGTGCTGAGCCAAGGGGCAGGTTCATAGAACACACTCCAGAAATGTTTGCTAAGTTTATGTATATTGCTAGTATTAATATTACTATTACTACTAATATTATTATAATATTACTAATAATATTATTTATCTTTTCATTTCATTTGTTTTCCCCTTTCTTTTCTAGTTTAGGATATACTCTAGGATGCTGTTTTGACCTTGACCCCCAATCCTTTTGTTTCCACCTCCTAAGGCCTGGCTTTGCAAGTGTGTATCACCACATTTGGCCATAATTCTTTAGCAACTGGATTATAGCTACTTTTCTAAAGTGCTGCAGAAAGGCTTTATCTTTCATTTGTTATTCCATTTCTTCTTCAATTTGTGTTTTGTCTGTTTTCAATCCTCTCTTCATCCTTCCTTTCTTTATGTTTGACTTTGCATTTTTGTAATGAGATTTGCAAAAAAAAAAAACAGCAGCAAACTTTGTAGCACTTTCCTAATCTTTCTTTACTAGACCTCTTTTCTGTCTTTTATTTCTTCTCTTAAACTCAGTCTTGCTAGTTTTGCATCATTAATATCTCTCTTTGAATGTCCCCGTGTATATCGACTACACTTGTAGACCTTTGCAGTTGTATTATTTTGAAACACTGCTAGTCACATGAGCAAACCTAGGTATATCTCATGGAGTCATGAATTTACTTTAGGCTGCAGACATCTTGGGTTTCACCTTTGTCCTGACATTCTAATTTCAAAACTCTTATGCAATGCAATTCCCATGTGAGCTTGCCTATAATAACTGTGCTGTGGTTCACACATGTGACTTCCGAGTCTTCAGCCACCTCTCTGATTCTGCCTGAAGCCCTTGCTCTCTGCTGCCCTATATCAGTGGGCTCTCTCTACGGCAGAACTGAACAATGCCTTGCAGATCATGAAGCAGAGCAGAAAACCAAGAAGGAAGAGTTTCACACACTTTGTGTTGGGAATACTGGTTTGAATAAGGATTGTACACTTGTTTGTTTGCCCTCTACTCAAATGGCTGCATAGAACCCAGCAAGAAAGTAAATCCAGTTACGGGGAATTGATCACACAGACTTTCCTTCCAATTGTAGTGGGCATTTTTGTCTTTAAAATTATATAAATTTGTATATTTATATGTTTGAATGAACAAAACCAAAATATTTTTAAGACATTGCTGAAATGTCAAATTTTTACTGTTGCTGTTCCTCACAATCTGATTTTAATGACAAAGCTCCATCATATCTCTTTCACTTGCTCCTAACTTTCTTTTTTATTTGTTATATATATATATATATATATATATATATATATATATATACATGTATGTATATATACATACATATATACGTATATATGTATATATACATATATATGTATATATGTATGTATATATATACACACATGTATGTATATATACAATTTATTTCATTTTAATGCTATTATCCATTGTGTGTACTCCACTGTTTAATTATAACACACATATAAATATATATTATATAAGGGGGAGTTTATTTTTACTCATTTTCTGTTTTAATCATTATTACTTTAAATATCCAGCCTAGTACCTGACTATAGTGCTGTAAGTACCTGGCTATAGCTGTAAGTTCATAGCAGCTTTATTTGTTATAGCCACAATCTGGAAACAACCCAGATGTCTTTCAATAGATACAGAAATTGTGGTACATTTACACAAAGGAATACTCAGCAATTAAAAAAAAAGAAAAGAAAATCTTAAAATTTGCTGGCAAATGCTGGAAACTAGAAAACATCATCCTGAATGATGTATTCCAGAAGCAGAAAGACACACATGGTATATACTCACTTATAAGTGGATTTTAAACATATAACATAGGATAAATCTACTAAAATCTATACACCTAAAGAAGGTAAGCAAGAAAGAGGACCCTGGGTAAGATGATCAATCCTCATTCAGAAAGGCAAATGGAATGGACCTCAGAAGAGGAAGAAAACAGGGAACAGCACAAGAGTGTAGCACAGAGGGCCTCTGAAAGACTACCCAGCAAGGTATCAAAGCAGATGTTGCGACTCTTATGAGTCACAGAGCGCAGGGAATCTTATGAAAGAAGGGGGAGATGGAAAGATCTGGAGAGGACAGAAGCTCCACAAGGAGAGCAACAGAACCCAAACATCTGGGCACAGAGGTCTTTTCTGAAACTGAGACTCCAACCAAGGACTATGCACGGAAATAACCTAGAACCCCTGCACAGATGTAGCCCATGGCAGCTCAGTGTCCAAGAGGGTTCCCTAGTAATGGGAACAGGGACTGTCTCTGACATAAACTAAGTGTCTGGCTCTTTGATCATTTCCTCCTCAGGAGGGAGAAGCCATACCAGGCCACAGAGGAAGACAATGTAGCCAGTCCTGATGAGACCTGATAGGCTAGGGTCAGAGGGAAGGGGAGGAGGGCTCACCTCCCCATCAGTGGAGTTGGGGATGGGCATGGGAGCAGATGAGGGAAGGAGGGTGGGTTTGGGAGGGGATGAGGGAGGAGGCTACCGCTGGGATACAAAGTGAATATTGACTGTAATTTATTAAAAAAAAATAACATTTTACAATTTTTTTAAAAAGAGCAGGCCAATCAATTCATGTCAGAAGCAGTCCCTATTCCCATTACTATGTAACCCACTTGGGCACTGAACTGCCATGGGCTACATCTGTGCAGGGGTTCTAGGTTATCTCCGTGCATGGTCCTTGGTTGGAGTATCAGTTTCAGAAAAGACCTCTGTGCCCAGATGTTTGGGTTCTGTTGCTCTCCTTGTGGAGCTTCTGTCCTCTCCAGATCTTACTATTTCCCACTTCTTTCATAAGATTCCCTGCATTCTGCTGCTCTTTGATCACCTCCCCTTGAGTGGGGAGCAGCTTCATCAGGCCACAGAGGAAGACAATGCAGCCACTCCTGATGAGGCCTAACAGACTAGGATCAGAAGGAAGAAAAAGAAACCCTTCCCCCTACCAGTGGACTTGGGGAGGGACACGTGTGGAGAAGGGGGAGGAAGGGAGGGATTGAGAGAGGAGAAGGGAGGGAATTAGAGGGGGGATACAAAGTAAAAAAAAGGTGTAATTAAAAATAAAATAAAATAAAAATAAAAAAGTAAAAAAATTCTTTAAAAAAAGATATATTTAGTGGTTGGTTAGTGGACAAGTGATAATATGCTCAAAGCACTCTGTAGAATAATTGCATATACTTTTAATTCTATCATAATATTGAAAATATTCTTTCCAACTTCAAGCATGAATAGTTTCAAAGGGTATTTATATTTGGCCTTTCCCTGTTTTGATGGCATCATACTTAAAATTAAGCATGACCGTGCACATGCTCAGCATGAGTTCCTGGGTTTTGATTGTTAACAGTGGACACTTTCCAGCATTCCAAAGCACTGACTTGTGGTTGCCATGCAAATGTTTTATGAATAGTCCTTTCATTACCTGTTCCTCAGAATAGCCAACACTTAGCAGACTCTTCCGACTGGGCTTATGATTTCACTCTGAAATTTGTGCTCCCTCTGACTGCATTAGATAGTGACTGAAAAGAATGTTAGGGAAGTTAGTGTAAAACTGCAGGTGAATTCACTTCAAGAAAGTATGAAGAAGGCTTGGGGTATAGATCAGTTGGTAGAGTGTTTGCCTGGCATTCAAGGGGCCCTGAGTTCTATCTTCGGAACCGAGAGAGAAAGAGAGAGAGAGAGAGAGAGAGAGAGAGAGAGAGAGAGAAGAAATAAAGCAAAATTAGTTAAGCAAAGCAATTGAAAGCGATTACTAATATGACAACAATCTTTATTTTGGATGACCAATGATGTGGATATTTACACTAGAAAACAACAGGAAACTACCCAGCATCTGCAGAAAATGACATGGCAAGAGTCATGGAAGATATCCTGAGATAAGTATGAGGGTCTTGGGTCAACAACACTGTACCCAGAGATGGCTCTCAAAGCCTGAGCCCTGAGTGTTTATGAAGGTAAGGAATCAGTCAGGGCTGTCAGCGATCTTCCCTGAAACTGCTCTATGACTCAATGTCTGATATTCTTATAAGGATCCAGCTGAAACCTTCAATCTTTTGTTGGTTAGTTAGATATTCTCCCTTCAAATAATACATTTGAACTTCAGATACCCTCTTTCCACTCCTCAAGGTCCCACCACACACACCTCTCCTCTCCTTCAGATGCACTCCTTCTCCACTTCCCTTCAGAAAACAGTCGACCTCCCAGGAATAACAACCAAACTTAGGAAAACAAGTTGCAATAAAACTTCACACAAACGCTCATGTCAAGGCTGGATGAGGCAACCCAGTAGGAGGAAAAGTGTCCCAAGAGCAGGAAAAAAGAGTCAGAAACACCCCAATTTCCACCATTAGTCTTTAATAAATGTGTGATGTTATTCAAGTATCCAATCACTTATTTTCATTTACCTTTGTTAACCTTCAGTACTTAGAGAATGGTTTGCTTTCTGAACCACAGAGAGTCACAGGGCCAAGACAACTAAGCTGTAGAATTGGTGTTATAGAGAAATTCAAAGTGGGTATTACTTTCTATGTTAAAACAAGGAACTAGGAGAAAATGCTCCTTTCTTAATTTTACAATTAGAGAAGAATATGGAGAAGAGACTGTCACTAGTGCTTGAAGAAACATTTTTACATATGGATTGCTGCTACATATCCATTTTACAGATGAGCTCTCTCTTCTTACATACATATATTTTTTTAATTGCACTTTATTCATTTTGTATCCCCCCTGTAGCTTTCTCTTTTCTACCCTTCAGATCCCTCCCTCCCTCCCACTTCTCCATGCATGCCCCTCCGCAAGTCCACTGATAGGGGAGGTCTTTCTTTCCTTCCTTCTGTCCTAGTCTGTTAGGTCTCATCAGGAGTGGCTGTACTGTCTTCCTCTGTGGCCTGGTAAGGCTGCTCCTTCCTCAGAGAGAGGTGATCAAAGAGCAGACTAATCAGTTCATGTCAGAGACAGTTCCTGTTTCCATTGCTATGGAACCCACTTGGACACTGAACTGTCATGGGCTACATATGAGCAGAGGTCCTAGGTTATCTCCGTGCATGGTCCTTGGTTGAAGTGTCAGTCTCAGAAAAGACCCCTGTGCCCAGATTTTTTGGTTCTGTTGCTCTCCTTGTGGAGCTCCTATACTCTCCAGGTCTTACTATTTCCCATTTCTTTTTTTTTTCTTTTTAGTTACAGTTTATTAATCTTGTATCCCAGCTGTATCCCACTCCCTCATTCACTCCCAATCCCACCTTCCCTCCCTCATCTTCTCCCTACCCCTTTCCAAGTCCACTGATAGCAGAGGACCTCCTCCCCTTTTATCTCACCCTAGCTTATCAGGTATCTTCTGGCCTGGCTTAGAAGTCCTCCTCTGTGGCCTAGCAGGGCTACTCCTCCCTCAGGTGTGGGGGGGTGTCAAAGAGCCAGTCATTGAGTTCATGTCAGAAATAGTCCCTGTTCTCCTTGCTAGGGTACTCACTTGGATACTGAGCTACCATGGGCTATATCCAAGCACGGTTTCCAGGTTATATCCATACAAGGGCCTTCATTGGAGATACAGTCTCACAGAGGACCCCTGTGCCCAGATATGTTTGATTTTGTAGAGCTTCTGTCTTCCTCAGGTCATACTAACACCCCCTTCTTTCATATGATTCTCTGCACTCTGCCAAAGGTTTGGTCATAAGTCTCAGTATCTACATTAATACAATGCTAGGTAGAGACTTTCAGAGGCCCTCAGTGGTAGGCTCCTGTCCTGTTTCTTGTTTTCTTCTACATCCAATGTTCATCCTGTTTGTCTTTCTAAGTGAGGGTTGATCATCTTACCCAGGGTCCTCTTTCTTGTTTACCTTCTCTAGGTGTACAGATTTCAGTATGTTTATCCTATCTTATAGGTCTAGTACCCACTTATAAGATTCCCTGCACTCTGCCTGAAGTTTGGCCATAAGTCTCAGCATCTGCTTTGATATCCTGCAGGACAGATTCTTTCAGAGGCCCTCTGTGGCATGCTCCTGACTTGTTCCCTATTTTTCTCCTTCCTCAGAAGTACATCCTCTTTGCCTTTCTGAATGGGGATTGAGCATCTTAGCCAAAGCCCTCCTTCCTGATTAGCTTCCCTAGGTGTACAGATTTTAGTAGGTTTATCCTATATTATATGTCTAATATCTGCTTATGAGTGAGTATATACTGTATGTGTCTTTCTGCTTCCGGGATACCTTGCTCAGGATGATCTTTTCCAGTTCCTAGCATTTACCTGCAAATTTCATGACTTCCTTGTTTTTTATTGCTGAGTAATATTTCATTGTCTAGATGTACCACAATTTCTGTATCCATTCCTCAGTCGAGGAGCATCTGGGCTTCTGGCTGTTACAAATAAAGCTGCTACAAACATGGTTGAACAAATGTCCTTTTTGTGTACTTGAGTATCTTTTGGCTATATGCCTAGGAGTGATATAGCTGGATCTTGAGGAAGTGCTATTGCTAATTGTCTGAGAAATCACCAGATTGATTTCCAAAGTGGTTGTACAAGTTTACATTCCCATCAGCAATGGAGGAGGGTTCCCCTTTCTCCACAACCTCTCCAGCATGTGTTGTCACTTGAGTTTTTGATCTTAGCCATTTGATGGGTGTAAGGAGAAACCTCATATATTTTTTAAACACACACTTTCATGTAAAGGAAATGAGATTTGTAAATGGTATCTTACTGGCTTTCTTTGGGAAGATGGACACTAAGTTCTTTGCAAATACATTGTCTGCTAACAGTGCTGACCATACACCCTCACTATGAAGGTCAACAGAATTCGTAAAGTGTTCTGGGTGTGGTGCACTTCTCAAAGGCATTGCAGCCAGTGGGCTTGTGGATACCACTACCACAGAAATAGAACATTACTGTTAATCTTCTTTAGTACATTCTTATCATGCAACATTACTCTAAAATGCATGATCTTTAAATGAAAAGCAATATATGAAATACAATCTCCTTGTTCCAATATAGAAATATTAATAACTAAAAGAATCCCACTGTTCATAAGGTAGAAGAAAATTGACAAGAACAAAACATTTAGTTGTCAAAATCATTCAGAGACAAATGGCAATTGTAAGAATAAAACCAGATTTAGCTTAATAAATGAAGCTTAATAAAGAGAAATGCAGCCAGCAGGTAATTCCCAATGCTCATAACAAATGCCTTGAGTTAGTGACTTTGAAGGTATATATTTTCTGTCAGCATTTCACATTGATGACTTAGAAGATTAAAATTAAAACTATGATTTAGATAATAAAATTAAAAATAAACAAGTGATCATCTTATAAACAATGCCAAATAATATAAGCTCGATGAGGATTCTTTAATCAGCATGCTCTTTGGTGTATCGTTTGATCTAGAGTGTTTTGTTTGAAAATAGTTGTTGTCTCAGATGGTCATTTTCTGACATTTTCCAACCTAAGGTAAATGTCTGCGCCCATATGATTTACTTTTGTCATTATCCCGGGGGCATTGTCGCTGTTAGCCTCCTTCTACCAATAAAAATATTGAATCATTTTTACCCTACATACTGGCAGATTAAAATATTAGTATTTAAGATTTGAACTATGTACTGTTCCACTTGTGAGTTGAAGAGGTAATTTGATAATGCACAGGTTTTTTTTGTTGTTGTTGTTGTTGTATTATCACAATATAGGTTACGTACCCTTGCTGAAAGGCTTGAGATTGGATGTATTCTGGATTAGGGAATACCCCGCCTGATTTTAGAACCTTTTTATGTACATAATGAGACATCTTAGTTACAAGACCAAAACTTAGGCACAAAAGACATTATGTTTCATATACATTTTTGCACACACTCTTTAAAGTAGTTTTACAAAACACTTTCATCCATATATTTTGATAGTAACCCATCTCCTGAAGGGGAGAATCTTCTGCTTGCCATATCAGCTATGGAGCTATTTCCTCCAAATTGAAACATTGCTCCCTGAATTGATGAAGGAAGCTTTCAAGACTTAGAAAATGAATGAAACTCATAAGCTTCAGGAAGCTCACTGAAATTACAAGACTAATGAGGACCCACATTATGTTTAAATACATAGTAAACATTTACAGGGACAAAGGAATCTCTTTGGTGGAAAATCTTGAACACTGGGTCATGCATGAAAGGAAAACAAAGGAGGAGGAAGTAGACTTTAGAAGAAGCATTTCAGTGGGAGACAGATGATAAAAAGGGCTAAAATTTATTATGTAAATCTATAAAATTGTCATACAACAATTAACAATATCTTAGCATTGTACCTATCATATAGTATTCAACATACTACAATGTATTTATTGGCTATGTTCATTAGAAACAGAAAAACAAGTAATAAATGTGTGCGTGATCATTCGAAAATTTTGAATTTGAAGCACTTTTTTTTTCTTTTTCTTTTCTTTTTAGCATTCTCTATTGAAGACGTCTATTTTCCTTCTCTTTCCAACAGAGACCACTACAGAAATCCACACCAACCAAAATGCAGAGTGTGAAACACAGTCCCAATGGCTACATCTACAACATATTTTGGCGCCTATGGCTCAGGGAACACTGCAAAAGAGGGAATGGAGAGTTTGCAAGAGCCAGAGACCCAGAGTGTTTGCTGTGAGATTTTATCTCCTAATAATGTCAGAAGCTTCACAACATAAAGCCTCACTAACATGACCACTCAGATGTGAGCTGGCCCAAATGACACCAAGTATATGGAAGCAAAAGCTCAAAAGGACTCAACCCTACACAAGGCGCTGTAGGCAACTGAGGAAAGCTGGGGCAGGGTGAAACAACCTTTCCCAGGAAAGAACACAACAAAAGTTATCCAATACCAGCCCTGGAAATAGAAGTAGGAGTAACATTAAATATGATGAGCTGTAAACATACATATATGTGGATGTGGATACACACACACACACACACACACACACACACACACACACACATATATATATATATATATGCCTGCTTAGAATATTATATTATACATATGCATAATGTAACAACAATTAATAGCAAAAGAGGCCATGAATTTTAAAGAAGAAAAGGAGATATATGGGAGGGCTCAAAGGGAGCAAAAGGAAAAGAGGAATGTTTATAATATAATCTCACAAATAAAAATGAAAAAGATGTTCATTTTATAGAGCCAAAATAATTGATTCTAATTGTTTTATCTCATATCTATATCATTGCCCAAACTCACCAAATTACAGCTTTTTCACTTTTTATATTTAAATTTGTTAAGTTAAATCTGAGAGTCATTACAAACACCAGCTGATTATGTCTCCCTCATAGAACGTGTGAATGGAATGGACCAACATACAGACTTCGATGGACCTTAGTGAAGAATGAGGAACAAACTAAATGGATGGGAATCTGGGAGTAAATTATTAAGCATAGAAATTAGGGGCTATGAACAGGTGCCTGTCTGTGCTTTCCAGGGTCCATACTTGGGAGGACAGATGTTTGGAATTAAACGTAAAAGTATTGATCATTCTACAATGAACTTATCAATCACATTTTTACTGAAATTTAAAATTATAAGATATCAGGTATCCACTATTATTCTTATACACACAAACATATATATAATTATGTAATCATAATCATAGAAAGTTTATGAAAGAATAAATAGGCACTGATTCAATTCTGACATCTTTGTGGTAAATTACTTAGGTGCTTAAATATTTGATGAACACACGTGAGTAGTGGTTCTGAACCTTCCTAAATATTGTGACTCTTTAATATAGTTCCTCATGTTCTGGTGATGCCCAACCATAAAATTATTTCATTGCTACTTTAAAATTGTAATTTTGCTCCTTTTATGAACAGTAATGCAAATATCTCATATGCAGGATATCTGATACATGACCCTTTGAAAGGGTTATTTGACCCATTAAGGTGTTGAGACCCACATGTCGAGAACAAATGCACTGGAATAACTCATACAGTCAAACTATGAAGCCTGTAAGTTTTCATACTATTCAGGCAAATATGTTTCTGTCCTTGGAATAAAACAACTCCTTGCAACAGGGAAGCATTGGCAATATGCTCTGATATTTTAGGCTTTATCACGCTTAGGTAAAGCTAATCAATGTAAATAACTTAAATATTAATTTTAATTTAATTATAATATTATTAATAATATATTTACATAGATAATAATTTATACTCTTCACATCAGCGTCAGATACACAGGCACCACAGAAGTTTTCAAAGAATCTCATAGTAAAAGAAATTTCTTTCTTTATAAAATAGTATCATACAAGATTGGGATTCTCTTGTAGCACAGATAAAATCAAAATAAAATCATCAATACTTCTCCTTATTACATTTTTTCTTCTTTGTGCTCTAATGTTTAGTTCTTGGTATGTCAATATATTTGTAAATTTAACAACAACAACAAAGTAATGAACTCGAACCCCAGCATGGAGAGGAGAATTGGGCCTGAAGTGTAAGTCCCAGCTAAATAGCTATTGCCCATTGACGGCCTTTAGGAGATGGGGGATAATATTTGTTCTAAGTGCCTTGTTTCTGGGAAGTCAATGACACTCCAGCAGAAGGGCACACATCCAAGAATGTATGGGCATAAACTAAATTTTATGGGTTAAGAAAAAAAGGACTCAGACTGTGTAGGGTAGAAAGGAGGGGGATCTGGCAGGAATAGGAGGGGAGGGATCATAACACCGGGTATAAAATTTTTGAAGGACTATAAAAATGTAGACTTAAAAAACAAATTTTTGTTGCTTGACACCAAATTAAAAAAAATATCTTGTGGAATCTGAGGCTATAAAGCCAAAGTATTACTGAAAGACTTTGCTTTGGAACTGAAGAACAAAAGAGTGAACAGATGGAATGAGTAAAATGGACTGTCTCATGCTCGCATCAGCTAGTTGGCCTCTGTTTTGCATTTGCATGCTGGAATCTCTATAGGTAAGCAACATCACAACCTGACCCACTCCCCACAGCTTCCGCTTTGGACTTTGGGTAATCTGTTTTTATTTTCTTTTACTTGCATTCAACCTCAGGCATAGTAAGTTTAATCACAGGCTAAAGGAGGAAAATCTTAAAGGTTGATATTTGATTGATTTAGGATATGACTTGGGTATACCAAAATGAACTTACAATGAACAAAGATGAAGATACCAATTCACATGCATTTAAAGACTCACTCATCAATAGCAAACTTCTGTTTACTCTTCCCACACTCGCTGCCCATTCTAAATTACAGGTTTAAGTTAAACGGAATCATAACGGGCTAAGCCATATATAAATTACCTTAAGGATCAGCCTGAAATGTCATAAAATAGAGATTCTTAAGGTTTACTGTATGCGAGAACCACTGAAGATCTTGAAGAATGACTGTGAACCCCACAACGCTTCATCGTTACCAACATCCTAGGCGATGCTGGTAGAGAGACCCACAGAAAGCACTTTAAATAGAAAGGCTTTCACACAGAGACTATCATGATTTCCCAGAATCACGGAGTAAAACATCCCATATACCAGTCAACATTTCTCACATTAGCTGGAAATGTGACAGTTCGCAATACACAGTCCAGTTATCAGCTTCAAAGCAAAAGTAATCATGATCTTCAATAAATATTATAAAACTCATACTATGGATTCCTTGGTTAAAAATTTAAAAATTCTGCACATGTCTGATCATAACTGGTAAGTGACAACTGTACTTTTAAATAAATTATCATCATTGTTAAAAATATATTGGTAGTTCAATTGCTAACATATGAGCTACTAATATTTTATAGCATTTGTAAATTATTTATCAAATTTATGTGTTTTCCTCTTACAGTGTGACAATGTCATGTCTTTTTGTATTCCAAATTTATTAGGCACATTTAGTCTAATTGTCTGAAAAAAGATACTCAGGGTGTTATTATATACAGTATTTTTTTTTTGCCACTGACAGTTACATATATTTTATCTTTTTATAACTCACACAGAGAAAGAAAAATATGGTTTTGTATTTTCACAAGAGGAAAATCCAGATAATGATAAAATTCATATTTCCAAAGCCAAACATTGATGATGCATGTTGATGTGGAAAATATACCATCACAGATACAGAAGCATTAGCATGTAGAGCTATTATCCCTGAATTATGTTTTTGTTATGTTGTCATGAATTTTCTTGCTAAATTTTAAATGAAGCACTTATATATGTTGTTTATCAAGCACTCTTTTTTTTGTTGTTGTTGTTTCAGAGTCCAGTATCAGAAAACACATCAAGATGTTTGTGCTCACCTTCGAGGATGGCTCTATGACCGCTCTTGGATGACATCTTGTCCAAAGGTGTTTCTTCACTTTTCAAGTCTGAATCTTTTACAGCATCATCTGTCTGGCTCCCAGGGTGACTCCTCAATGTTGATGAACACATGATTCGCCCAATTTCCACTTCCTGTTAGGAGACATTCAAAGCATACATGTAAAAAGCTATCAGTGGGGAACAGATGTGGTTTAGAAAGCAGGAGCGATGGAAGGAGGGGGTTTCTGGTGTGAGTGATGTTTTCTAATATGCTTTGGGGAAGTTTTTGATAACTTTGCCAAGAACTGCAAACACACATCTGACGCCTAGTTTACTCCTCTGCCCCTGGTTCCACTTAGGAATCAGCTTTTCTTTATGTACATATTCTCTCCTCCTCATAAAGTGAAAATAAGGGTCACAACGCAGTGTAATGTATGTTAATAGATACAGCTCCCTGGGCCTGAGAAATGTCAATGAGAGGTTTTCAGAAAATAGCCATATATCAAAATTATATGCTAAAGACAGAAGGAAATGAGTTTTTTTAATGTCATGCTCACCCTATAATGATAATCTTAGCAATTACAGAGCTCCCGAATTACAAACACATTCAACCACAAAATAGTGAGTACAGTTTGTCAGTTTAAAAAGATTATGAAATTGCTTCTTTCAGATAGTAATCAAGTGTGTAGTGATAAAAGATTCCCAATGAAAAAACAGGCAAAAATATTTAAACATTAAGTCTAGCATTCTATATTTTATAAATTGAATAATATAAGCCAACACACCAAACCCATCATACTAAATAACTTGAAGTAATATAGGAGATAGGAAATGAACACAGCAAAATTCTATAATTTTAAATCAATATGCTGAGAGTATTTTAAAAGCTACATATAAGATTTAGATGTTTGAACTTGGAGTGTGTATTTCTAAGCAACAGGCATTCAAACAATGTTATTGCCTGTTGCATTTAATATATTGTCCCAAAAGAGTAAAGTTAAAGAGCTGGCTAAAAAATAAAAAATAAAACATTTCTCAGACAGGAAAAATTGAATTTAATTCCATGATTAGGAAAAGCAAGTCACCAGGAAAAACAACCTGTTATTATATTTTCAAATTCATATATCTATATAATATTTATTTAATTATTACAGACTCGCAAAATATATGCTATGCAGGCCACATTACTGTGTCCTTTAATTGGACTAAGTCATTTTCAGTTGAAAGAAGGCAAAGAGGTTTATATTTTTAAAAGCATTGTTTTTAATATTAGTATTTCCATGAATTATTAAATATCCAAATGTTGCTAGCATATACTGATTCATTATGCTGAAACAGACACCAGCCATGCCAAAGAGAAAATGAATGCTTCAAAATGCTATTCTTGATCATAAAAACAATCATGATTTGAAAAAAATAAGAAAATGAATGTAGTCTATGGACTAAGATTGATAACTTGAAAGAATAATAGTAGTTTTATGTAGAAACACAAAAGTGTGATTTGGTGACATTATTGAAGCAAATATTTCAGCCAGTGATGAAAAAATATATATACATATATTTGTGGTATTTATATTCTCAAATGGAATTCACAGTCTCTAGTGTATGTCATAAATCTGAGGTTAAGAGATGTCATTGACATTTCACATGTGAATGTGTGACCCTGTATCCGAGCCTCAGTCACCACAACCTGACATTCTGATGTATATTTTTCAGGGCCATGGCAAATGAAAAAATGTACCCTACAGGATATTTTACTGAGATGCCTCTAATCGAAGCAGTGATCTAGCTTAATCCTTTTTATCTGTTTTATGCACTGAGCTGTACACATGAGTTATTTTGAATAAAATTCCATATGCTTACATAAGTACATAAATGCCTGTTTGAAAAAAATAAATGAAACACTTGACAATGAGGAGCTTCAAGTCAAGCTTGCCATTAGCTGCCAATTATCTAGTTGAAAGCCCACAGTTGTGGTTTCCATCCTAGGGAGAGGCAAATTATAACAAGTCACATAACTTTCTACAGATATAAAAATTGATTCAGAAAAATTATCCTAGTGATGAACTCATGCAAAGGCTCTCCTGGAAAACAATAATATGCAGTCAATCCTTTAAGAATAAGTGAGGTTTTACTAGATGTAGAATACACATGCAAATATACTAAGACGGGAAAAATTATAACACATAAAAATGTGTCAAAGTATCACTATTTTCAGATAATATGATAGTCTACATGAGTGACCCCAAAAATTCATCCAGGGAACTCCTTCAGCTGATAAACAACTTCAGCAAAACAGCTGGATACAAAATTAACTCAAAAAAAAAAAAAAATCAGAAGCCTTCTTGTAGACCAAAGACAAAAGGGCTGAGAAAGAAATTAGGGAAAAGACAAAAGGGCTGAGAAAGAAATTAGGGAAACAACATCCTTCACAATAGCCAATAACATAAAGTACCTGATGTGACTCTAACCAAGCAAGTGAAAGACCCGTTTAAAAACAAACAAACAAACAAACAAAAAACATCAAGTCTCTGAAGAAAGAAATTGAAGAAGATATCAGAAGAAGGAAAGATCTCTCTTGCTCATGGATCAGTAGGATTAACATAGTGAAAGTGGCCATCCTGCCAAAAGCAATCTACAGATTCAATGCAATTCCCATCAAAATACCAAAACAATTCTTTACAGAACTTGAAAGAAAAATTCTCATCTTCATATGAAAACAACAACAACAACAACAAAAAAACCAGAATTGCCAAAACGATTCTGTACAACAACCAATCTTCTGGAGGTATCTCCATCCCAAATCTCAAGCTGTACTACAGAGCAATAGTAATAAAAACCACATATAGTACTGGCATAGAAACAGAATGGTGCATAAGTGGAATTGAACTGAAAACCCAGAAATAAACCCACACACCAATGGATACTTGATATTTGACAAAGAATCCAAAACCATACAACGGAAAAAAAGACAGCATCTTCAACAAATGGTGCTGGTCTAACTGGATGTCTACAAGTAGAAAAATGCAAATAAATCCCTATTTATCACCCTTCACAAAACTAAAGTCCAAGTGGATCAAAGAACCCAACATAAAACCAGACAGACTAAATAGGTTAGAAGAAAAAGTGGGGAAAAGCCTAGAACTCATTGGTACAATTGACAACTTCCTGAACAGAACACCAACAGCATACGCTCTAAGAGCAACAATCAATAAATAGGATCTCATGAAACTGAAAAATTTTCATAAAGCAATGGACACTGTCGTCAGAAGAAAACAACAGCTTACAGACTGGGAAAGGATCTTCACCAACCCTGTATCTGACAGAGGGCTAATATTCAGAATATATAAAGAACTCAAGAAGTTAAAAGGCAAGAAATCAAGTAATCTAATTAAAAATGGGGTACAGAGCTAAACAGAAAATTCTCAATGGAGGAATATTGAATTGCAGAGAAACACATAAAGAAATGCTCAGTTTCCTTAGTCATCAGGGAGGTGCAAATCAAAATGACACTGAGATTCACCTTACACCCATCAGAATGGTTAAGATCAAAAATCTATACACCTGAAGAAGATAAACAGGAAAGAGGACCCGGGGTAAGATGATCAATCCTCACTTAGAAAGACAAATGGAAGGTGCATTGGACATAGGAGAAAACAAATAACAGGTCAGGAGCCTACCGAAGAGGTCCCCTGAGAGACTCTACCTAGCAGTGTATCAAAGCAAATACTAAGACTCATAACCAAACCTTCAGCAGAGTGCAGGGAAACATATGAAAGAAGGGGAGTTTGTATGACATGGAAAGGATAGGAGCTCCACAAGAACCAAATATATCTGGGCACAGGGGTCTTTTCTGAGACTGACACTCCACCAAGGACCATGTATGGATATAACCTAGAACCTCTGCATGGATGAAGCCTGTGGTAGCTCAGTAACCAACTGGTTTCCCATAGTAAGGGGAAGAGGGACTATTTTTGACAGGAACTCAATGGTAGGCTCTTTGACCTTCCCAACCCCCCAAGGGAGGAGCAGTCCTGCTAGGCCACAGAGAAGGACTTTGTAGCCAGTTCTGAAGATACCTGATAAAACAGAATCAGATGAAAGGGGAGGAGGTCTTCCCCAATCAGTGGACTTGGAAAGGGGCAAGGAGGAGATGAGGGAGGGAGGGTGTGGGAGGGAATGAGGAAGCAGATACAGCTGGGATACAGAGTTAATAAATAATAAATAAAAACATAAAAAAAAACCCCAAGTGACAGTACATGCTGGAGAGGTTGTGGAGAAAGGGGAACCCTCCTCCATTGCCAGTGAGAATGAACACTTTGGAAATTTCCACTTTGGAAATCAATCTGGCGGTTTCTCAGACAATTAGGAATAACGCTTCCTCAAGATCCAGCTATACCACTCCTAGGCATATATTCAAAAGATGTTCAAGTACACAACAAGGACATTTGCTGAACCATGTTTGTAGCAGCTCTATTCATAATAGCCATAACCTGGAAACAACCCAGATATTTCTCAGTTGAGGAATGGATACAGAAATTGTAGTATATTTACATAATGGAATACTACTCAGCAATTAAAAACAAGGAAATCATGAAATTTGCAAGTAAATGATGGGAACAAGAAAAAAAGTCATCCTGAGTGAGGTATCCCAGAAAAAGAAAGACACACATGTGGTATATACTCACTTATAAGTGGATACTAGACATAACATAGCATAAGCCTACAAAGATCTGTACACCTAAAGAAGGTGAGCTAGAAGGAAGACCCTGGGTAAGATGATCAATCCTCCCTTAAAAAGGCAAATGGTATGGACATTGGAAGAAGGAGAAAATAGGAAACAGGACAGGAGCCTACCATGGAGTGCCTCTGAAAGACTCTGCCCAGCAGTGTATCAATGCAGATACGGAGACTCATAAACAAACTTTGGCCAGAGTCCAGGGAATCTTAGGAAAGAAGTGGGAGATGGTAAGACCTGGAGAGGATGAGAGCTCCACAAGAAGAGCAAAAGAACCAAAATATCAGGGCACAAAGGTCTTTTTTGAGACTGATTCTCCAATCAAGGACCATGTATGGAGATAACCTAACACCTCTGCTCAGATGAAGCCTATGGCAGCTCAGTATCCAAGTGGGTTTCCCTAGTAATGGGAATAGGGACTGTCTCTGATATGAACTCATTGGCTAGCTCTTTGACTGCCTCCACCGGATGGGGGAGCAGCCTTGCCAGGCCACAGAGGAGGACAATTCAGCCAGTTCTGATGAGATCTGATAAGCTAGGGTCAGATGGAAAGGGAGGAGGACCTCCCGTACCCAGTGGACATGGAGAGGAGCATTGGAGGAAATGAGAGAGGGAGAAGGGAGAGGGTATGGTTGGGAGGGGAGGAAGAAGGGGGCTACAGAGGGGATACAAAGTGAATAAACTGTGATTAATATAAAAAAATAAAAATTTAATTAAAAATGTTTTTGGAAGAATTCCGAGAGAAAACATGAAGATGGATGATCTGCAGATCTCCAAGGGCTTGGGTATGACATTTAGACTATTCTGGGCTTAGCCACATGGAAAGCTACTGGAGGTTTTGTCAACCTTGGCACTTGTGGCATCTATGGTCAGATATTTCATTATTTCAGGGGTCTATTCTTCATGCTTATGATGCCAGGCAGCATTCCTAGTTTTTCCTCACTTGATGTTAACAACACCTGCCCCATGTACTTAGTCATAGCAAGTTAGTTGGTTTAGAGAGTGTCAAATCTCCCATGAGAAACTATTCACTCAGGATAGGAAGCTACCAATGCCTAATAGCCTACACGGAAAAATTTCAAATTACACACTGAAGACACATTAGGCTATGAACTATGGCATAGAAGCTAACTGGCCCTATGTGCTGATTTGGAATTGGTTCCAGGACTTTCCAGAAGAAACTGAAATGTGCAGATGCTCGTACACTTCATATGAAATAGTTTAATATTTGAATGTAATTCACGTTCATCCTCCTATGTATTTTAAATGATATCTAAATGGCTTATAATGCAATGTGCTGCATGAAGGATTTTAGGCTATTTTTTGCATGACTTTTAATGATATTGTTATTTTGATTTTTTTCAAAATGTTTTTAAGCGTTGTTGGTTGGACACTTGGATGTGAAACCCAAATATATAGAGGGCTGAGTGTGTTCTAGGAGACTGGCGACAACCTTGAGTTGAGTGGGCAATGGGGGTGGACAAAAGTGAAGTAATTTGAAAGTTATTTGGGATGAAACACGAATAAAGCTAGGTGACTGAATCTGAGCTATGGCATAGCGGTCATGACGAAAAAGAGTATTATTCTTTCCTGAATATAGAACAAAGTGTAATGGAACCTTCTAAATGATGTCAAAATACCATAGGAAGTTTGTTTTGTGAGGGAAGATAGAGCATGAGTTGGGTACCAAGATGTCCCAAGGATAATTGAAGATTAACAATTAAGATCACTTGCTGTTTTGTGCAGAAAAAACAGGTTTAGTTCCCACCATCTGCACTGAGTAACTTATAGCTGGATTCAAGGGACATCCTCTTCCATTATTCACAAGAAATGCATTCATGTGTACCTTCCTACACACACACACACACACACACACACACACACACACACAAACACTTTAACATACACCAAATGTCACCAACCATATACCAAGTCATCATATAGCTCTCTCTCTACTTCTGTCTTCCCTTTCTCAATACCTCTCTATCTCAGTTGTCTAAGATTTTAATTCAGAGAGTGGATGACTTATGATTGAGGGAAAAATTGGCTTCTAGATACAAGCAGAATATTCAAAGAAGGTGATATCTTAGGGAAGATGGAGGAAACCCTTGCAGATGAGATAGAGGACACAGGAGGAGGCTTCAGTCTCTGGGAAGTAGCTCTTTAGGAACCTTTAAAGATTCTCACTTTAATCGTATGCGTAAGTAAAATCTCTCTTTTTCTGAGAATTTAATGTAATTATATCATTTTCCTTTCCCTTCCCCCTTCTAGTCCCTCACATACACCTCTCGTTCTCTTTTAAATTCATGGCCTCTTTTTTCATTGAGTGCTTTTTACAGATAATTTGAAACTTCAAGTGGTGGAAGTCAGTAATTACATCACTTAGAAAGTTGAACCTGAAGGATCATGAGTTGAAGGTCAGTCTGAGCTGCAGGAGACTTTGTCTCAAAATCCAAAACAACCCATCCCCAACAGAAAGTACACTGAATAGAAAACAGCAGAACTTCAGAGCTGATAGGATAATTTTCTTTGTCATTTATGCAATATTTATTTTATATACTATAATCTTAAACTATTAAATATTTTAATGAAGCAATGAAAAATACTAAACCTATTTTGCCAATGTGCTAGAAGATTTGGATTAATGGAAATGTTTAAAAATAATCTACAGGCCTCCCTGAAGAAAACAAATTGCATTGCTGATTTATATTTTGCCCATGAATGTGTATCTATGACTACAAAGGAAAATAAAAAATAAATATGGGCTGTTAAAATAATACGGGTTTAACAGAGTTTACAATATGAAAGCAGCTCATGCATACTCTCAGAATTATTGAGCTCTGCCCTTAGAGAGATACAAACTGAAATAAAGATAAATAATTTTTATATAGACATGTAAAGGTAAACAGATACAAAGGAAAATTACCAAAATATAAGAGACAAGAGAAGAAATTCATTTGGTTTCTGTTCTTTTTTGAAATTTAATTTCATTTATATATTTATTTATTACAATTTATTCACTTGGTATCTCAGCTGTAGGCCCCTCCCTCATCCCATCCGAATCCCACCCACCGGCCATCCTCTACTTATGCCCTTTCCCTGGTGTCCTGACCCCTATCTGACCCTAGTTTCTCACGTCTCATCAGGACTAGCTGCATCATATTCCTCTGTGGCCTGGAATGGCTGCACCCTCTCAGTGGGATGTAATTAAAGAGCCAGCCACTGAGTTCATGTCAGAGACAGCCTTTGTTCTTCTTACTAGGGAACCCACTTGGAAACTGAGCAGCCAATGGGCTTCCTTTGAAAAAGGGTTCTAGGTCCTCTCTATACATGGTTCTTAGTTGGAGTATCTGTCTCTGCAGGGTCCGTCCCCTGGGCCCCAGTATTTTCACTCTGTTGTTCTCCTTATGGAGATCCTGTCCCCTCTAGGTCTTTCTATCTTCCTCTTCTTCCATAAGGATTCCTGCACTTTGCCTAAAAATTGGCTATGAGTCTCAGTATCTCCTTCGATACCCTGGTGGGTTGAGTCTTTCAGAGGTCCTCTGTGGAAAGCTTCTGTCCTATTCCTTGTCTTCTCCTACTTCCAATGTCTATCCTGTTTGCCCTTCTGAATGAGGATTAAGCATCTTTCCTAGGGTCCTCCTCGTTGATTAGCTTCTTTAGGGCTATAGATTTTAGTATGTTTATCCTATATTAAATGGCTACTATCCACTTAGAAGTGAGTATATATCATTTTTGCTCTTCTGCTTTTGGGTTTCTCACTCAGGATGATCTTTTCTTGTTCCCACCATTTGCCTGTGAATTTTATGATTTTTATGTTTTTAATTGCTGAATAGTATTTCATTGTATAAATGTGCCACAATTTCTGCATCTATTTCTCCTTTGAGGGATATCTAGGTTGTTTTCAGATTCTGGCTATTATGGATAGAGCTGCTATGAACATGGTTGAGCAAATGTCCTTATTGAATGGTTGGACAGCTTTTCGGAGTATGCCTAGGAGTGGTATAAATGGATCTTGAGGTAATTCCTAATCTTCTGAGGAAGCACCAGATTGATTTCAAAAGTGGGTTTGAGGTAAATCTGAGGGTCATTTTAATTTGCATTTCCTTAATTAGTCATTCAAGATGTTGAACATTTATTTAAGTGTTTATCTGCCATTCAATATTCTTCTATTGAGAATTCTCTCTTTAGCTCTGTACCCCATTTTTTAATTGGATTACTTAGTTTGTTGGTGTTTAACTTCTTGAGTTCTTTATATATTCTGGATGTTTTCCCTATGTCAGATGTAGGGTTGGTGAAGAACACTTCCCAATTTGTAGACAGTCATTTTGTTCTGATGACAGTGTTCTTTGTTTTACAGAAACTTTTTAGTTTCATGAGGTCCCATTTATTGATTGTTGATCTTAGAGCCTGTGCTGTTGGTATTCTGTTCAGGAAGTTGTCTCCTGTGCCAATGAGGTCAAGACTGGCTTCTGTTCTTATGATCTTCCCTCCCTTCATCAAATCCTTTGCTCATTCCTGTCTTTGCCTTCCTGACATTCCTCTTTAGATATTTTTTTTCCTAAGAAGATTTGAGATTTTTTAAGTTTATTAATATAGCTCTTCCTTTATAGCTTAGTGCAACCTTTTTAACCACCTAATTCTGCTCTAACATTTTATTCATTCCAAATGTGTTGCCCAATTTGTGCAGCTCAATGAATGTTCTAAGCATAACAAAGACAAAGGTGGCTGAGCTGCAGACTGGGTTCTCATACAGGTCTTTGTGTAGAGGCAGAAGAAGACATGGACCAAGGGTTAGCAACAATGAATCCTCAGTAAGGAAATGAAGGCATCCAGAACACAGAGAGGGAGTTGCATGCGAAGTATGTTCAGATATGCTATCTACAGGAGATAATAAGGCTGAATCAAGAGAAATAGCTGAAATCAATCCAATAGGTAATAAGGATGTGTGGAAGTAAATTACACAGGGCTGCCAAGTTAGATTTGTATTTTCCACCAACATACCTACTAGCTGTGTCAAAAATACGTACTAACGGATACAGAGGCAGCACTTAAAAATAAGATTAAAATCTGCAGTTGCAAGATAGAAAAACACATAGCAAGACACTAAAATGAAGAAATAAACAAACCAAAAAATTAGGCATCATAACAGCAAAAGCTACAATAACCCTGTAATTGCTGGAATAATTCTGGTCCAAACTTTAGATGTTCTAATTTAGATGTTCTACAAAATGGAACAAACAAAAACCTGAAGATTATTTTTCTGAACTATTCATTGATCTCAAGATGTAGAGGCCAATCTTGAGTCATCTTCACAATGTCCAGCTGTATTAAGTTATTGAAGGCAGAGCACTAAGGATTGAGAACACACAAAGCTCTCAGTTTTGGCACAACACTTCCACGATCCCATGGCTGGAAGACACAGGCAATATCACAAATATGCATTCTTCTGGCATCCTGATGTATACATCTTTATAACAAAACACCACACACTTGTTGGTAATTACAAGAGTTAGCTGGCTTTAAAAATGGCACCTGTGCTCAATTTCCAAAAGGAGATGGTTAAAAGGACTGTGAAGTCATGGATTGGAATTTTACCTAAGATCCTGAAGAAGACATCTAGAATATAGCTAGATAGTTGCAAGTCAGAGAAGTTGGTGCTAGAGGGAAAGAGGATTCATTAGATCGAAGGTGACAGCTACTACCATGAAAGTGTATTAAATCACTCAATTAGAGTATATAGAACAGTGGTTTTCAAACTTCCTAATGCCATGACTCTTTAATACAGTTCTTTGTGTTGTGGTGAACCCCAACCATAAAACTATTTCTGTTACTGCTTTATAACTGTAAATTGCTTTTGTTACAAATCATAATGTAAATAACTGTGTTTTCCAGTTGTCTTAGGCAAGCCCTGTGAAAGGGTCTACCCTCAAAGGGGTTGAGAGTCCTGGTTTGAGAACCACTGATGTAGTGTAAATTGAAAAAAAGAACCTTACAGATATTTAGGGGACAAAGGAAGATTATTTGATAAAACATGTAAGGATCAACTTAGCGTGTTGGCCACATGATGCCTTTCAATAAACTGGAGTTTGTTTCTCCTCAAGACTTCATCCCTATCTGTCAAAGCAGTCTAAGAGTTTTAGTCAGACCAGATCCTGATACGGCCATCAGCTGGGAACCCTTATTACTATGCTGCTGAACTTCTTTTTGATAAGTGGTCTTTGTCATTTTATGTGTATCTTTGAGTAGCTTGAAACTTGCAAAACTGCATGTGACTGCCAGAGGCAGAGGTGCAAAGTCATGAATGCCAAGGAAGCTATTTCAAGTAAAGCAAGGAGCTAAGGAAGATAAATAAACAATGAAAATAGCCCTTGGTTGGCATAATCAGAAATAAGGCATAATCAGAAATGAGGCTGTGTCAATTTGTTCACGCAGAAGAAATGATGTTGAAGGATAGAAACGAAAGAAAAAGAGTGTTGTATATTTCTATTCTGTGAAATTTGAATGGAACCACTCATCACAACAATAGCTAGGAAATATTTGACACTCGTTATTTGTTAAATATAGGTTCAAGCATTTTTCACAAGAATAATCCATGCAATTTGCTTAGTACTTTGCTGGATAGTTTTTATGTCAACTTGACACAAACTAGGGTCCTCTGAGAAGAAGGGATCTTAGTTGAGAAAATGCCTCCATAAGATTGTATCCAAGTCTGTAGGCTTATTAATTGATGATTGATGTGGGAAGTACAACTTTTGGGCAGGTGTTCTTGGAATGTATAAGAAAGCAGGCTGAGAAAGCCAAAAGGAAAAAGCCAGTAAACTCTACTCCTCTGTGGCTTCTCTTTCACTTCCTGACTCCAAGTTCTTGCGTTGAATCCGTGCCCTAACTTCCCTCAGGAACGGACTGTGTTATGGAACTGTAAGATGAAACAAACCTTTCCTTCCCTGAGTTACTTTTAGTCATGGTGTTTTATCACAATAATAGGATCCCCAAATATGCCACATACTAGGGGAAAGTGCTCGTCTTTCCGTTCTTTAGTCAATGAAGCAGGGAAACATAAGGAGCATCAAGGACACAAAAATAGAAAGTGAGGTGTAAGTAAACACAGGAACAGGTGTAGAAGGCTGAGAGATTAATGTTGAGGTATCTTCTTTCTTTACTGCTCACTATGAGCTATGCATGAGGCAAGACAAGGATTAGTTTTCAAAAAAAGCTAATTTGCACTGTGTCTTGATTTTTGGACTAAATTTGGATTTGAAGAGCAGTGTTCAATGACAATCTCATTCCTTTAATAATAAACTGACCTTGGCTGCCCTATAATATTCTTGCAATTCAGGTTCTTCTTCCAGAGAACTAAAAGGCAGCTAATGTTGGATCTGGCTAATTGCCATGGTCATCCCAGGTGTTCAAGTACAATGTCATTTTTCACTTTCCATCCAAAAGTAAAGTCCATTTCTCAAATGGTTTATAGGTTTAGGGATTGCCTTTTCCAGGGACCACAGCAGCAAGGAGCATACATCACTGCCTGTCTTGACTTGGCTCTTCAACTGATTATCAAGTTTTATTTCCTGTCTCTTGAGTCACTTGCAGCAATTCTCAGACTGTGAGTCATGACCCCTTTGGAAGGTCGAACAACTCTTTCACAGGGGTCGCCTAAGACCATTGTAAAGCACAGACATTTATATTACAATTTGTAACAGTGGCAAAATTACAGTTATAAAGTAGCGAAGAAAATAATTTTATGGTTAGAGGTCACCAGAACGTAAGAAAGTGTATTAAAGAATCACAGTATTAGAAAGGTTGAGAACCACTGATTGCTGATTTAGAGAGAAGGGTTGGGAGGACAGACAGAGAGAGCGAGTGAGAGAGAGAGAGATCACAGGAACACAGGTACTTTTTATGCATGTGAATAAGAAAGCCTTACTGATTCTTTTTGCTCTCTGGATGCTTGTGGTAAAGACGCCTCTCTTAGAAGCTGTGTCACTCTCTGCCAAGCTCAAGACACTAAGAGTGGTCATTTACATTTGTGGGTATTTCATTTTATATACACTCCTGATATCCTGGAAATGCAATCATTAACTGCATACAGTGTAAGTATGGCGTCTTGGCTGTTCAATCTTCATATAACCTCAGCCCACTTTAGGCTAAAATATTACGGAAGACATAGGACTCCCTAGCTGAGTGAGTGTAGTCAACCCCCAGAATGACAAAAAAAGAAGTGACATCGGTCAAAATTTATAGTTGGATTGGTAAGGGTAAATGACGATGAAAGATATCGCCATCCTCCTCTGTCTCTCCTATTGCTCACGTTCTGCAATCATCACCTCTTCTTCAGAGCTAAGAGGGCTGCATACGGAGGGGGACACTGCACAACCTGCTATGAAGAAGTCATGAAGGCTATTTTCTCTCAAACAGTACTGTGTGCCACATGTTCCGCTCTGTACGCACAACTTTTGTGTAATAGGTTTAATAAGGTTAACAATAAAAAAAAAATTAAGGTCAAAGAGCTTATTTAATTTAAATAAGTTGTCCAAGGCTACACAGTAGGAAAGCATTTAACCTGCTGCAGTGTGGTTCTAAACTGGTATTTTTAGTAACCACTCCACGTGAGTGTAACTTATTCCTTATTTTTGAAACTGGAATAATAGAGCTCACAATAGAATGAGATGGAACGGCAGGTAAATCGACTCCTTAACATCTGCTTGTCTCGTTCTGTTCATGTCTCTCATGGCTTTCTGCTCACATACTGCAACATGGAAGAGAAGTCAAGCTGAATTTTTTAGTCTGATGACATCTTATGTCCACATGGTATCCAAAGACAGAATCAAGGAAAAATAGACAAATATAATTATTAGGTAGCCAAATCACAGTGAAATATCATGGTTTGTATTTTACAACACACACCATTTTAAGGGCACAAAATCCTGTAAGACTTGCTAATTTTCCAGGCCTTGGTAAGGCATTGACAAGTTAGACTTAGTAGCCAGATTAAGAAAGCTGAATGAAGTCAGAAAACTTCTTAGAAACTTTTTATCTAGAACATGCCTCCATTGTCCCCAAACAATGCAAGCGGAACACATGCCTCCCCTAGGGCTCAAACTGTCTATCCTGGGCCATTCTGCTTTCTGAGCCCAGAGGGATGACCTTTGCCCCTTGGGTCATATCTGAATTCTCTGCCTCTCCACCTGTGCTCATGCATGTGTTTCTAAAGAGTGCTTGTCATTTTATGCTCCCACTTCTCACTGTTTGTACAACGTCCTTTCATATTAAGTCAAAGTACCATTACTTGGGGAAGCTTTCCCCAGATTTCTCAGTCATAAACATGCATAGCCATGTCTGAGTTCTTCTAGAACTTTCAGCCTCCTTAATATCTTCTGTCATTCTGTTTTGGACTCTGGCCAGTTTTGACTCATCTTGTTTCATCCTGTACAGTCAGCTCATTGTGGACATACTTTATTCATCTGTGTTGCCTGCATTGAATCTAACACTGCCTTTCCTAACTGCTGAGCACCCACAAAATGCTATTATATGTACTTAAATATTTATGCCAATGTTATTCTCTTAGAAAAGAGAATCTAGCTAGCGTCTAGAAAGCAAAGAGGCTAACAGCATCGGAAAAGCATGGAAATATGAAACCCATATTCATATGCATGGTTAACCCAAATTTTACTGCCAGTACTGTACAAATATTCTTTTAGGCAGAGCCTAGCAATGAAATTTTCTTAAATGTACAAGGTCCATGAGATAAACATTAAGAGTTCCAAAGTTATCTACAAGCTAGAACATAGGAGGTTTCTGGAGTATTATAAGACAGTTTGTAAATTTACTATTCTGGCTCTTTCCAAAATGGATTAATTATTTAAAGACATCAGAGATGCCATGTGTGTGTGTGTGTGTGTGTGTGTGTGTGTGTGTGTGTGTCCACAGAGGTCAGAAGAGGGTGTCAGATCCACTGGATTAGAGGCAGCCTGAGAAGCCTGGTGTGGGAGCTGGGATCTGAACTCTGTTCCTCTGATAGAGCAGTAAGAAAGTATTCTTAATTACTGAGCCTTCTCTCCACCCCCAAAGCTTCCATGTTTTTGAGAAAAGAGAACATGCGCTAATGTTTGTGTACTACACAAAATGATTGTTCTAAATCTTACTGAGTATTGTAAATCGGCACCGCCCATGTCACTCTTATGTATGCTTTGTCCTAGGTAGCCCAGCCTTCTGCTCTACGATGTACATCACAGCTCATTCACTGCACCAGTGACTGAGTTTGGCTAAATTGTGTTCCCTTCTCCTTAATTTCTAAGCCCCAGAACTTCATACATGCTTATAATAGAAATGCAGCCTTTAGACCAGTGATTCAGTTATAACAATGCTATCAGAGTGACTAGGCTGAATGGTTTCCTTAGAAGAAGATTCCAGCATCATTATAAGGAAAAGCAACATAAATACAGAGACACCAAGGGCATCCCCACACAGAGACTAAGTGAGGAGGCAGAATAAGAGCAGCCATCTCTAAGCCCAGGCCAGAGGTGGGGAATGATATGTCCTTTACTGTCCACACAAGGGGAAAAAATATTCTGCTGATCCTTGATCTTCGATTTTCTGACTTCAGAAGTGTAAGAAAAGAATTACTGTGGTCGACACTACTCCAATCTGTGGTATTTTGTTTTGGCAGCCCTAACACACTAATATATAACACTTACACTTTGGGGAATATGACTATAATTGGCTGTTAAATATATTGACTGAAGAAAAGCCTTTAGTAACTTTAAAAGTATTAGGCTTATTTAGCTAGTGTGTCTTAAAGGCCAGACAGAGCACACCTTAATTATCACTAATGGCCTGTGACAACTCCACCATCACAACTGTGTATTGAACTTTTGTGTGTATACTTATATTACTGTATTTATTTTGCACCTGATAGAAGACTTATACCTGGTATATATTTTATGCCAGCCCTGTATTCAGAGACAAACTACAGGAATTCATAGCTATTTTGTGTTTATTTATTTATCTTTTTATTTATTTCTCTGTGTGGGGGTATAGGTGTTTGGATGTGCATATACATTCATGCACACCTAGGCATGTGTGATACTTTGTAAATGACAAGTAACTTATGCAAATCAACTCTTGGGAGTCAGTTTTCTCTAACTACCTTGAGAGATCCAAGAGTTGAACTGAGGTCTTCCAGGTCCTGTGTGCAAGAGTCTCTGTTTCTCTGATCCATCACACCTGCTTAATATAGTCTGTGTTGAAGTGGACTACATTATTGAAATGGTGACATTTTTAAAATGTGTTTTAAACATCACAATCCCATTGTTTTTTTTTTTTTTTTTTTTTAGGTCAGATTTTCATCTAGGATGAGTAAGATCATAATCTGAGTACTGAAAAACAAGAACAAATGTATCTTCATCACATGAAGATGCTTTGCATCAGAAATTAAACGCTAAACTCTAAAATGTAGAAAGACACAAAAAGCAAAAGGCACCAAAGCATGAGGTAACTCTTCCCATTCTCTCTCTACATGTGATTTATTTTATATAACATTTAACTTATTTGCTACAATTCGAAATTTATTACTTAAGCCCTTTCATGCCTTGACACCAGCTTTCTGATCGTATAAAGACATTTTAATATTTAATGCTTTTTATATATTATTGCTAAACCTGAGATGTATATTAAAAACCCCTTAACCATTCCTGAGCCATGCTCATGTCCTCAGGAACACTGCTGTCTCCCCTGGCCTCTGCCTATAATCTTCATAGCTCTGTAAAGAGCTAAGAGTGGAGAAGGAATACTTGGATAAATGTTCTATTTTTGGTTTGTCAAGACAGGGTTTCTCTGTGTAGCCTTGGCTATCCTGGACTCTCTTTATTCACCAGGCAGCCTTGAACTCACAGTGATCCCCCTGCCTCTGCCTCCCTGAGTACTGGGCTCAAAGGTGTACACCACCATGCCCAGAGAGTAAATGTTCTTAAAGACAGCATCTTGAAGGTCTATACTTTGACTATTGGGAGACACCTGTTGGTCTTTATTATATTTATGAAGCATTTGACAGGCATGTTTTATTAAAAAAAGAAATCCTTACCTCACAAACACATCTGGTTGTCAGGAGAGCTCAGCCTCAGAGACCTAAGTTATCACAGAAAAAAAAAAAAAATAGCTATCTCCTAAGCTCTCCAGAAAGACCAGATTATTAAGAAATCTAGGTCAACAATATCATGTATCTAACTCCCCCTGAGCTGCAACAATCTCACTATTAATTAATAGTTGGTCATCAGCTTTTCCAATGCCTGTTAGTTCCTGCAGAATTACTACTTCCAGCTCTGTTCCTCTTAAAAAAAACACCTCAAATACATTCATAGTCTGGAAGCCAAATCTTATACTGTCTCTTAAATGGTTAATAGGTTTTTACAATCCATTTTAAAGGTGAAATGTATTTATCACAGAGAAGACACGTTTATAATACTACTAGATTCAGAGTACTCTTCAGAAAGTCTCCAATATTCACACTCACATGTTACAATTATTTAATAGTAAAACATTCTGAATATGTGCATGCATCATTATTTAATATTCTTCCAAAAAGAGAAAATCCGATTAAGGGTCTACAGTCATGTTGACTAATTTCTGTGGATATAACTGATCTCATTTAGGAGTGGAACATACACATGTCCATTTTCTTTTTTGAAAAGCAGCCTGCAAAACAGAGAAATATATTTCTAAGTTCACTGAGGTCCCCATGTGCAAAAGTCCACAATATTATTTGAGTTTTAATTAGATGACTGAGCCCTTATGGCCCTTTATTTATCACCTGCACAGAGGCCATGTTTCATCTGCTGTATACCCAAGACAACCTGTGACATTTTATACTCAGAGAATACTGAGCACATATACCCTGTGGGATAGAAGCAGACTTACTGTTCCGGACCTTTATTTCTATGATTGCATTGCACTTAGTTTTAATTCTTTATATAGAGCAGAAATCCTGTCTTTTTTATTCTCAGCCAAGAAGGAATTTCTGCAGCTTGCCCCAATCAACTCTCATTTCCTTAAAAGAACCCTAAAGTATTTTATAATTATCTTTATTAGTCAGAGCCTATATCCAGTTTTAAAAGAATTCTAATGAAAAGAAAACTTCTATTAAAATATTTTAACTAGTTTCCATTGACCATATTACTGGAAGGGAAAAATCCCTAATGGCTAAACCTTTTAAAGCTAATCTTCCCTAACACGTTTGGAAGCTGATGTGCTGTTTATGTTAGGTGCCAGCATGCAAAGTGTTTTTGTTTTTTATTCTTTTTTGTTATATTGTTCTTTTTATTATTACTACTTTTCTCTTAAGCTTTTGAAAATGAGATAACCTAATGGTATTCCCAAGTTTCACAAAGAAGTTTAAAAACACATTTCTGTATTCAGACTATCATAAAAATAATCAAAAAAGAAAATGTATATATATATATTTGTGGGGATGGCAAGCTAACAACACTTAGGCAAAACAAATTATGAATTTCCTAAAAGATGAATATACACAAGAGTGTATTCTTTTGGGTGACAAAGTAAGATATAGCTGGAAGCCGGTCCCTTGTGGATTGAAATCTCAACTTCTTCTCTTATAGCACAGTGAACATAATAGCTATTTCACCTCTACTGGTAGTCTGTCTTCATCTATCAGATCATGATATCAGACAGGAGCTCCATAAGAAAAAACAGCACAGCCAACTAACCAGGGCCCAGAGAGGTTTGCTGAGCATCAACCAAGGATCATGCATGAACTGGACCTAGGACCCCTACAAAGATGTAGCAGATGGGCAGTTTAGGCTTCATGTGGGGACTCTAGTAAGGGAAGTGAGGACTGCACAGGACACGGACTCACTTGCTAGCTTTTAGGACACTTTCCCCTGGTGAGACTGCATTGACAGGACACGGTTGCAGTGGCTCAGTCCAGATGCAACTGGATGAGCTGAGGTGTGTGGGAAAGGGAGCTACCCTTTTCTAAGAAGGCAGGGGTGGGGGAAGAGGAAGGAGGAAGGGCGGGACTGGAAAAGGAAGGGGAAAGGGGTCATAAGTATATAAAGTGAATAAAATAAATAAATGAGGGGGGAAAAGAATAACCAATACAGGTTTGTGGAGTATGCATCCAATGAAGCCATGTAACGCACATTCCAACACACAATTAGAAGGACTACCAAGGAAACGCTAAGAAGAAAACTGTTTGCTAACTCAGAGAACACTTCTCAGACTCCTAGGGAAGAGTATTTGATTTCTAGCCGGGGACTCTCTTTTTGATGCTCAACTGAATATTCAGACTCTTAACATGTGAATATTTATATTCATGAGCTAATTATTCCTTGCTGAGACTTTGTTAAGAACTTGAGAAACACAATCATGGAAGCTCCTGGCTGTCCATGATTTATAGAAGACAGTTTTCTAATTATCAAAAAGGAGATATGCTTTCATCTTCTCTCATGTCTCAGAGGCTGCAGCCACAGGAATTCGAATACATCACAAATATCAGGGAATGCTATTTCTTTATCATAAATTGAGTGGTGGTAATTCAGGCCTACTATAGTGATAACTACAATCATTGTCTCAAACAAAGACCGTGAAATGCCTTAAAGTCCTTAGTGGTGTTACCGCTGTGCTAGCATCCAGAGGTAGAATCCTTTATAAAGGACCTGTGAAGGCATTAACCTCTAATACAGTCATCAGTGGATCCTAGGGGACATGGTGCTGAAAGCCTCGGAAGGACAGATGGCTTGGGGAGCTTACTCCAGCCCCTTCTCTTTGAGGGTTGTACTTTCTGCTAAAAATAACAATATGGAGCCATAGGAAGTGAGATACAGTCCCATTGAGAGGAAGTTCTCGGACTGGCACTGCAGAAGTGCAAACAGACCTCATCTTTTCTAAAGCCTTTCCTGAGAGAGTCCCTGCTCTGCACTGTTAGCCTGTGGATAGTCAAAAACATTGATGGAAAGCAGCCCCACTGAGTCTGAAGGAAAGGCTTTCAACTGCCCAGAGGAAGGCCTACATTCTCTGCAATTTCTCTCCTCTTAAAAACACATTTTTTTGTGGATTCCCATGAACAACACAACAAGCCCCTGTAAATATAGTAGCGCAGAAGGGGGGCCTCTAAGTGGATTACCTACCATCTTTAGTTAGATGGGAAAAGGTTCTCTCTAGGCCAATTAGATCAGCACTTCAAATGTGCAACAGGCCAGCTTAACAATGAGGGGGAGGAGCAGTAACAAAATCAACCCATAAATGAACCGCTGAACAGTATATAGGATGTGCCATGGTAAGAACTGCCCAGTCTTCTTAATTCTGGGATAGCGTACTTTGAAATGTAATTATTGTGTATCATTTGGAACAATTTTGGGCATCAGGCATGATTTCCTTGATAGTCAGTAAACATCTGATGACCTGCAAAATCGCCAAAACTTTGTCAAATATAAAGATGAGCAACCAAAATATTTCACTTTCAAAACACAAGCTCCAAGTTTGGAAGAAACACATAAGGCCCAGACAGTGATCTGGGAGGCTGTGGAGTCACAGAAACACGTTCAAGTGCCAACCTTTGCAGAGGAGCCACAGATACTTATTTTTCTGCTGAGTTTCGTAGTGATGTCTGTGGTATTTTGCCATTGCTTGCATTTCCAAACACCTTCATGTTTTGAAATTTCAACTACTGTCACAGAAAATCAACAGTCTGTTCAGGAGAAAGTGGGTTGAGCACATGATCTCAGGGGAGAGAATGGGTTTGGTTTTGTTTCTGTTTTCCAAGAAAGGAATTACAGATTAGGGCAGAGAAATAAAGCAAAGTCCTGGTAGTAATGGGGTAACTTACCGGAGTCTAGTGACAAGAGTATCTCACTGGAAATTAACTATGATGTGGCTAATTTTCCATCTTCCTTTCCTTTCTTCTTTCTTTTTTTCTTTTTAATACAGATTGGAAAGCATACACATATGCTTTTACAAATCTGGAAGAGGACATGCTAGCCTGTGTTTGATTCCATTTAGCTAGTGATTTCTGACCAATTTCTGGCAGATTTCTTTAGGTAAAGCACTTCATGAAAAGTTTCCATAGGACAGAAATACAAGTGGAATTTGTCTCGTTAGTGACATCTGGTCAATTACAAGAAGCTTTCTATAGACTTCAGTGGTGCCACAGAACTGGCTGAGTGTTCCAGACCATGAGCAAGGCACCGTTCCTGGAAGCAGCGGTGACTGTTTCAATCTCTGGAATTAGAGGGATAGTCACTATGGGCAAGAAAGAATGATGTCACTGTGGGAATTCAGTGAGCTCAATTTTAAGACCAGCAACTGAGAAAAACCAAAGTAAACCCATTGGGGTGGACAATTTCCTATTGAAAATTTATGTCTAATGACTTTTAGTGTGAAATAAGGGAAATTTTCCAAAACCTGTTGAACTAGAAGAAAACATTATGGAATGTGTAAACAATAACACATATAATAAAGCTCATCTTGAAGATAATTGTGGGCAAATTTCTCTCTCTCTCTCTCTCTCTCTCTCTTTCACAGGAATTAATGTTCTGTCTAAGAGGAAAGATATAGGACGACATATTTTGGTGAAGCCATTCAGGAAATAAAGAATAAGACTGAGTTTCAAAAGAAAAAAAATAATAAAAAATATGCTAGCAAAGGAGTTGCTATGTCCCCCAGGGGAAAGTGAATCAGAGCCAACATGATATGGTCTGATAAAACCATGTTCAGTAATGTGTGAAGGAAGCAATGATCTGATGCCCCTAAAGCTCGTGTGTTTCATGTTTACATTTATTGGTGCATGCGCCGTTGTTCCCGTATGTGTGAGCATGAATGCACATTTGTGCATGTGCAGACAGAGGTGAGAGAACAATCCTAGCCACCGTTCCTCAGGTGCTAGCTACCTCACGTGTCTGTTTTAAGACAATGTCTCCCGTTGTCTTGTTGTTGACATAAAGGAGATTGACTAAACAAGCCACCTGCTTCTTTGTCTTTTCAGCTCCGGAATTATAAGCACACATCACTCTATCCTGCACTGCTGAGAAAGGTTCTCAGACCTTCCTGCTCACAAGGCAAGGGTTTTGTTAGCTGAGCTATCACACCAGCCCTAGTTCGCTCGTTTTTTCTGAAGATAGTTCTTTTATGCAGACTGAAGGAGGGTGTACATTGAGGTTTTATTCTACTTGAAAACAATGTGTAGTAAACATTTTACATGCCACATTTATAGCAGGACTCTGTGGAAATATATGTTAGCAATTTAGGAAGTTCAGCTTTCACATAAAATGTGTTCAAATATAATCCCCAACATTCTGAAAATTGATTACCTACAAAGTTCAAGTTTATGTTAAATTGCTGATATTAATGACAATATGCATGTTTTGTAGGTTTTTTTTTTTTTTTTTTGACAGAAAGTACCTGTAATGCCTCCATATAAAGGTGCAATTGATGGCTATAGAGAAAGGATGAAATTTTAAAAACCATACTCTGAAATGATTTTTTTTTAATGCAATGAGAAGGCTTAGCTTGAATGACTCAGACACTGCACTCCTAAAGCTGCCCTTTACAGAACATGGCCACACCTCTGACTTTATAATCTTTCATTTGCCTATGAATTGGTGTCCCATATAATCATCATTAAATTTCAAACAGATTCATTTTGGGCCAACTATTTATTTGCCTACCTGTTAATTAAACCGTTCATGGAAGGCCACTCATGTGTACTGGGGAGTGAGAACATCTCAGTCAGATAAACACTAATTTCTACTTTTCAGAAGTGTCCACAGTATTTTTCTTTGTTGTCCCCAGGAAGCTCATCCCTCCCCGAACTGCACACTTCTTTTCCCAGCAAGTCTCAAATGTAATTGTTGACACATTGAAGAAGCTTAATAACTTATTCTCAAATGAACAGAGTACCTGTGACTCATACTTTTGAAAACTCCTGAAACATTTTGAATTTTTGGTTGAAACAGCTTGAACCATGCATGCATGGCCTGCCCATGCTGCTTCAGTCTTGTTGAGTTTCTATGAGCTTTGATCATGTCGATTTAGAGGGCCTTGTTTTCTTGGTGTCCTCCATCTGCTTTGGCTCTTACACTCTTTCTGTCTGCTCTTCCCCAGGGTGAGGAATCTGAATTTTGTACACTTAATACATCAAAAGTTTGAAGTTTTCTTACTACTTAAGCAATTTTGAGGCTATAAGCAAGAAGCCACTGTAAAGCTGAGACAGAAAGGACAAAACTATCCTTTACGATTTTGACTGCAGAGAATAAAGTTTCACCTGACGCTTTCTACAGCACACCTCCTCTGGCAGTCACTGCAGAGCTGTGCTAAAACAGGACTTGCAGGGTTTTGGGAATTGCTGATTACGGAAGGAGAGGGAGGCAGAGTTGAGATCAGAGTAGCACACGTAGACCCTGCAAGACAGAGTGCTTTGGTTTGGTGCCAGCCCTCATTTCCTGAGCGATCCCTTCAGGCAAGATACTCTCTTGCTTTTAATCCAGAAGGAAAAAGACAATTCAACACAACACACGGTTAGTCCTGGGTGAGTCATTCCAGAGTGTAACTGCTAAAGATTGTGCTCAATGGCATAGGCAGCAGTCCTCTTAGAGGGGGTGCTCGCTAATGTAGTGTGCTGTTTCTGCGTGGGGGACTTTGGCAGTACTGGACAGGAGGGCATTCTCAGGACAATCATCTCGAATAGGCAAAGCTATCCCATGTGGTTATCCGCCCCAGAGCCGTGGCTGCGTAATTTGCCAAGCAAGCAAAACCATCAGGATTGTTGTGCAGGTGGACAAAATTATAATGTTTCTCAGAGTGTATTTAAAAAATTAACTATTCTAAATATAACCGGAAGTCGATAGTTAGTATTTCCTTAATTGTACATGCTTGTAAATTCTAGCCTGCTTTTATAGTGTTTACATTAGGCTGCAGTAGAGTGGTAAGGGTGTATCAGGTGAGTGTTCTGTGAAGTTACTCTCAGAGTCTGTTTCCCATTATGTGGAAGAAGCAAATGAAGTAAGAGAGTTGTTTGACTTAAAAGTGTGGTCCGCAAGTCTAAGGGGCCCCCAATGCTGCTACAGTGAATCCAGAAAACAATAGCAAAAAAAAAAAAAAAAACAACAACACCACCACCATTTTTTTTCCATTCCTGTGTAAGTAGGTATGTGTCAGTGAGTAGGGGTGTGTGTGTGTGTGTGTGTGTGTGTGTGTGTGTGTGTGTGTGTGTG
>NW_026585895.1:16838264-16900358 GCF_907164565.1 Psammomys obesus
GTGTGTGTGTGTGTGTGTGTGTGTGTGTGTGTGTGTGTGTGTGTGTGAGTACAGATACCTAATGAGACCAGAAAGGGGCACAAGGCCAGCTAGATCTGGAGTTATAGCTAGATCTGGTGAAAAAAAAATCAGTACTTTTCATAGTGGCCTTGAGCGATTAAGTGCTCAGCCCACTACGATGGAGTTTGGGAGTTTGATGTAAATGAGGAAGATGGTGTGAGCAAAATTGCATTTTAGCCAACATAAAAGCAGCAATTCTGAGTTACATCAGCTCTCAGTGTGCTTTGTAGTTTGTATCATAGGAAACCGTAAAATTCTGTTCCGTGAAGGTCAATTTATGAAATATTTTTGTACTTTCTAGCCACAGAGTATTTCTCTTAACTACTATCATCTTTGGTTGTGCAGTAAAAACATCTTTAGATGTTACAATAATAAGTTGGCATAGCTACACTATGGTCCAATAAAAAATTCTGTAAAAATAAAACTACTCACCGTTTCGATTTGATGTGTGAGCTATTGTTTGTGAAATCTTCTATATTACATTTTATAAATAAACTAGTAACAGACACGTGTAAATGATCACTTTCAAATGTTCTGTTTGACCTTGAGACACATAATAAGACCCTCCCTAAAAAAAGCAAGCAGTAGGAGTTCTTGGCTTTACCGAATCCCAATCTTCATGTGTACACATATTTTGTATTATTCAAGACAAATAGATGTAGAGAAAAAAAAAACAAAAAACCTCTTTTACTACCTATGAAAATGTAATAACTACACGCAAATGAGTCTCTAGAAAATGTACTCATGTGACTGTTTCGTGATCTAAACTCATGGCTTTGGCATGGCATACAGATTTTATATGAAAGAATAATTAATAGATGATTTGTAGTTATTCAGATTTTGAATTTTGATAGACATTTCAGTGAGAGATGGATGGACTCTTAACAAGAAACCAGGAGATAGTAGACTTTGGTTATCCATAGGACATTTTCCTCTAGGGTAAGACTCCTAGAAATGAGATAATAGTCTTAGAAGCTAGAAGATTGTTTTCTGAGAATACGCCAATTTCTTCCTAAGCGACACATGCTGATATGCTGGGTTCAGTGGCTGCCATTCTGTTTTTATCAAATCATTAGTGTAAATGCTGTTTTTATTTCCTCTGATGAGGGGATGAGATGAGACCTGTACCTAGGCTGTGTGAATACATGCCTTGGGCTAAGACAGAGAGTTTCTTTCTTTGTTTTAGCTACCCCTAGACCTAGGCCTGGAAGTTTCTATCCTCTATACAATCTAATCTTCTGTAAACCTGAACCCTGAAAAGTTACGATTTCAGCCTCCATCTGATAACCTAGTCCTAGAATGGTTCAGCCTCCTACTGCTGAATAAACTCACCCTTTCAAGTTTTTTTCTGAACTCGCACTAGCTGGTTCAACTCAGCTGTTCTGGCCCAAGCTTTTCACCAACCTGACTGATTCAAAATGACTTTTCTTGGATTCTGACAGAATTCTCTGCTTGGTCTCAAACTAACTCTAGCAATTTGTTCTAATCTTCTGGCTTCTCATTCTCTGGCTCATGCACTCTGCAACTTGTGTCTGTAAAACTGTCCTGGTAAAACTGCCAGACACACTCCTCACGCTTGATGGCTCTTCCTCTTTGCACTTCTTTTAAGTAGGCTCTCTTTCCTGAGCTGTTCTCTTGGGAATTGGGCATATCCTACCTCTGATTCATTCTGCCAAACCTTTCTCTGATTTGTCACTTTGCCCCTCAATGTCATTTTCAAACCTGGATGCTTCCTTCTGTAAACTAATCTTTCTTCCCTTCTTTGGGATTAAATGTGTATACTATAGGCATGTCTGTATTTCAGTCATATCACATAGACCTAGAAGGTCTTTAGATATGATCCCTTGCCAGAGCAGCCATGTTGCTGATAATAATTCCTCTATATGTTATTTAATCCATTTATTTACCAAATGTTACTGGGAATTAATAATATTCTATGTATAAGGGAAAATGATGATTTCTATTGTTGTTACAGGTTAGATTATAGGATGGAAAATAGAGGACATTTCTCTAACATGCACTATAACAAGATCAGTTCTGGAGGTGTATGTGCATGAGCTCTTATTTTGAAAAAAAATGTATATTAAATAAAACAGGGACCAGGACAGAAGCCTACTACAGAGGGCCTCTGAAAGTCTCTACCCAACAGGGTGTCAAGGTAGATGCTGAGTCTCATAGCCAAATTGGCAGAGTAAAGGGAATCTTGTGAAAGAGGGGGGAGATAGAAAGACCTGGAAGGGACAGGAGCACCACAGGGAGAGCAAGCGAACCAAAAAATCTGGCATAGGGGTTTTTTCTGAGACTGACACTCCAACCAAGGACCAGGCAAGGAAATAACCTGGAACCCCTGCACAGATGTAGCTTATGGCAGCTCAAACTCCAAGTGGGTACCCTAGTAATGTGAACAGGGGCTGTCTCTGACATGAACTCAGTGGCTGGCTCTTTGATCACCTCCCCCTGAGGGGGGAGCAACCTTACCAGGCCACAGAGGAAGACAATGCAGCCAGTCCAGCTAAGACCTGATAGGCTAGGGTCAGATGGAAGGGGAGGAGGACCTCTCCTATCAGTGGAGTGGGGAAGGGGCATGAGAGAGGAAGAGGGAAGGAGGAAGAGATTGGGATAGGGTAAGGGAGGGGGCTACAGCTGGGATACAAAGTGAATAATCTGTAATTAATAAAAAATAAATTGAATATGTATTAAAATTAACCTGTAAGATTAGACACGATTTGTCTATGAAAAGGAATATAAAATATTTTCATAAACAACTAATGTACCTGAAGAATGAAAAAACAAGTAATACATATTAAGGGTTTAAAAAAATCTAGACTGCACAGAGCCAAGTGAGCAGGACTGAGTCATACAAAGAGGAGGAGTGATTAGTCACCAGATGATTGTAGAATGTTCTGGAACAAAATGAGTGCTGACATTTATCCTAAAAAGGTTTGCAGTAATATTACTGTGCCGGGCTTAGCATTTTAAAAACATCATTAAAAATTATTCTGGGCATAACAAGACCAGGTTGGGAGCCAGAACCTCAGTCAAGAGGCCCATGGAAGTCAGTCCAGGAGAGAGATGATGCTGACTCGGCAGACAGTAATTGTGGTATAAAAATATAACCATGTGCCTCAGTCAGATTTCAATGAATGTGAGTCTGCAAGGCCACATGAGAGCAAGCAGGGCTGAGGCCAGCAAGGATGAAGGTTGGAATGTCAATGACAGAACTGTCACCATGGAGAGGAGACACAGAAAGGTCTATGTGCACAGCGATGTAGACTAAGTCTCATGCAAACAGCTCTGTCATTTTATCAAAGTTCACAATCCATTTTACTGTTTTATATGTCTTTCCAGGTCTTACCGAAGCAAATATTTTAACTTATCAGTTACCAGAAATGTAGTTGATCCCACTGAAATATTTTCCATATGATGCATAGTTAACTGATTTCTGATAACATATCAATAACAGATTCACTTCAAAAAATGTTTTCACTTTATATAGATAATTTTACCTTTTATTAAAAATGAAAATAATTTTGCATAATAATGATGTAGACATCCTTATTTATTTTTCCACATAAAATTAAAGCTTGGCTGAAAATTAGGTAATGCAGGATATAAGCTGTCTTTAACTGTTTTCAGAGTTGATCTCTATTTTAGTCTTTTAAATTTTTAAAAATTAAAATACATACATTATCAAATTTACCTATTCAATTTAAATGGTTAAAACACACAATTTAATCTTTATAAGTGCACAATTCCATTTCCATCCACTGTGTTTTCTCTTTTGAGGCACCACAGACCTCAGTTGGTTAAAATAAGAATCACTGAAACAGAAATTGTCAAATCATTTTATTTCATTTACTGTTTTACTATATACGTGTGTGTGTCTGTGTGTGCAGCACTGAGGTGGACATTAAGAGTTTTCCTCAATTATTCTCCATTTAATTTTTTGAGAAATGTTCTCTCATTAAAGCAATCATGAGTTACCATTTCCCGTGCTGAAGAGGGTATCTTACTGATGGCAGCCATGCAGCATGCTTCTCAACTTCTTTAGGTGTATAAAATGAAGATTCTGTTTTCTGCCTGAATTTTCAACAAATTGAAATGGTTTGAGTGATAATGATTAATTAGCTTACAAATTTAAGTATTTTCTTTCTTTATAAATTAAAAAGATTGTGTAAATTGAAGCAATTTTATTCCCTTCATCTCTGCTCTATCTTTATCCCTGTACATCCTGTAGGCATGGCCAGTTTTGGGTCGAAGGCTTTGTGGGTAGAATGGTGTCCCCCTACCTTCAGTGGAAGTTCTGCTTGCCAAGGAGGTGGGCACTTCAGTCCCCATGTCACCAGCAAGTAAAGCTGTCAGCTGGAGACACCTCCACACCCTTCCAGGAACCTGCTCCATTTACAGGTCTCCAGCTTGTCTTAGAGACGTCCTTCTTCCTCAGATTCCCTTCTCTTTCCCAGACCTCTTCTTTTCCTCCAACCCCTGTTCTTCCCACATCTGATATCCCACTTTGAAAATCAATCCAGCACTTTCTCAGAAAATTAGGAATAAGTTCTCCCTCAAGCCCCAGCTATACCACTCCTGGTCATACACCCAAAAGATGCCTCACCAAACAAGGACACTTGACTAGCTAAGTTCACAGCAGCTTTATTCGTGAGAGCCAGAAACTGGAAGCAACCCAGATGTCCCTCAACTGAAGAATGGATAGAGAAAAATGTGGCACATTTACACAACGGAATACTACTCAGCTATTAAAAAAATAATAATAATGAAAACTTCAGGCAAATGGATGGAACTAGAAAAGGTCATCCTGAGTGAGATAACCCAGACCCAGAAAGACACACGTGGTTTGTGCTCACTCATAAGGGGATATGAGCCAAGCAGAACAGGATAACCACACTATAATCCACAGACCCAAAGAAGCTAAGTGACAAGGAGGCCCGAAGGGAGGATGCTTGACTACCACTCAGAATGGGGAAATAGAATTGATGTCAAAAGTAGATGAGAAGAGGGGACTGGGTGATAGAGGGTATGGGGAGCAGAATGAGGCTGGGGATCATATAATTAATCATTAAATCTTATTTGCACACTAAGAGATGTTCAAATCCATCAACAGAGCACTTGTTTCTACTATAGGAGTTCTTTTGAGTGCCGAGTGTCTGCCCTGGGGCATCACACAGTTGCCTGTAACTTCAGCTCCAAGAGATCTGACTCAGCTTTTTATCCTGAAATCTGTGGCTCCTTTCTCATTCTCTGTGGGCACTAGCATGCAGATATGGCACACACACACACACACACACACACACACACACACACACACACGAAATGTACACAAGCATACAAATACAAAATAAACATAAATCTGAGACAAGGCATCAAAATGGTCATTTCTAATATTTTAGAAATTATGATTTTTTCTGAGGGGTAACATGTAACATTAATTTAATGTCATGTTTGTTGAAATCTTAAGTAAATTAAGGTTGATTTAAGAATTCTGATCATTGAAAAGCCATGTTTCTCTGCTGAAATGGTTCTTTAGTGAATGAAAATGTTCTCTTGGAATTCTAATTTAGAATTTTTTTTTCTCCAAAGTTTCTGAACAAAGAATAAGTTAATATTCACAAAGGCAACAAATCAGTATTTAACAGATGTGGAAAAACATATACTTATTTTTCTAGACCCTAGATGAAATTAGAGTGCTCCTTTCTCACTTTTCTTTCATCTCTATTGTATACCTAAGGGATGAGGAGGTCAGATTTCCTTCCAGGCCAAGATCACAGTTAGGAGGCTCCTTTTCTTTGTGTTGGACATCTCACGTTAGATTCTTGCCATTCAGCCTTTGGCACCAATACCTTATCCCCTTTCCTGGCAGTCCATCCCAGTATCTGTTAATCTCTTAGTATACACAAGTTTCTTCTAGCCTAAAGCAGTGCTGATGTCCTGTTCAAGGCTGTGATTTTCTTTGAGATTGTGCTCTAAAATCTCTTTCTGCCTGCTGAGTGTCTACTGTCTTCATAATATGAGTTCCTTCATCAGGCATGTTTTCTACTTTAGAGCTTGTCTAAATAAAAAAAGGACACTATTACAGCAACAAGTGGCTGAAATATAACATATTTATCCTTTCCCTGCCTTCCAATTTGTTCTAAGCTTGTATCTTATTTTGCCTACATTATAAGAATAGTCAGATTGTTTTAATTGTTCTTGGACAGCATCAATCCATTTTCAATTGGCCAGCTGTGATAGCTAATCTTGTCAATTTGAATAGATTTAGAATCACCATGGAAACTAACCTCTGGGCACGTCTATGAGGAAGGAAGTGGAAAGTGGCACCGAAAGGTACTCAGCATCATTCCATTGGCTGGGTCCCAGGTGGAACAAGAAGGAAACAATTAGCCTGAACTGCAGCAGTCATCTCTCTATGCTTCCTGATGTAGTGCGACTAGGCTGGCTCCTGCCACCATGCCTTCCACTGTACTGGACAATATTCTGGAGCTCGGTGCCAAAATATGTTGGATTATATCCTGGAGCTTTTGTTCCAAAATAAACCTTTCTGTCCTTAAGTTGTTTTTGTCAAGTGTTTTGGTATTGAAGGAAGAAAAGTAACTAGGACAATAGCCAATGCCCAAGACATTGCTACTTTTCTGCTCACAACTGTTCTCAGCTTCCTGTTTCGTTGGGGGCCAATGACTAAACCTAAAACTACCCCAGAGCTCCATTTCTCTGATATTCAGAACATGTTCCTCCCTCCAGATTTCAGTACTTGCCATTCTCTGTGACTGAACCAGTCTCTCTCCAGTTGTCCAAGTGAATTCTCCGTCCATAGCTTTCTGATATGTTCTTGGCCTGACCTTTTTGGCCCATGCCCTTTACAGTCCCTACCATCCACCAGTCTGTGAAGCTTGTGTGCTCTTTGCACTCTGCATTCTTCTCCATGGCACTTACAGAGCACTGTTTGTGTTTTTATTTAGTTTAGGTCTCCCACTTAAATGTCAGTTGTTAAAGAGTGTGAATTTAGCCTTTATTTTCAACTGTTCTGTTTTCTGTGTCTGAACTAACAGCTGTTCTGTAATGGCCACTGGAGAAGTGTTTGTTGGATAAATCATTCAGTATAGACAACAACAAAGAGTGATAATTACCATATTATCAAGAAAGCACACACTTCTATTAAAAATTGCTTGAAAATCAGCTTTAAAAAGCAATCTGACAAAGGTCACCCAAATAATGTGGTAAAAAAAAAATGACATAAAAATAAGCAACTAATCATGGTGACTATTACCTGACACTGAAAAGCATTTTCTTAGTGATCTTCTTTTTATAAATAGATGTATATTCAATGATGATGTGCGCCATGGACCTTTCCTTTCAAAACCAGTTTCTACAATTTACACTTGCAAGCAGTGTACACAGATCCCTTAAGTTGAAGCCTAATAAAAGACCACTGAGCAGCAAAAAAAGCAGTATTTGAGAGCTTCTGGTGGTAATTAACGAAGAGGACGATTTTGCTTATCTTAAGTAAAACCCTTTCCAGCTTGCATTTGCTTTCCAGTGAACGAACTGTCTGTGTTTAATTTCTTCATTCATTTTTCAAGTTCATCGTTTTTCTCTTTTAGAGTTTTCACTTGAATATAATTGACAAGTAATGCTAACTGGAAATTCATCATGCATTTTAAGAAAATTTATTCAACTCCCTCAATCTTTTTTAATGTGAATATTATTTATTTTACACCTTGACCTCAGTTTCTCCTCCTTCCTCTCCTCCCAGTCCCTTCCCTTCACCTCTCATCACCTGTTCAGTCTTCCTCCGTTTCTCTTTATAAAATGACCTGCCTTGATTAATGTCAAAAAGCCATGACATACTAAGTTGCAGAGAGAATAGTCCTCCTTCGTTTTCTGGGTTACCTCACTCAGGAAGATCATTTCTAGTTTCCTAAATTTACCTGCAAATTTTATGATTTTTTTTGTTTTTTTTTTTTAAATACCTGAGTAGTATTCCATTGTGTAAATGTTCCACAATTTCTGTATTCATTCTTTGGTTGAGGTTGTTTCTAGTTTCTGGCTATTGGGGATAAAGCTGCTATGAACATAGTTGAGCAAATGTCCTTGTTGTATGGTGGAACCTTTTGGGTATATGCCCAGGAGCGGTATAGCTGGGTCTTGAGGTAGAACTATTCCCAGTTTTTTTGAGAAAGCTCCAGATTGATTTCCAGAGAGGTTGTACAAGTTTACATTCCCACCAGCAATGGCTGAGTGTTTCCCTTTGTCCACATCCTCTCTGGCATATGCTGTCACTTGAGTTGTTGATCTAAGCTAGTCTGTCTGGTATAAGATGAAGTCTTAGAGTCATTTTGATTTTTAGTTTTCTAATGGCTAAGGAAATTGAGCATTTCTTTAAGTGCTTCTCAGCCATTCTATATTCTTCTCTTGTGAATACTAGGTTTATCTCTGTACTTCATTTTTAATTGAATTATTTGATTTGGTGTTTAATTTCCTCTCCTTAGAGAGTGCAGCCTTGCCAGGCCACGGGGGAAGATGATGCAGCCAGCCCTGAGGAGACCTGACAGGCTAGGGTCAGATAGAAGGGGAAGATGTCCTCCACTATCTAGGGGAGGGGTTTAAGGGAAGAAGGGAGGAAAAGGTGGGACTGGGAGGAGACAAGGGGGCGCGACTGCCGGATACAATCTGAATACATTGTAATAAATAATAACTATCTCTCAGACACTTACAACTGTCTGTAAACCTGCGAGCTGGACTGTCATAATTTACGTTTCTGCCTGCAGCACTGTCATCCCTGTTCCTACTAGCACGGCTCCACTTAAAACACTCAACTTCTTTCCTCATCCAAAGTTTCAAAGTTCACATTCCGCTAAGAAGTATGGTCAGGCCTGTTATAGCAATACCCTACTCCCCGGTACCAATTCTGTCTTAGCCCAGTGTTCTATTGCTGTGAAGAGACACCATAACCACAAAAACTTTTATAAAGAAAAGCACTTAAATGGGGTTTGCTTATAGTTTCAGAGGTTTAGCCCCTGAAGAGCATGGAAGCATGGTTGCACCTGGACAGACGTGCGGCTGGAGATGGAGCGAAGAGTTCTGTACCAAAATCCATAGATGGCAGGAAGAGAGAGAGAGAAAGAGAGAGACCAGGCCTGGCTTGAGCATTAGAAACTCCAAAGCCCACCCCTAGTGACACACTTCATCCACCAAGAACAACCTACTCCAGCAAAGCCCCACCTCCTCCCTGTCAAGTAGTTCCATTCCCTAATCACCAATCATTCAAATCTGGTGAGCTTATGGGGACCATTTTTATTCAAACCACTGTATTTATCTATCAGCATTACAAAAGCAAATAATGTAATTTATAATGAATCCACAAATCCTTGTTTACACACAAGCACATACACATTCGGTCGAGATTTAGGTTGGCACAGAATCTGATGATAATTCATCTAATACCTATTTAAAACTGGTAATTTTGAAATCCTTCAAATTAGATGTCTGTAGACTAAAGTGTAAATCTAATGGCAGACTGTTTGCTTATCACGTGTGAAGCTCTGGGTTCAATCTTAGTACCACACACAGTAAGAAAAAGTCTGAGGTACTTCTTTGAAGAAGCCATATAAATGTAATACCAAAAAAAAAAAACAAAACAAAACAAAACAAAAAAAAAAAACTAGTGCTTAGGATGCCTGATTTAATGTATATTCTTTTAAGCAATGAAATAAAATACAAAGTAGGAAAACATTTATCTTAAAAATGTCTGATGTCTTGTAATATTGGAACAACAGATTTATGAGGAAAATATTATCCATTAATGAGTATAATAAATAAAAGGATTGATTTTTCCAATGTTTATAAAGTTAAGAATATGACTATAAAATTAAAAAGGACTGAATAAATCCTGAAAATGGTTATAATCGTGACTACCCTGAGCGGAAAGTTCCATGGATTTCTCATGTAAGCCTTTAAACCATGTTCAGTACACAGGCTAGTAGAGAAAGAGTCACACCAGAGAAATTAATTACTTGCCCGTGTTCATCTTTCTAGACAATGACAAAGCCTGGCACAAATTCAGATTTAGACACCTCGAAATAGTTTTCTCTCCTATTACCTGTGACTGTCTCAAGTGGGTGAAATGGTGTGACAAGATCCCATAGAGTTTAACACATATATTTGTGAGAAAAGACAGAGCTTTTAACCAACTAGTTAAATATCAGCTCAGAGTGAGGAAAAAAGTTTAGCAATTCTAAGCTGTAGTTCAGAATTAAAAACTTGACCTGCTTTGACATTCAAAGATGAGGTACTAAATTAAAGATGTTTTCTATTTATGTTTTTTTTTTTCATGGTTAACAATGAGAACATTATTTACTCCCAGGAAGATAAAAGAAGGTGGCCTTTTTAGTTAGGGAGTGTATATATCAAAGAATTGTATGTTTATGACCTAGAGATTTTGACAGATACATTCTCTCCCAAATTCAATTCATTTCTCCTCAGAGATGTTTGTAATTCTAGTAGGTTTATCAGAGAGTCACTTGTCTGTAAGGGATACAGAATATTGATGATACACTAAATATTAAGCAGGGTGGCATTGGTATGTGAGTACCAAAACATCAAAGTCATGACAAAATCTGAAATGAAATCCAATGACAGATTCAAGCAAGCAGATCAGAAGGCTGGATCTGAATAAGTATATGCAAGTCTCCTAAGAAACAGGAGTCATCCATTTTACCCAGGAGCAGTTGTTTGTTTAATAGTATTTTCACTAAGAAATCAAGAATCAGAGAACTTTTATTGCATATTTATAATTTTTCACATTAGCAAATGAATTATTAGGACTGGAAAGATGGCTCAGCAGTTAAAAACAAATATTGCTCTTTCAAAGGATTGGAATTCATTTCCCAGCACTCACCTCATCTGGCTCACAGCCTCTTGCAATGCCAGTTCCATGGTACCCAACCTCATATTCCGCCCTCCACAAGCACTGTCCCTATGTGTACAATGCCACACATAAACACAGAACTGAAGGCAGAATTTAGAAATATTTTAAATTTCTGTTAAAATATTATTTTAAGACATTTACATATTTTTATATTAACAGATCCCTTGCTAGAGAAAAATAAGTCAGGTAAAACTTAAAGATTGAGAGTAAACATAAAAACTAATTGGCCAACACAAAGAAAAATAGAAACTGCATTAAAAATAATAACTCTAATTTAGGATGTTCAAATTAATGATTGTTTGAAAACTGTTTACAATAAATGGCTATAATTATCTTAGATTCAAGTCAAAATAAAATTTTAGCTTGCTAAATGCATAGTGTTTCTGTAAGGTTTTCCTTTTCCTCTTTCTCCTTTTTGATTATCCAAGAGAATAAATTGAAATGTGCAGAATGCTTCACACAGTTTAACCTTGAACAATTCTATGCTGTATTGCACACATTCTATCTGCAAAAGATGTGGCCCTTTTTGTGCTTAGGTTAAATGGCTTGCCGATGGAGTCTTCATTTCATTCTGTGTTTCCTGAAGGAAACATAAATGCTGGTTTTTTTTATTATAGAAAAATTTAACCTCACATTAAATATTTTCATATAAACAATAATATTCACACCCTGAACACTGATCGGAAGACTGAAACGATAGTGAGACTCTCTGGAAAAGGAGCTTTGGCTCGGGAGATCATACGGCTCAGTTGATGTTCCTGAGTGTGTGGTGCACTTCCTAGCTGAGACTAGAGAATGTCAGATGAATATTTGGTTGATATTGTAGTAGAGGTCTTGTCATATAAAGGAATGCAGTCATTGCTGTAACAGTGGACATGAGAATACAGGAGCATCCTGAAGCTGAGAGATGTGTCCAGGCCCCTGAAAGGAGAAGATCGTCCTGTAATGTCAAGAAGTGCATTCATCCAGGCAGAAAATGAGGAAAGATGACGCACAAAGTTATTGCCCAGCTACTAATTTAATTGTATGCATTTCTTACATATTTTATTTTAGCACATTATATAAAGCACACTGTGAAAAATCAGTTTTCTGTTTATGTTTCCTTATAAATTATCCATGGGTAAGGCGTTTCTTGAGAGGAAAATAATTCACTTTCTCAGTATAGAGCAATTTGTACTTATGTATATACTCACATATATAAAAACACTCACACTGATCACAGCTATCCACACCTATTTAGTAGATTCATATAACACAATCTACATTACATAGATGAGATATATCTAACTCACAATTATTTTGTGCTAAGCTATCATAATTTAAAAATATACAACTCACTAAGTTCATTTATCGTTACCTGTATGTAGATGGATGTTGGTTCACCCACTGAAGTATAGAAATCCTATGAGTGGTCACATCCTCAAAGATCTCTCTCCTCCAGAAACTGTCTTGGGCCAATAGCCATCCATACTAGATGAGACCTGAAGACAGCCTATCATAAGGATGCTGGAATTTTGCCTGCTTTGTCTTGTGACAGTCCTGTGCCAGTAACCACAGTTGCTGTAAATTCATGATTGTTAACCATGTCATGTCAAAATAAACAGAATTTCATAGTACTCTTGTCATCCTTTGCCTCCTAAATTCTTTTCACCTCCTTAAGACTTTCTTAAACCTTGACATGCATATGGGGAGGTAAGGAAAGGTTTATAGAGGTTGTTAGCTTAGGAATAAACACCCAGAACCTTGACCAGTCATGTATCTCTCCATTTACTACAGCCCACTGGGGAAAAACAACAACAAAACAAGACAAACGAACAAGCAAAGAAAACCAGAAGCTTCTTTGACCAAGTATGAGAACAGATCAGGTCTGTGGATATAAACATACATATTTAGACAGCAATTTGTGAGCATGCTTGTTTAGTAAAACAGTAGAAGATTCTACCTTAGGGGCTACTTTCCTAGCCGTGAGCTATAGCAAAGCTTGGCATACCAAACAAAGAATCCTTCCTGTGGAGCAGACACCAAATCTAATCAGAAAGTGGTAAGCTACCCCAAAACTTCAACTCCACTGCTGCACTAGTCAGCATATCTTGCCTGGTAGGTCTTGTAGCATGCCGGGTCTTGGTCCAGATAAGATCATTAATATCTTTTCTCTGGCATGACACTTTTCAGCACTTCTAAAGCTTAGAGATAGTTTCCTGGTCAGTTTGACATTCATTTCTCTTATGTTATTTAGCCAAGGTGCATATTGTCTTCAGCAGTAAGACCGTGATACTGATTTTAAAAACTCTCCTATGGGAGTTCCTGGTACATCATGCTAACCACATCTAAGATGAATGTCATACCCATTTAAGCCAAGTTTCTTGCCAGTTCTGTAGTGTGGCTAATTTCCTAGTGTTCTTCTCATTCATTCTTGATTTTTCTACCCTCTATACCATGTCTATTGAGAATGGCTGATTTTCTTTCTTTCTTTTTTTTTTTTTTTTTTTTTTGGAAGAGAACCAACTCCTTTAATATGCTTTTTCAGTCCAGATGTACCATTCTTAGAAGCCATCCTGGCACAGTAAATTTGCTAGCTTCTAGTACAAGTGAGGCCAATAATACTCTGCACTTCTCTGTATATTTTTGTGTGTTTTAGTTGACTGCCTTATGCTCATGAGTAGCAATTTTTACTTTAACTTACAAGCTCACATCTCTGACCCCTTTACTCAGAATCATCATCACCTCAGCAAATGATGGCTTATCATGGAAGCAAGTGTCCTTTCCAAATTCTCTCTCATCACACAATGTTTATCAATGACACATGGATGTACTGAGACTTTCTACTCCCATGAGACTGGGATGGTGGCTTGGATGTGCTGAGAACATAGCAGTGAACACACACTAGATTTCCTCTAAAATTCTTACATTATGTTTCTCATATCATTTCCTAACGTTTACCATTTTCCCGCTGGAAATAGTTTCAAGAAAAAGTCTCCATTTGTTAATTGACTCACTTTGTTTTAAAAATATTCTTAGTGTTGTGTTCTCGTCCCGCCAGCCCTGCAATTGCAAGTTCTTTTTTTCTCTCTCCACGAGAGTGTCTCTGTTTTCATGTCACATGTATTCTATTGTCATCTCTTTCATGGTCCCTTATCTACTTTCATGTTTTACACACACACAAAGGCACAGAAACAGGCACACATGCACACGCACACTCACTCACATGCATGAACACACAATTCAATATAAGGCAGAAAATGCTGTATTTGTTTGTAGGACTCCAGTTTGTTATGATATAATGATTCACTTTTTTATGTTATTTTATTTTATTAATTACAATTTATTCACTTTGTATCCCCCCATAAGCCCCTTCCTCCTCCCCTCCCAGTTCCACCCTCCCTCCCCCTTCTTCACACATGCCCCTCCCCAAGTCCACTGATAGGGGAGGTCCTCCTCTCTTTCCTTCTGATCTTAGTCTATCAGATCACATCAGGAGTGGCTGCATTGTCATCTTCTGTGGCCTGGTAAGGCTGCTCTCCCCTCAGGGGGTGGTGATCAAAGAGCAGGCCAATCAGATTATGTCAGAGGCAGTCCCTCTTCCCATTACTATGTAACCCACTTGGACACTAAAATGCCATGGGTGACATCTGTAAAGGGGTTCTAGGTTATCTCCATGCCTGGTACTTGGTTGGAGTATGAGTCTTTGGGAAGACCCCTGTGTTCAAATTTTCTGGTTCTGTTGCTCTTCTTGTGGAGTTCCTGTCCTCTCCAGATCTTGCTATTTCCCACTTCTTACGTAAGATTCCATGCATTATGCCCAAAAGTTGGCCATAAATCTCAGCATCTGCTTTGATAGTCTGCAGGGCAGAGCCTTTCAGAGGCCCTCTGTGGCAAATTTACTTTTTAAGTAAGATGTTCACATATGAGTTTTCACACAAGGTTAAAGTTTGTTCTATCAATTCAGTATACTTCGAACTCCCAGACACCCTATTTATATAATTTTGATTCAATTTGGTTTCTTCCCTGTTAAGCCATTGTGGCTGACTCCATGCCTTAAACAGACAACTGAAGACTCTTAATATCAAAAGCACACAGACTTATCACTTTAAATAAAATCTGCTGAAACATTTATGCTGAAACAGCCTGGGCATTTGTTAGGCAGATCGCTATATTTCTCTAAGCCTTTGCTTACAAATTGAGCATGGTCAGAGTGTATACATAACCTCGTGAGGTTACTGTGAATGGTCAATAAAATGTAATCTATACGAATGCTTACTACAATGATACTGCAATGATACCGACATCATAAGCATCATCAGCAAATTTGTTTCTATTTTACATCATTTCTTCAATATTTTAATCAGTTTTGCAAAAGCGCATGATGATGAACTTGTTGCTTAAAACAACATCCCAGCCATCATGGTAAACATTAAATAGCCTTGCCTGCACCTAATGTGAATATTAATTGTAGACTTTCTATCAGTAGAAGTATTATCTACTCCTATAATAAAACTTATAAAACAAAAGAACAGATAAAATTAGAAAAATATCTCCTTTTATTGATTGACCAAAAAATAATAAAAACAAAAAACAACAAAACAAAAAACCTGGGGTCCTATGGTCATTCTAAAGAACAATATACCCAAATGTTAAGTTATAAGCTAAACTCAGTCATTAAATTGAAAATATGTGAAAGATTAAGATTTCTTTTTCAGTAGCTTGCTCGCTGACTAAAATTCATTAAGATACGAGATTTTCTGCTTATCTGGTATTACATAGCTAACCCAAAGGTTGGAGAGCTCAGATTTTGCCTGGAAAAAAATCTAACTAATAAAAGACTTATTTGAAACTTAACTTTCCTGGATTAGGAGGTCACAGACAGAAAGGGCAAAGGGTACCAAAACACTAAGTATAGGCTATTCAACTGAGATGATCAAATATTTATTGAGTTTTTGCTATTTGTAGAGCCCTGAGCTATGAGGCATGGGGAATTTAAATCCAAGCAAAACACAGTCCCTAATATCAAGGAACATATGATAGAAAAGAAGTATCAGCTGATCTCACTTCTTCAAACAGAGAGCTGGGATGAAGGAGCTTCAGGAGAGACCCTGCGAGAATATTTGGGGCATTCAACCAGTTAAGATGGAATACAAATACACTCTGGCTCATATTTAAGGTCTGCGTAGAACATAGGGTGAGGTCCAATTGAGGGAGTCTATGATGGTGAAATTTTCTTTAAACATTGAATCATCTTAATAAATGGCTTTTAGTGGGACAGAGTGGGTCATGAACAGCAGCAGCCCTTCGTAAGGCAATGCGAGAAAGTGAAATAAAATATGGAGGTCAGCTATTTGTTCCAAGTGGATAATTGCACAAGCAATGACAAATGAAGAAATTAAATGTCAAAGGGAAATTAACAATGATAACTATTATCTGTGAAGTCATTCTGGAGGGCACACTGGGGGTCTGCATCAAAGCGGGGAGAGAGGAGAAAGAGAAAGAGAAAGGGAGGTAGGGAGAGAAGAAGGAAGAGAGAGAGAGAGAGAGAGAGAGAGAGAGAGATCATAGACTTCATGTACAGAGCCAATTTTCTCCTCAAGAATTTCCCCCAAGCCAGAGACACAGTGGATGATGGGTGGCAGATTAAAAATGTATGCAGGAAGTGCTGGAAACCAGTCTGGTGCTTTCTCAGAATACTGGGGACAACTCTACCTCAAGACCCAGCTATACCATTTCTGGACATATACCCAGAAGATACTCCACCATATAACATGTACATTGACTCAGCAATGTTCATAATGGCTTTATTCATAACAGCCAGAAACTGGAAACAACCCAGATGTCCCTCAACCAAAGAATGGATAAAGAAACTGTGGTACATCTACACATTGGAAACATTAAAAACATTAAAAAACAAGGACATCGGGATAGATATCAGAAGAGGGAGAAAACAGGGAAAAGGAAAGGAGCCACCACAGAGGGCCTCTGAAAGACTCTACCCAGCAGGGTATCAAGGTAGAAACTGAGGCCCATAGCCAAACTTTGGGCAGAGTGCAGGGATTCTTATGAAAGAAGGAGAAAGAAAGACCTGGAGGGGACAGGATTTCCATAAGGAGAGCAACAGTACCAATAAAACTGGGCCCAGGGTTTTTTTCTGAGACTGATACTTCAATCAAGGACCATTCATGGAGATAACCTAGAACCCCTGCACAGATGTAGCCCATAGCAGCTGAAACTCCAAGTAGGTACTCTAGTAAGGGTGTACTCTAGAACAGGGCTGTCTCTAGCATGAACTCAGTGGCTGGCTCTTGATCACCTCCCCCTGAGGGGTGGGGGTCAGCCTTACCAGGCCACAGAGGAAGACAATGCAGCCAGTTCTGATGAGACCTGATAGGCTAGGGTCAGATGGAAGGGGAGGAGGACCTCCCCTATCAGTGGACTTGGGGAAAGGCATGGGAGGAGAAGAGTGAGGGATGGCAGTATTGGGAGGGGAGGGGGCTACAGCTGTGATACAAAGTGAATAAATTGTAAAAAAAAAAAAAAAAAGTCTCCTCTCTCATAAAACAAAAACAAGCAAACAAACAAAAAAAATTGGACCACATGAAATTTTCAGTAAAATAGATAAATCGGGAAAAGATCATCTTGAGTGAGGTAATCCAGACCTAGAAAGACATGCATGGTATGTACTCATTTATATCCAAACAAAGGAGGATAGCCATAGTACAATTCACAAACCTTAGAAGCTAAGTAACAAGGAGGGCCCTAAGGAGGATGCTTAATTCTCATTCAGAAGGGCAAATAGAATCGAAGGGTGAAGTGACTGAAGAAAGGGAAAGGACCAGAACCTACCATAGAAGTCCTCTGAAAGACTTCTTTCAGTATGGGATCAAAGCAGACGCTGACACACATAGCAACACTTTGAGCAGAGCGCCAAGAAGAGATTTTTTTAAATTTTATTTATATATTTATTTATTATAATTTATTCACTTTGTAGACCCTCTGAAGCCCCCTCTCTTGTCTCCTCCTAGTACCACACAACCTCCTTTTTCTCCCCCTACAACCTTTCCCTAGTTCCCTGATATCGAGGATCTCCTTCCATTCTGTATGACCCTAGTTTATCAGGTTTCATCAAGGCTGGATGCATCATCTTCCTCTGTGGTTGCATCATCTTCCTCCATGGTCTGGCAAGGCTGCACCCACCTCAGGGGGAGAAGATCAAAGAGCCAGCCACTGAGTTCATGTCAGAGACAGCCCTGTTCCCCTTATTAGGGAACCCACTTGGAAACTGAGCAGCCAATGTACTTCCTTTGAACAAGGGTTCTAGGTCCTCTCTATGCATGGTCCTTAGTTGAAGTATCTGTCTCTGTAGGCCCCCTAGGCCCAGGTATTTTGGCTCTGTTGTTCTTGTTGTGTAGTTCCTGTCCCCTCCAGCTCTTTCTAGCTCCCTCTTCTTCCATAAGGATTCCAGAACTCTGCTCAAAGTTTGGCTATGAGTCTCAGTATCTTCTTCAATACCCTGGTAAATATAGTCTTTCAGAGGTCCTCTGTGGAAGGCTCTTGTCCTGTTCCTTGTCTTCTCCTACTTCCAGTGCCTATCCTGTTTGTCCTTCTCAATAAGGATTAAGCAATTCCCTAGGATCCTCCTTGTTGTTTAAGTTCTTTAAGACTATGGATTTTAGTATGTTTATCCTATAATATATGGCTAATGTCTGCTTATAAGTGACTATATATTATTTGTGTCTTTCTGTTTCTGGGTTACCTCACTCAGGATTATGTTTTCATGATTTCCTTGTTTTTAATTCCTCAGTAATATTCCATTGTGTAAATGTAACACACTTTCTGTATCCATTACTCTGTTGAAGGACATGTAGGTTGTTTTGAGATTCTCACTATTACAAACACAGCTGCTATGAACATGGTTGAGCAAATGTCCTTTCTGAAAGCTGGGCCATCTTTTGTGTATATGCCTAGGACTGGTATAGCTGGATCTTGAGGTAGCACTATTCCTAATTTACTGAGGAAGCATCAGATTTTTTTCCAAACTGTTTGTTTAAGGTTACATTCCCACCAGCAATGGAGGACCGTTCCCCTATCTCCACATCCTCTCCAGCATGCATCATCCCTTGAGTTTTTGACCTTAGCAATTCTCATGGGTGTGAGGTAGAATCTCAGGGTTGTTTTGATTTGCACTTCCCAAATGACTAAGGATGTTCAGCATTTCTGTATTTCTCTGCCTTAGCTTCTCTCTTTAGCTCTATACCCCATTTTTTAATTGGATTGCTTGGTTTGTTGGTGCTTGAGTTCTTTTTATATTCTGGATATTAGCCCTCAGTCAGATGTAGGGCAGGGGAAGATCTTTTCCCAGTCGGTAGGCAGTCATTTTGTTCTCTGATGACAGTGTCCTTTGCTTTACAGAAGATTTTAGTTTCATGAGGTCCCATTTATTAATTGTTGATCTTAGAGCCTGTGCCAATGCAAGCCTATAGCCTATATAAACATAAATGGAGAGAAACTTAAATTGGTCCCATTGAAGTCGGAGACAAGGCAAGGGTGCCCACTCTCTTCCTACCTCCAGCATAGTTCTTGAAGTCCTAGGTAGAGCAATAAGACAACTAAAGGAGATCAATTGTATACAAATCTGAAAGGAAGAAGGCAAAGATTCTTATGGAAGAGTGAAGGATCTCTCTTATGGAAGAATGAAGGACGTGCAGGGGACTGGAGCTCCACAAGAATACCAACAGAGGCAAGAGATGGGTCCAGGGTGCCAGCAGAGTCTGATGCAACAACCAAGGACCATTCATGGAAAAGACCTGGACCACCATACTCAGGTGTAGCCCATAGGCAGCTCAGTGTCCATGTGGGTGCCTTTGTAAGAGGAACAAGCTTTGTCTTTGACATTGACTTTGTTGCCAGCTCTTTGATCAATTTCCCCTGGTGATTGGAGTTGCCAGGCCACAGAATAAGAGGATGCAGGCAGTCCTGATGAGACTTGATAAGCTGGGGTCAGTTGGTAGGGGACGATGTCCCCCTCTTTCTGAAGACTAGGTGAGGAGGATAGGGGGAAGAGTGGGGGAGAGTGGGACAAGGAGGAAATGAGGGAGGGTACTACAATTGCGATCTAAAGTGAATAAAATTATAAAAATTTAAATTAAAAAAGATGGTATATGAAATGAAAACTAGCTCAGTATTATAGCATCATAAGTGATGTTCTATCCTAACCTCTTCACAGTAATACTTTTGAGCATTTATGTAGAAGTAAATTTTAGGTAAATTGCTAAAATAACACAACGAATCAATGACTCCCAGGAGCCTCTTCATTTCCTACTCCCGCATTCGCACTACATTTTAGAGAAACACAGTTAATAAGTGAAAATTAGAAACTAATAGGAATTGTTTCTCTAACAAGAAACGAAGCTATATCTATAACATATTTAAAAAATAGGTAAATTTAAAAAAATAGGTAAATCCAATGCTATTTTGGCAACTAACTTTAAAAATTTCTGAAAAGTAAGGAGTTTTGGGCTTCACAAAACCCCCTACAAAAATATTGCATTGAAAATATTTATGACAAAAATTGTAACAAGATATTTACAGCTACATGTGATCTCATGCCATCCTCTTACCTCTACATGCATTGAAGTTAGCCCCCCCAAAACATAATTACAAATAAAAAAATCTTTTAATTTAAACAAATAAGCAAAACAATTGATGATCATCTAATGAGAAACTGCTTAAAATGTAAATAACTGAGATAAAATGTAGATTAATAGAACACCGTAAACTTTGAAAATAAAGTAAGCAGCATCTGCATTAATATGAGTGGTACATAGCTTTATAATAAGGAAGTTTTTTTAGTGGTAAAATGAGACACTATATAATTAAACACCCAATTTATCAAAAGACAGAGAAATTCTTATAGATGCAAAAGACATGAGTAATGAGAAAAAGGCAGTCAGAGAATTTCTTGTAATTACTGTTGGGTATTTCATCAATCAGATTAGTACAAGGAATATCTATGAACATGAAAAACACTTGAACAATGCTGGCCCATTTGTTCAATCTGACATCTCTAGCACATACTTTCCCAAACCATGATCTTTAAACACACACACACACACACACACACACACACACACACACACACACACTGCAAAGCAAATCTTGAGTATAAAGCAAGTGATTGAATTCATATGAAATATGCTATCTTAATATAATAAAGCAAAACCAGAAATAAAAAAAAGATTCCTGAAATTGTTAACTGTTCATTAGGAAAGCTAAAATTTCTTAACAACAAAACAACACAAGAAAAGTACAATATTTTGCCAGGTATGGTGGCACATGTGTTTAATCTTAGCACTTGGGAGACAAAAGCAGGCAGATCTCAGTGAGTTCAAGGCCAGCCTGGTATACAAAGTAAATTCTAGGGTAGCTAGGACTGTTGCACAGAGAAACTCTGTTTCAGAACATTTATTTTCAAAGCTGATGATAAACGGCAATATCATGCGCATGAACCTTTTTTTGATATTGTATTTTTTTTATTAATTACACTTTATTCACTTTGTATACACCCATAAGCCCCTCCTTCCTCGCCTCCAGGACCCACCCTCCCTCCTGCTTCTTCACGCATGCCCCTCCCCAAGTCCACTGATAGGGGAGGTTCCCCTCTCCTTCCTTCTGATCTTAGTCTATCAGATCACATCAGAAATGGCTGCATTGTCATCTTCTGTAGCCTGGTAAGGCTGCTCCCCCCTCAGAAGGAGGTGATCAAAGAGCAGGCCAATCGGATTATGTCAGAGGCAGTCCCTCTTCCCATTACTATGTAACCCACTTAGACACTAAAATGCCATGGACTACATCTGTGCAAGGGTTCTAGGTTATCTCCATGCCTGGTACTTAGTTGGAGTATGAGTCTCTGGGAAGACCCCTGTGTTCAAATTTTCTGGTTCTGCTGCTCTCCTTGTGGGGTTCCTATCCTCTCCAGACCTTACTATTTCCCACCAAGTGGATCAAAGACCTCAACATAAAACCAGACATATTAAATCGGTTAGAAGAAAAAGTGGGGAAGACCCTTGAACTCATTGGCACAGGAGATGACTTCCTGAACAGAACATCAACAGCACAGGCTCTAAGAGCAACAATCAATAAATGGGACCCCATGAAACTGAAAAATTTCTGTAAAGCAAAGGACACCGTCATCAAAACAAAATGACTGCCTACAGATTGGGAAAGAATCTTCACCAACCCTTTATCTGACAGAGGGCTAATATCCAGTATATATAAAGAACTAAAGAAGCTGAAAAGCAGCAAACCAAGTAATCCAATTAAAAAATGGGGAACAGAGCTAAACAGAGAATTCTCTGTAGAGGAATATCGAATGGCAGAGAAACACTTAAAGAAATGCTCAACGTCATTAGCCATTAGGGAAATGCAAATCAAAACGACCCTGAGATTTCACCTTACACTCATCAGAATGGCCAAGATCAAAAACTCAAGTGACAACACATGCTGGAGAGGCTGTGGAGAAAGGGGAACCCTCCTCCACTGCTTGTGGGAATGTAAACTTGTACAACCACTCTGGAAATCAATCTGGCACTTTCTCAGACAAGTAGGAATAGTGCTTCCTCAAGATCCAGCCATACCACTCCTAGGCATATATCCAAAAGAGGCTTAAGTACACAATAAGGACATTTGTTCAACTATGTTTGTAGCAGCCTTATTTGTAAGAGCCAGAAGCTGGAAACAGCCCAGATGCCCCTCAAATGAAGAATGGATGCAGAAATTGTGGTACATCTACACAATGGAGTATTACTCTGCAATGAAAAATAAGGAAACCATGAAATGTGCAGGTAAATGGTGGGACCTGGAAAGGATCATCCTGAATGAGCTGTCCCAGAAACAGAAAGACACACATGGCATACACTCACTCATACAGACATATAACATAGGATAAATTTACCAAAATCTGTACATCTAAAGAAACTAATCAAGAGAGAGGACCTTGACTAAAACACTCAATCCCCATGCCAAAAGACAAAGAGGATGGACATCAGAAGAAGAAGAAGAAGAAAACAGGAAACAACCCAGGAACCTGCCACAGAGGGCCTCTGAAAGGCTCTGCCCTGCAGACTATCAAAGCAGACGCTGAGACTTATGGCCAACTGTTGGGCAGAGTGCATGGAATCTTATGTAAGTAGTAGGAAATGAGCATTTATCTTAGGAGGTAGTTCTTGAAGAAAATTCATGTTAATAAATGCTTACATTAGAAAATTTAAACTGGTCTCCAATTCATTTTAGACATATCTACAAACCACAATAAATATAAAATTAATTCAAATAAGAAAATGAGGGAATGGGATACAGCTGTGGTACAGAGTTAATAAAATGTAACTAATAATAAAAAGAAAAAGAAAATACAAATTTAATATAGAAAAATAGAAATAAACTAAGTATAAATCAATGTATGCCTTGTTTATTAATTATACATACTGGGCTTTGTTATGATCTTTTGATACATGCATAAAATTTTTTGTAGTATTTTTTTTGCCATTACTTGCTTTTCATCATGTTTTCTTTCCCTAATAGCATTCCTCTTCCTTAAATGCCTTTTCTTTTATTTTTTAACCATATTTGCATGGTATGTGTTATTTTATGTAAATAAATTTATATGCCTATATTAAATTTCTTATAAGATATATTACTTTAATTGATGTTGTGATATTATTGTATGTTACAAACATAATCATATTATAGCCCTTAAATTCTTGTAGTAAGCCGTGTATGATTATGAGCTTTAAAAACTTGTAGCTAACTTCTACTCAGTATTAAATGGCAGTTCTAAGTAAGACAATCAAGAAATAAGAATAATTAAAAAGGAATGTAAATTGGCAAGAAAGAGGTACAATTATATACAAGGTAATAATATTTATATAGAATTTTTGTTTTCTTATGCATGATGATTTTCAGGAAAACTCTGAATACACACGAAGACTTTCTCTCAGAAAACACATAAGAAAAAAACAGGAGTACTTCCTGAGTCCTGCATACATCACTTAATATGATGATAATCCTGTTTCATTAGCTTATGCCTCTGTAGAGATGTGTTCATTTTATCATAAGTTTTCCCACTTATTTTAGTATGTTTTTTCAAAATATTCTTTGTTATCCTCTGTACATAGTGATATTGTATAGTTACATACCTTTTCATCATTTAATTATCAGTGTGCTATTTGTTTTTAAAAATTTTCATTTCCATATATTCATTTTACACAGCGCTGGGTTTCAAAAGGCATTTTCACCCAAGTTCGAAATGTACTTTAACCATCTGTACACACACCTTATGTCCTTCCCAGAGTTAGACCCACACAAATTGGATTGCAAGATTTCTGTGAATTCTTTTTCGCTTTGTCTCTTCTGTGGTTTACTTTTGTTTTCACTTTCTTCTAGAATGCGATGTAGTAGGCCCACTTAAACCCCACACATCCATCAAGATGGTGAGATATTAAGTTCCGGGCGTAGTGATAAATACAGGAATCCTGCGTGTCCAATGTACGTTGGCTTGTTTCCTTGCTCTGACAGAGCAGAAAATCCTACAGGATTTGTGGTTGTCTTTATTTTCCTTAAGCAGCCAGAACTACAACACTGTATCATTATTTTAAGCCCAAGTGATTGCAACTGTCAACCTGCCAAGGAAACTACTCTTGCAAAGATTGAAGCTGTTTGAGGAGCTCCAACGTCTTCAGCTTTAGAGGCTTGGTAGTAAGCAGATAATAGACACAACGGTAATAATTACAGCCACTGATTTTTGAATATGGGATATGGTATTCTAAGGTTCATAAACAACCCAAATATTTCAGACATTATTATTTGTGTTGAACAAAGAATGACCATGTTTTTTTCTTTCTCTTTCTTCTTCTTTCTTTTTCTTTCTTTCTTTCTTTTTCTTTCTTTCTTTTTTTCTTTCTTCTTTCTTTCTTTCTTTCTTTCTTTCTTTCTTTCTTTCTTTCTTTCTTTCTTTCTTTCTTTCTTTCTTTCTTTTTTCCTTCTATTCATTCATGCCTGTGTTTATAAAATCCAAGTAGTATTTTTCTTTTATTCTTTTTGCTTTGCGTTTGAGATAGGGTTATGCAGTGTAGCCACTGTTGTTTTAGAACTCACTATGTATACCACTGGGCTCTCAAACTCGCCTCAATCTTCCTGCCTCTATCTCCCAGACACTAAGGTTATAAGCATGGGACATCACACTCAGCATGTTAGTGAAATCTTTGCATGATTTAGCAGGAAAGGCACAAAAATAATGGGAGTCTTCTACCCAGTTTCTTCCAGGCCTTATTATCTGGATCTTGAAACAGATTGGCTTGGGTAAATGTTCTCCTGGGGGAATGACAATGATAGTGACGATGTTGCTTTTGTTAATATTTATTGGCAATTATTCATTCACTGTAGCTGGAATTTGAATACACTCTACAAGCCAGTATTAGCAGCATCACTTTACAGATGGGAAGACAGAGAATGACTAAATTGCTTAAGACTAAACAAGTTTCTGAGAAAATCATATTCAGTTTTGTTCACTATTCTCACAAGCACAGATACAGTTACAGGACTTGATGTCTCTAGCATGTCTCCATCCATTTACTTTCTCAGGTCTGATTACACCAGGCACATTCACCGTATACCCAGTTATGCAACCGAATCTGTCTTTCCTTATAACTTACCAAAAACAGGTATGAGGGAGGGGCATCCCACACTTTCAAATAATAAATACTCAAAAAAAAAATTCTTCAGACTGTGTTAACCTATTTATCCTAAACAAGCAAATGAAATATCTGCAAAATTTTTTGTTACTATTTTTATCCTATAACTGAAGAAACTAATACTCAGCAGGCTTCAGTGATTGGCCGAGGTTCACAAAGGTAGCTTTTAACCGTTAGCATGGTGATTTGGAATGCATTTAAACTGATATATCTGTAATACCTCTTGGTATTACAAGTGCAGAAGGAAAGTAGAGCACACAGAGTTTACATTCACTGGGAATGTGCAGTATTTATTTAGATGGGAGCTTTAAATTTTATGCTATCAGCTTAAGCAGAGGGACTTCTGGTGTCCAGAGGTGTACATTGAGACTTTCAGTGTACTGACTGAAACACATAGAAAAGAATAAATAACTGTTTAAGTCAACCAGCAGAAATATAACCATAAAAAAGTAATTTCACATTTATGTTTGAACATTGATTTTATAACTTCAGGCTCGAAGCAGGAAATAAGAAGATGACCGTCTTTTATTTTTCCCCTGTGGCTTACAATCCCATCAATAAACCCTGCTCTCAACTTCAGGCTCTGCCTCCCCGGGTGTTGCTAACTTATGCTATTGAAATACTTCCAATTAAGTTTCAAATTGTTCTCTCAGTAAGAAGAACTGGCCTAATTCTTTATCATATACATGTTAAGAAACATTTCAGTTATTAAATGTTAAAGTTAATAAGCTATCAAATAAAGTTGAAAGAGAAAATCCGATATTTTCAGAAAAAAAATAGCTCAAAATCTATAGCTTGATTATGAGAATATGTTTTATTTGAATTGGGCAAATGTGTTAACGCATTTTATATACATTTGAATCTTAGGGTGTCTAGTTCAGGATATCAGAAAACACTTCTCTTACGCCTCTCAAGATGTCAAGGCAGAAAGAATAACATGGCTAAAATTTAATGTGATGCCAGGCTGCATTTTTCATATCATCAGTTAACCCTCTTTTTTGGGTTTAGCACAATTATTCCTTTTCATCCATATATGTTGTTGATACAGCACAACTGTATTGTAACATCGTGATTCTGTCTCAACCAAGGGTGAAACGTGAAATTGGAGATGAGAACGTAATTTCAAATTCTGTTCTTTGTCAAGCAAGTCATAGTCTGCACTAATTGACAAGAACAGGCTATTCGTGTCACATATAAACCCAACAAATGCAGTATTTCCTCTCTCACATTTGTAACTGCAGCTTAGGATCTTTAAATCCGTGTGTTTTGATTAGTAGAGTAGCTAAATGGAATTCATTCTGGTATTCCCATACTTTCATACATTGCACTTTGATCACACAGACCCTCCTGTTACCCGTTATTGCTGGAGCTCCTGTGTCCTTCCTCTCCCCATGTAGTTCTGCCTTGTACAATCATGCATTTTGTACATTTTATGAATTTTGGCTATATTCTGGAGATGAAAGACAACTTACAATACTTGTTTTGAGGTTGGCTTAATTCAGTTCCATTTATTTTCCTGTACAAAAAAAAAAAAAAAACAAAACAAAACAAACAAACAAACAAAAACCATGATTTTTGTCTTTCCCTGTGGTGAGATATTTCCCTATCGCGGAGATATCACACATTTGTCTCCTCTACGCTTCCTTTGGTGAGCAGCATCGCTGTCTCCATAGGCTGGCTCTCGTGAAGGGTTCTCTAGCAAAATTAAGTCTTCCTGTAAAATGTTGTATGCTGCCTTTCATTCCTTCAGGTATTTACCTAGCATTGCTATGTCAGGTGTTAGTGAAATTTTGTTTATTTATTTGTGTATTTATTTACTTTAGAATCCCCATACCGATTTTCATAGAAGACAGACTAACATATGTTCTCACAGAGAGTGTGTAAGTCTTTGTTTTGTCTGGCCTCCTCTGCATCACTTGTTGATTGGGGTAATATGAAATATGTAGCTTTGGTTTGCCTTTCTTTGGTTATAGGTAAATATGCACGCTTAATTACTTGTTATACATTATATATGTATATATATATATATTTATATATGTATATATATATATATATATATATATATATATTTACCTGGTAATTAAGATGTATGTATATATATATATATATACATACATCTTAATTACCAGGTTACACATATATCTAACAGAGCTTGTATTCCTCTGTTTTACCTTACACTGCTTATTTTTTCTTATGCTATAAGGCACTTTTAATTTTATATAATTTTGCCTATTAATTATTTTTTTGTTTTTATGAACGTTCAGAGTTTTATTCAGAAATTCATAGCCTATGACATCTTGAAACATATGTGTTTTTGTAAGTTTTATTTTATTTATCAATTTTCTAAGAATGTAATACAAACACACAAGATATATTAATTATTTCTAACTCCAAGCCCCTCCCAAGTTCCCCTAAGCTCAAAATAATCTCCCCCATCAACTTTCTATCCTTCCTTTTCTCCTTAAAACATACAAAGTTCAACTAGCGTTGCTTGTGTGCACACACAGGTAGTACCACATAATAGACTGTAGGTCAGTCTATTAGAGACCACATCCCAAAGAGAACTGATTGATTCCCTTAGCATCCATCAACTGCTGAGATAGTGTTGAGACCATGTGACCTCCCCCCCCCATTTTGGAATATTAAGTGGTTTTGTCATGTTCAGATCTTACCTGAGCTACTGTGCGCTCAAGCCCTGACAAGTCTAGAAAAACTATCTTGCAACAGCCCTGGATCTTCAGGTGTTAGAGTTCTTCAGCTGCCCATTCAACTATTTTCTTTCAGCTGGGGTGGAGCGGGCAACACAGGACCTGAGTACTCTTTAAATCATTTATTCTCTTTACTTTGAGTAGCTGTGCATTTCTATGGAAACTACTGTCTACTGCCGTAGGAAATTTCTTTGATGAGAGTTAAGAGGAACACTCATCTGTAAGTATGTTGGTATATCCAGTTACTTCTGTTTGAAGATGATATTCCATGAGATAAGACATCAAAAAGATTCCACCAAAAAATGTCTAGAACAGAGTACAATAATGTGAAAGGATACAAAATTAACTTGCAACTCATTTTTTCTCTTTATTCTTATCACTATCATAATCATTATTATTAAAAATTATTATTTATTACAGTTCATCCACTTTGTATTCCAGCTGTAGCCCTGTCCCTCATCTCCTTCCAGTCCTACCCTCCCTCTTCCTCCCATGCTCCTCCCCTAATCCACTCATAGGGGAGGTCCCTCTTTTCTTACTGTCTGACCATAGCCCATCAGGCCTCATCAGGACTGTCTGGATTCTCTTTCTCTGTGGTCTAGTAAGGCCACCTTGCCAGGGAGAGGTGATCAAAGAGCAGGCAACTGAGTACATGCCAAACACTTTCCCTGTTCCCCTTACTGGGGAATCCCAGGGAAACTGAGCTGCCCATGGGCTACATCTGAGCATGGCAGTCCAGGTCTTCTTCATGAATAGCCCTTGGTTGATTCATCAGTCTCTGCAGGCCTCCCTGAACCCATATTTTTTTTTGGCTGTGTTGGTCTCTTTGTGGAGCTCTTGTCCCCTCCAGGTCTTTCTATCTCCCCCTTCTTCCATAAGGTTCCCTCCATTCTGTCCAAAGTTTGGATATGAGTCTCAGCATCTCTTTTGATACCCTGGCTGGGTAATCTTTCAGAGATCCTTTGTGGTAGGCTTCTGTCCTGTTCTTTGTCTTTTGTCACTTCCAATGTCTATCCTGTTTGAAAAGGTCCTGACACAAAACATCCAAGAATTCAAGAACACCGTGAAAAGACGACACCTAAGAATAATAGGAATAGATGCAAAGGGATTCCAGGCTCCAAGGCCCAGAAAATTTTTAAGAGAAAGAAAATTCCCCTAACCTTAAGAAAGAGATGCTCTTAAACATACCAGAGGCTTACAGAACACAAAATAGATTAAGTCAGAAAAGAAATTCCTCCAGCCACATAATAATCAAAGCACTAAATCTACAGGACAAAGAAAAAAAAATATTAACAGCGGCAATGGAAAAAAGGCCAAGTAACATATAAAGGCAGACCTATTAGAATCATACCAGACTTCTCAACAGAGAATATGAAAGCCAGAAGGGCCTGGGCAGATATCATGCTAACACTAAAGGACCACAGATGCCAACCTAGATTACTATAGCCAGAAAAACTTTCAATCCACATAAATGGAGAAAACAAAATATTATATAACATAATTAAATTTAAACTATATATACTCAGCAACCCAGCATTACAGAAGATAGTAGAAGAAAAACTCCAACCCAATAAGATCAACTACATCCAAGAAAACAAAGGATAAAGGTACCTTCAAAACAAAAAAGCAAAAGAAACAAGCACACAAGCACACGAACACACAATCACCCACCAACTCCACCAATAAAATGAACTAACAATCATTGGTCACTGTTTTGTTTTGTTTTTTAATGTAACAAACAAAAATGCTGAGTCAGAAATAAGGGAGATGATTCTATTTCTAATAGCTTCTGAAACAATAACCTCAACAACAAACTCAGAACATAAATTCTTTTAAGTCTGTGAGAGAATTCTGCAATGAAAACTTTAAATCTCAGAAGGAATACAATAAGGAAGATCCTAAGAGATGAAAACCTCCCACATTCATGTATGATCAAATTGACTTTATGGAAATGAGCATGGAAATTTTAGATGTTCAGTCTTATATGGAGGTTTTTCATGTATTTTTAATTTAGTTTCTATAATATTCCATTTCCTCTTTTATGTGAGGATTCTAGTTATTTCCAGACAATTGTATTTCCTCCAATGCACATTTTTGTCTCCATGTGAAAAATGAGTTAGCTTCAGATGTCTGTTTTATACCTGTATCTTTTGTCCCAGCCATTGGCTTATACACTCACTCATCTTCTGACTGCTTACTCCACATATGACATAATATGTGGACACACAGGCTAATAAAATGTCAAGAGAAGGCTGGGCATATCTATAGGAACAGTGTACACATATCACTCTTCTTATAGCACTTTGCTAAATTAAATAATTCATATAATATATTTAATGAAAATACATCCTTATAATGAGATGTCTTCAAAATGTAGTTAGTATATAAGTTGTTAATGTTTGATGTATAGAGAGACAATCTGTGAGTTGAGAGACTGTCTGATTGTTCTAAGTCTGCTGCTCTTGAATTCCAATATCTGTTTAATCTGCTCCCCACTACTTTATTTTAGTTTTTATTTATTATTTTCCTTTTATACTTCTCATTCACAGTGAACACAGAGCTTTCTATAGCATAGTTAAGATATGAATGGATTTTCTAAATTGAATAAAACACTGCAGTATGGTAAGAAGGACATGAAAATAGAAATGATCTGAAGTGTCAAAGGGTTTTATATTTTGCCATCACTAGCATAACTTTGTGGACGAGTATAGCTGGACTCGGACATCAGAAGAACCTTACAACTAGCTGGAATAGAAATTCTAACCTTAAAACACTATGAGCTTAGTAGAAATCTGTTATTAAAAGAACTAAGTTTGAGGTACTTATTTTTACATGAAAATCAAAGTAATTACAGCAACATTATTTTCAATTTTAATAAGGAAAATAATTTCAAATGCCATCATCTTTGAAATTCTGTGATTTTGAAGGGAGATGAAGGGAGGTAACGAGAGGGGTCAGGAGAGGGAGGGAGGGGGAGAGAGAGAGAGAGAGAGAGAGAGAGAGAGAGATTTCTGTATTCTATAAAATTTTATGCTTTATCTCACCAATAAATATTATTTCAAATGTCACAAAGTCAATCAAAGTTTAAAGAATATCTGAAATCAGTTCAATTATCTAATAAGAACCTACATAAAATGTTAAGCATATATGCTAATTGCCTTCTATCAAAGATTAGATCCTCAATGATCAGAGCTTCTAAGTGTATATTGTAGTCAGTGTGAAAAACTGTTAAAATGACAGAAAACTTAATTTTCTACACATTTTGTATTTTGAAAGTAAAAATACTGTAAAACTATGCTTGTGTAGTTTTGAAGGCAATGAATTCATAATAGTGTGCTGGCCATTTGATCAAATGCTTATTGAATTTTAGTCTTGGAACATTGTATAAAATGTTCCAGTTGTGATCCTGATAAATTTATAGGCTCTTTAAGAAAGAAAAAACATCAGCACAATTCTTTTTATACTAATCTAGGTTACTTAGGTAAAGTGTGAGGAAGAAACTATCCAAATTGAACATTTTTTTAACTTTAAAAAAATTTTTTATTAATTACACTTTATTCATTTTGTATCCCCCCATAAGCCTCTCCCTCCTCCCCTCCCGTTTCTGCATGCATGCCCCTCCCCAAGTCCACTGATAGGGGAGGTTCTCCTCTCCTTTCTGATCTTAGTCTATCAGTTCTCCTCAAAAGTGGCTGCATTGTCCTCTTCTGTGGCCTGGTAGGGCTGCTCCCCCCTCAGGGGGAAGTGATCAACGAGCAGGCCAATCAGATTATGTCAGAGGCAGTCCCTCTTCCCATTACTAGGTAACCCACTTGGACACTGACCTGCCATGGGCTACATCTGTGCAGGGGTTCTAGGTTATCTCCATGAATAGTCCTTGGTTGGAGTATGAGTCTCTGGGAAGTTCCCTGTGTTCAAATTTTCTGCTTCTGTTGCTCTCCTTGTGGAGTTCCTGTCCTCTCCAGCTCTTACTATTTCCCATTTCTTACATAAAATAAATTGAAGAATTTTTAGTGTCTTTTTAACTCAAACTTCTCCCTGCCAAGAACATTTTATTCTTCCAAATTGTCATTATCACGAACATATTTTAAGCACTGGATTCTTGCTGATTGATGTTTAGAGAATGTGGAGGAATGTAAAATGTCAAAGGGCAGCACTTGAATGCTGAAAATTAAATGTTTAATGACTTCAAAACTATACAGAAGGATTTGAGAGCAGCATGATAAATGACCAGTGTTTGAAATAGAAAGACCCATTTGGCACAAAACTTGTTATTTTCTACATAGCATGCAACAAAGGAAGGAAACATATCTAAGGGAGAAGATTTGTAGTTGTTTTCTGCTACATAGTCGTCACCATCTCACTTTTATTTGAATCTGTGCCAGATGCAAATATTGAAATAAATAAAATAATTTACTGTCATTCTGCTCTTCAAAGATAAGATTTAATATAAAACTATCATTTAAAAGACCAAAATGTCAAATGAAGTACATGGTATTCGATCATATATGTGGATGAATGACATCTTTTGTCAAAGACAAAATTATAAACTAGATATCAAATTCATAGCACACATACACAAATATACGTAGGCATGTGATTAAGTAATCGTGATTATTTGCTTTGTTTTGCTTTGGGGACAGGAGTTTTGTTTGTTTTTGTGTTTTCGTACCACAGACTGGACTTGAAATCACTATGTATCTGAAGATGGGCTCCTGTGACCTTGGAGAGAGAGAGAGAGAGAGAGAGAGAGAGAGAGAGAGAGAACTGGGGGGAGTAGTTGAGTGAAAGCATGGTAATTAAGTCATAAATTTCCCCTGAGGCAAACAGAAGAAGAGGATGAGAGACCATACTGTCAAAGCAGGAAGACAAGAGAAGCCCCCTTTTCTGAGCCACCCTTTTTGAACTATGTGCTATTGTTTACAGATCCTCTTGACAGATCGTTCCTGGAAATCAGGCCACACGGATATCCATCCGACTATAGGTTTCTCCAAAGACTTGGTAAGCATTTGCAACTCTTCCAGAGCTCAGTGCCCTTCACCCTCGCAGCCTCAGTCCCCTGTTACTCATCCAAGGTGGTCCTGAGTTACACAGCCAGTACTTACCAGGACCTTTCTGTTCCTGACATAGGCTAGGTCACCTGGTGCGGAACTTTCCCTGACTCCTCTGGAAATCTGTGTGCTTGGAGACCTCCCTTTTTTCTTTGGAACTGAAGGGAACTGAAGGATGTCTGTCTTCTGGATTCCATCATGAGCATCGGCTCTCTCCTAATGATGCACTCCTTCAGACCCGTGGTCTTTCTCTCCCACTTCTGGGGCTCATCATGGTTGCCTCGGGCTGCGATGCTGTAACTCTCCCACTTAGCTCATGTGAAGGGTAATTTGTCTTATCTATGAGCCTACATATGCTCTTATTTACAGCAGGGACTGCTCACAGAATCTCATTGTGTGAATACATAGATCAATGCACTTCCAGAAGAAAGCTGCATGTAATTTAAAAGGCTTAAAATTAATGGAAAATTATTTCAGACTTTTTAAGATAGCTAGTTCCATCCAACAGTTTTATCTACATTAAGTAGTTAATTGGATGCTAGACTAAAACCAAACTAAACTTTCTTTTTGAGATTAAAGAACAACAAACCTATAAATAATTTAAGAATAGCTTTTTTGTTAGAATATTTATTTTATTTTACAGTGGTTCATTGACTTTGTAATATCTGTCTCAACTTATTCTAATTTTCTATCTGGCTCAATGAATGGATAATTTTCATACATGAAATCTAATTTAATATAGTCAATAAATTCAAAGAAAATATGATTAAATTGTTATATGTAATGTGTCCAAGGAGGATACGGTGAGGATTTTAGTATAAAAAGAAATCTTGAAGCCTAACCCATGCACATTAATACTTTTGAGCATTTGAGTAGAATCAGGCAATGAGTAAAATATTAAAATGATACAATGAAAAAGATTCAACAGCCTCTGCTTTCCGTCCCACATCTGTGCTGTGCTCTTGGAGAAGTGAATAACAAAGAATAACCAAAACTGACAGAATTTAAATGGGGATAGCCAGAGTTCATATATTAGCTAGCCACTACTTAAGAGTCACTCCAATAGTTTGTTTGTTTGTTTTTTTTTTTTTTTTACACAGTAAATGTGATTAATACAAAATATATTCTAAAGGGTTGTGGCTTTATTGTATGTTGAAAACAAGCAGTAACTCTAGGTTTCTGTCTTTTATTTGAAAACCGTAAAAGCGTTTTGTTACAGACCATCTTGAATAGGGGCCATGATGCCACACTGACTCTAATTTAGCACCATTTTTCTTACCAGACTAGAAAGTCCTTGAAGAGAGATTTCCGTTTTGCATGGCATTGTGCTTTCTATCCTTCACTTACTGCATCGCTCTACTTTCCATTTCGTAGCAAGAAAATTACAAACTTTAAGTCTTCTTAGATACTATAGAAGACAATCAAACCAAAGACGCCCAGCTATTGGAAGAGGCTTTTGTAGCAGCTTTTCAAGAGATAGATTTTATCTGTTTTCTAAGTGCAACTCGGTTAGGAAAAGACCATACAATTTGCTACAGTTCAAAGGGTCGTTACCTTAAATCTACTCAGAGATGTCTGACCAAGTTTCCCTAAATAAACTATCTTGGATATGTGTATGTTTTTGTATAATAGATTATTTTAACATGACAGGTAAACAGAGATGGGATAATCACATTTATGATTTTGAGCAGGTCAAAAGATATCATTTTGTTATATGGTTTTAAGGTTTTCCTTTCACATGGATGACATATATGTTGTATATAATCAAGTTGTAAAGAGAAAGAATACATGGATTGGCATATGGAATACAATTAAATAATGTGTTTAATTTTTAGCTATCTACTTATTTATTGGAAATCATTTATTTAGTGTCTATTATATAAAAGTAACTGTTAAAAGCAAGAGGCACGATGAAGATTTACTCTATCGTGTTTATAAACACAGAATTTACAGAAGTTGAAATGGATGCTACAAACTGTTAATGGCACTCTAATTGATCACACTGGCAGTATAAAATCACACATGTGCCTGGCACATTTTAAAAGTGGCATTGTGTTTGGCTAATGTCTAATTTCTTGTATATTTCTATATTTCCCATTTCAGCAACTCTGCTGTGAAAAGTCATGTAACCTACCGCATTTTTGAGTGTGGTAACTTCTTTGGAATACAATTCACATTTCCTGCTCTGACTGTGAGCATCACTTTTGTGTTGTTTGGATAACGATGTCGATGAATGCTGAGGATAATTAATTATATGCACATTACCTTAAATCCTTAAATTCATGTTAATTAAAGCCCCTGCTTTCACATTTAACCTGCAATAACAAGCAGCCTGGAGACTCTAGTGAGTTTAGATGGAATAACCCATAAGATTCTATCTAAGTAGCTGTGTCATCTTTGCTGTCTGTAGCAACAGAATTATTATTTAATTAAAAAAAATGCCGAGGGCCGATGATGATTACACTTCAGCAATCATACGAATGACTTATAAGAAAGCAGAACTTCAAGTAAGAAGGCAGCTGGCTACCAAAAGGGGTTCTGTACTGTTTCAAACAGATAACTCAGATGCCTTAAGATGTCAAGTGTTGAAGTCATCACATGTAGCCATAATCTGTGACAACTCAGCCACCATTTAAAACTCATTTCTGAGATAGCTTCCCCCAAACTGAAGCCTGAGGGCATGTGAAATCTCAGATCTATCATTTTGTAAATAGTCTTAGCTGAAGCAAGACTGACCACTGTGCTCTTCAGACACTCCCAGCGGGGCAGGGCTTACTATAAAGTTTCTATTACTATCTTTTACTGGATTTCATGGGACCATTTTTAATTTTCCTACTGGTTGCAACTCTCCTTTCCTTTGAAATCACTGGTACTTAAAAAAAAGACATTAGCACTTGCAAAAACATTTCACATTACAAATGCTGGAGAAGCAGGCAAAAGTCAAATGTTTTACCTTTTTCAAAAAACTGTGAGTGTGAAAAGATATTCTTGTGCTAACATGTTCAGTGGACACAGAGGTTATAAACTGGGACCTTAAAGGAGTTTCAGCGTATTTTAGTTGAGTGAAAGATAAGCTAAATTATTTTTATTTTTTAATTAAAGTCTGTGTAACAGAGGACATGTGGAAGATACGTAAACCATTGGATTCTATAATTTAGTCTTTAATATGGAAGAAATGTTTTCTCCACTCTAGATAATGTGGCCCTTCATCTAAATATTGTTGACACTTCCTTCTTGGAGTATGATGGTGGAATCCATTAGCAGACCAATAATGACAGAGAGAGAACAGTCAGTGGATTTTGGTTAAAAGCTAGGTGGGCAGATGCTGAGACTCACGGCCAAACTTTAGATAGAGCACAGGGAGCCTTATGGAAGAAGGGGGATATAAAAGACCCTGAAAGGGACAAGAGGACTTCCCCTATCATTGGACTAGTGAAGAGGAATAGGGGATGGAGAGGGAAGGAGGGTATTGAGGGAGGGGGCTTTAAGTGTGATACTAAATATATTAAATAATAATAATACAAAAGAAGAAAACCTAGGTGGAACACAAGGACAAGAACTGCATACTCTACTTCATACGTGGAAATGACTGGCAGGAAAAAGACTGATGGACACGTTCAGTGCATTTAAGTGACTTAAGCATGTTGTGTAGAAATATAATCTCATTAATTTGTACAGCTAATATCTAATAATAATAATAATAATAATAATTAATAATTGCAAAAGCTTGTGTTTGAAGGTGTTCCAACCAGCTGGAAACATAAGTAATGTATGTATATCTGTATAGAGAGACACACAGAGAGAAAAACACACAGAGAGAAATGCCCTGAGAAAAAGAAATCGTCTCATTAAAGTGAATTTAAAACTTCACATACTACTTCCCACAGGCACTCACTTAGGCTTAGATTTTGCTAATAAGCCAGGAAGCTGGACAGCAGCCAACAGGCAGGAAGACTAGTGGGGCACTCATCAGTATTATAGTGCTCTAGAGGAAAGAACTGGGATCCAGAAACACCAAGAGCCAGAATTTCATGCCAAGATTAAGGGGGGGGTGGTGGATGAGGGTGGTAAACATGACTAAGAATAACATTCCAGATTTTGCATGGATTATTTACTTTGGTTCTCAAGGGTATTTTTTTTTTTGTTTTGTTTTGCTTTGTTGTTGTTTTGTTTTGTTGTTTTTGTAAATGAGAAATTTAAAAAGGCAACCAGACTTGACTAAAACCAAACCAAACCAAACCAACAACTATAAAATGAGTAAAAAAAAGTTCTGCTGAAGTCCTAAAATGCTCACGGGGAGCTCAACACCCACCAAGCAGAACGCTCTAACAGTTTCACCCATGGACTGCCTCAAACAAGCTGCTTTGGTTCTTTGCCTGTACAAGAAAATAGTGAATTTTCTCAGAACAAAAACAGCAACCCCCAGAAATGCTGTGCATTTTCCAATAGACTGGGCAGTACTGTACAAAATGTTACAGGAATTCAAAGGAACAGAAAAAGAAAACAGAAATAAGGTAGACAAGGAAGTGGCCTATGTATTTGGATGACATAATCATAATGTTGACATTTAAAGTAACCCTTCTAATTAGACATTCAATAAAACTGAAACTAATACAAATGAATCAAGTGGAAATTCTAGAGTTTAAGACCTTGGGCAGAGTGGAGCCCTCATGAATGTGATTAGTCCAGTATGTGGAGAGTCCTGATTAGTAGTTCTCTCTCTGTGTTCTCTCTCATCCCCACATCTTTCTCTGTCTCTCCCTCTCCCCCTCTCTCTTTCTCTCTCTCTTCCTCTGTGTATATGTGCATGTGTGTTTGTGTGTACAGACAAGAAACATCAGCTTAAGAACATGGAAAAACAAAGGTAAATTTTAAACTATGTTAGCAACATGAAGGCAATATACTTGTAAAAAATGGCCAGAGACCTTGAAGTTGATTTACAACAATAAAAGAGAATGAAAAGGGTAGGATCTTTAATGTATAGACAGAACATAACAAAAGATTCAACATAAAGGGAGACTACTTTACCCTAATGAAAGAGAATGAGACATGTCCCTCCAACACTGTTCAAAATCCCCTGTGTTGGGAAACAAGTTGACATCAAAAAACAGAGAAATGCATGCTCGCAAGTTATGAAAGCAAAATGATAATTGTTTTGTGAAAAATAAAACTTTGTTGAATATTTTATGAATATAGTGGCTAGAGGTACATTTGCACATATGGTATTACTGAATTCTTCAAAATTCACCAAAGTTTTAAGATAACATAGCATTCAGTTCAGGTGATAAGCTTAAAATGAAAAGCACTATTTTATTACTTCAAATTTCAAATTTGCTTGTTTTAACAAGTAAAACAACTTGTCTTAACAAGTAAAATTAAATGACAAATGAATATTAGTATATTAAATGTATTAAAAAGTCTACAGCAGACATCACAGTTGATGGTAAAATTGTGAAACACTTTTTGTGAGATTAGGATTGAGCTAAGGATATGCCTATCAGTACATCTGAAATATACTGGGCTGGTGATTCTAGCCAGCACTCTAAGGTTGGAAAATATGCATGAATACAAAAAATAAAGCAAAAAAGTTCTTCCCAGATATCCAATTCTATATTTAAAATATGAAATATAGATGAAGTTTTAGAAAATATTATTTTATTGATACATAAAACACCAAAGTCAATATATCATGTAGTCATAATTTATAATTATGATTATTAAAATATAATTATAATAATCATAATTATACCATGAAATCTAAATATTTCTTAATACCTACAAAAGTGCTACTGATATAAAAGTTGCTAAATGAAACAATTGTTGACAAATTATTAATTTTTTAATTAGGAGAGTTTGTTAAAAGAAGTATTTACCATTCTGTATGGTCTTAAATTATATTTGTACCACCAAAATAAAAGCAAAAGAAAATACATAAACATTTGTTTACGTATATACAGATCAAAGGGACTTGGTATTTATAACAATAAGAAAACAATTTAATTTCTCAAACTAACGTTTAGTCAGAACTTTATGACTGCCATTTTGTAAGTTATGAAAGATAAATTGTTTTACTGAATTTAGCATGTACACTCATCATATCTGGACAATCTGCCATCTATTTATAACATATAGTAAATGGTTTTGTTTTACTTGTCTAGGATTAGGAAAGTTAGACTAAACTATTAACCCAATGGTTTAGTTAGGCTAAACTACTAGACTGAAACAAAAGAACACAATACAAAACAACAACAGCATCATAAAACAACCAACTAACCAACCAACCAAAAACCAAACCCAAGTGCCTTCATGATGCATTTCAAGCACTTCAGAGCACAAATATTTATGTGCCCTGCCTTACTGTGCTCTGAGGTACTGGGAATATTCAGGATACTTCAGAACTCATTTGACACAAATTGATAAATCCTTGACTAGTGAGAAATGGCACAAGCAATAAAAGAGTGATGTACTCTCTTGGTGACAGCTACTGCCAGCATTTTATACTAATGTTAGTGTTTGGTGTGTGAGTGCTCAATCTTTAAAATAGAGTAGTTAGAATATGTGTTGAATTCTAATATTATATGTTTATGAATAATCTTATTGTTCCTCATAAACATATTATTTAGATAATAATGTTCTTATGCATTCATTGGTAAGGAATTTGCAACATTCCAGAGTTCAGCATATCTGTAAAATTATTCACATTATTTATTTATCCTTTACATTTAGAATTTTAAAGTTTTTCCCATAAGAGCCTTATCTAATATAATCTCAATGCAAATAATCACTGAATAATTGATGGATATCTTTTATATCCTGAATATCTATCATTATGTGCATATGTTATTATTGCTAATGTAGAGTAATATTACTGGTTCTTGTAGACTGATTATATTTGGTTGAACTAATTAGTAATATTAGTTAACCCGTTGAGTAAAGCCTGCTGACGTTTTTAGAGAATGAACAGGTCATGTTTGGAAATAATGCATTTCCATTTGCTTTCTAAGTCTTACACTTTGAAAGTTATGATTTACTTTACGGGAATACTTGCCCATGCTTTACTACTGCATTAAACGGCACACGAAACAGTGGTTCCTTCATTTTGCTCAGAAACCAAATTACTTATTTCCTTAATCTGTTTCCCCTAACTTTTAATGCAGTTCTTCACATTGTGGTGATCCAAAGCCATAAAATTACTTTATGCTGCTTCATAAATGTAATTTTCTACTGTTATGAATTGTAATATAAACATCTGATTTACAGGATTTCTGATGGTGCTCCCACAGGGTTGTGATCAATAGGTTTCAAGTAGCTGTTCTGTGTTTTTTTACTGTGTATGCTCAAAGCAATGCCTAGTAGAATGTATATGCCAAAAACTGTTAGATGAATGAAAAAACAGCTCAATAAGTAAATATACAAATAGAAGAAAATTAGAGAGCTTTACAAACAAGGAAATTAGTCATTGAAAAAAGCTATTTACCCCCTAATATCTAAAAGTATTAAAGCAGATGCTGAGATGCATCGCCAAACTTTGGGTAGAGTGCAGGGAATCCTATGAAAGAAGGGGAAGATAGAAAGATCTGGAGGGACTGGAACTCCACAAGAAGAGCAATAGAACCAAAAAATCTGGGCCCATGGGGTCCTTGCTGAGACTGATATGCCAACCAAGGACCATTTATGGAGATAATCTAGAACCCCTGCACAGATGTAGCCCATGGCATTTCAGTCTCCCAGTGGGTACTCTAGTAAGGGGAACAGGGACTGTCTTTCACATAAACTCAGTGGCTGGCTCTTTGATCACCTCCCTGGAGGCGGAAGCAGCCTTGCAGTCCATAGAGGAGGACAATGCAGCCAGTCCCAATGAGACCTGATAGGCTAGGGTCAAATGGAAGGGGAGGAGGATGTCCCCCCTCTCAGTGGACTAGGGAAGGGGTATGGGAGGAGAAGAGGGAAGGAGGGCAGAATTGGGAGAGGATAAGGGAGAGGGCTACAGCTGGGATACAAAATGAATAAACTGTAATAAATAAAACATTTAAAAAAACATCTAAAAGTAATATTGCACCATTTCAAAATTAACTGTTGATGGTAAATGTGCATTTAGGTCTGGAGAGATGGGTTAGTATTTGAGAGTGCTTGCTGTTCTTGCAGAGGACCCTGTCTTGTTCCCAAGAACCATATAGCAAAAACACAAACATCTCCAACTGCATTTCCAGGACATCCAACGCCTGCTTCTAACCCCTACAGGCTTTTGTTTGCACATGCATTTCATTTGCTCACACACACACACTTAAGTTATAAAGAAATCTAAAAACAAAATAATTGTCTTTGATAGGCATTTGCTCCATGGTTTTGGCAGCTTTATCCCTGTGTATGTCTTCCAAGTTAAATTTTCATTGTAGTCAGTCAAATGTTACTTCAAGTAGTTTTAGGAAAAGTTTACAGAAAACTGGTAAAAACAATTAACATTTTTATGTAGAACATAATCTTTGTTAGAAAAACAATTTGGTTTTGCATTCTTTTATTAATATTTGAAAAATCCAAACACCATGTAAGGATATTACTTTGTATTATGTAAATAACAACAGAATCCATTTTGAACTTTGGTCTTAAAGCTACAGATAACTGGGATAAATTTTCTTCAGTCTTGGTTTCTCTTTACACTTTTAATTTTTCCTTCACAAAAACTACATAGAACAAATTTTTAAATTTTTTTTTTCTGTGACCTAGTAAGGTTACCAACCAGCCAGATGTGATCAAAGAAATGCAAATGAGTTCATGCCAGAGACCTTTCCTGCTCCCCTTACTAGAGAATCCCCAGGGAGACTGAGCTACCCATGAGGTATATCTGAGCAGGGAGTCTAGGTCCTCTCCATGCGTTATGCTCACTTGATTTATCAATCTCTGCTGGACACTCTGGGCTCAGATATTTTTGCCTCTGTTGGTCTCCTTGTGTGGGTTCTGTCCCCTCCAGCTCTTTCTATCTCCCTCTTCTTCCATAAGATTTCCTTCACTCTGCCCAAAGTTTGGCTATAAGTCTCAGCATCTGCTTTGATACCCTGCTAGATAGAATCTTTCAGAAGCTCTCCATGGTAGGCTCCTGTCTTCTCCCACTTCCCATGTCTATCCTGTTTGTCTTTCTGAATGAGCCTGTGCATATATCTGAAAGATGCTCAACCATACAACAAGGACACTTGCTCAACTATATTCATAGGAGCTTTATTCATAATATCCAGATTCTGGAAACAACCTAGATGTTTCTCACTGGAGAAATGGATACTGAAAGTGTGGTAAATTTACACAATGGAATACCTTTCAGCAATTAAAAACAAGGAAATCATGAAATTCACAGGCAAATGATAGAAGTAGAAAAGATCATCCTGACTGCAGTATCCCAGAAGCAGAAAGACACATATGGTATATACTCACTTATAAGTGGATATTAGCCATTTAATGGAGGATAAGCATACTAAAATCTATAGTTCTAAAGAAGCTAAATAACAAGGAGGACCCTAGGGAAGATGCATAGAACACTTTGAATAGGATGAATGTTTTAATTTTAATGGGAACAAGTTGATCAGTACACACTTTTGATTACAGTATTGATTATAATTGAAATAACATCCAGTTCCTTAAAGATAATATGGCATTTATGAGCCATAATACAAATTTGTGGAGAGCTAGAAAACAAAAACATAAGTGCTAAGCATCGTTTTACTTCAAATGAAGCACTTAGATGGGAATACAAATGGCTGCTGTAATTGTGTCTACATTTTAATGAACTCATAAAAATGATATTCTTTTCAATGTGCAAAGTAATAACTTTAGGAATTCATAGAATTATGTATACATAACTCATTTCATAAGTTTTTTACAAAATTTCTTAGTAATAAAAATACAAGTATATGGAATTATTCTTAAAATTAATATTGCTTTAGTTAACAAAAAATATTTTTTGAACACACACCACTTAGCAGTGAACGCAAACACCAGAAAGCCAAGTTAATCTTTCAGACTGAAGGTCTTAACCCTACCTAGCTAATCAAATGCATATGACACTTATTTCATTGTCTTGTTCTTTTCCCATTTCATTTTCTTCCTTAATGAACAAAAAATTCCTGACAACCACTCTGTCCCAGAGATCAGATTTGTAACAAAAGGTCAGAGCTCAAAGTATTTATCTTGCTAAATTCTTTCCTTTTGAGATGATATTATCCATTCTTTGAACTCACTTGTCACTTCTTTTTTCTGTTGAATTTTTTTTGTTCATGATAGTATCAGGGTCACTTCTTTGTAATCATAATGTACATCTTGTTATTAAACTATTATTCTTTCAGTAAGTTTATTCTTTTTTGTTTGTCTTTGTTTTTGCTTTATTAAGTTTATTTGCTTATTCACTGCACATACCTATTGTAACTTCCTCTCTTCTCTTATCAGGATCTGCTTCCACTGAGGCCAGCCAAGGCAGGCTTTCCCACCCCCAGGGGAAGTGACTCAATAATAAGCAACAAAATCCATATGAGAAACGGGCCCAGTTCCACCTACTAGCGAACCCCTGTGAAGACTAAGCTACCCATCAGTTACATATATGTAGGTAGTCTAGGTCCAGACCATGCAAGCTCTTTGGTTGGTGCTTCAGTCTCTGTAAGTCCTCATGGGCCTAGATTTGTTGACTCTGTTGCTCTTCTTGTGGAGTTCTTGTCTCCTCCAGGTCCTTCTATCATTCCCCACACACTACCACAAAGATTCCTGAACTCTGCCCCCATAGTTGGCTACAAGTCTCAGCCTCTGTTTCAATCTACTGTTAGGTGGAGCCTCTCAGAGAACAGCTATGCTAGGCTTCTGACTGCAAGCATAGCAGAGTGTCATGAATAGTGTCAACAGTTAGCTCTCTACCATGGGTCAATCATTGCTTGGACATTCCCTCAATCTCTGCTCCCTCTTTATCCATGCATTTCTTGTAGGCAGGGCAAATTTTGAGCCGAAGGTTTTGTAGGTTGCTTGGTGTTCCCTTCCCTCCACTAGAAGTCCTGCTTGGCTAGAAGGTGGCCACTTCAGTTTCAATGTCCCCTCCTGCTATGAGTCTCAGCTAGAGTCACCCCATTTCCTCCCTGGAGACTACTCTATCAGAGGTCTCCAGCTTGTCTCAGAGAAGCACCCCCCTTCGGTTTTCTTTCTCTCCCCCTAGCCCTCTCACCTCCTGCCTCTGCTCTCCCTACATCTGATCCCAAATCTCACCTCCCTTCCCACACTGTCTCCTACACAATTCCTTGTCTTCATCCACTTTCGAAAGAAAAAAAAATGGACAGCCTTGAGTTTTGGAAAGTATCCTTACCTACCCTAAATCAGACAAAAGTCTAATATCTAAAATATATACAAAACTTAAGAAACAAAACAATAAACAAATAATGTAATTTTTAAAATGGGGTACAGAGTAATTTTGATTTGCATTTCCCTGATGACTGAGGATGTTGAACATTTCTTTAAGTTTCTCTGCCATTTGATATTCCTCTGTTGAGAATTTTGTTTTGCTCTATACCCCCTTTTTTTTCTTTTTTTTTAAATTTTTTATTAATTACACTTTATTCATTTTGTATCCCCCCATAAGCCCCTCCCTCCTCCCCTGCCGATCCCACCCTCCCTCCCCTTTCTGCATGCATGCCACTCCCCAAGTCCACTGATAGGGGAGGTTCTCCTCTTCTTTCTGAACTTAGTCTATCAGTTCTCATCAAAAGTGGCTGCATTGTCCTCTACTGTGGCCTGGTAAGGCTGCTCCCCCCTTAGGGGGAGGTGATCAATGAGCAGGCCAATCAGATTATGTCAGAGGCAGTCCCACAGGGAACTTCCCAGAGACTCATACTCCAACTCAACTTCGTGGAGATGACCTGGAACCCCTGCACAGGTGTAGCCCATGGCAGTTCAGTGTCCAAGTGGGTTACATAGTAATGTACCCCCTTTTTAATTGGATTACTTGATTTGTTGCTTTTTAACTTCTTGATTTCTTTGTATATTCTGGATCCTAGCCCTCTGTCAGACATAGGGTTGGTGAAGATCCTTTCCCAGCCTGTAGGCTGAAGTTTTGTTCTAATGACAGAGTCCTTTGATTTACAGAAGCTTTTCAGTTTCATGAGATTCCATTTATTGATTGTTGATCTTAGAGAACTCATAAAGCCAAACAGGACAGACATCGGAAAAGGGAGAAAACAGGGACTAGGACAAGAGCCTGCCACAGAAGGCCTCTCTAAGACTCTACCCAATAGAAAATCAAAGCAGATGTTGAGACTCATAGCTAAACTTTGGTCAGAGTGAAGGGAATCTTATGAAAGAAGGGAGAGGTAGAAAGACCTGGAGGGGACAGGAGCTCCACAAGGAAAGCAACAGAACCAAAAATTCTGGGCAAAGGGTTCTTTGCTGAGACTGGTACTCCAAGCAAGGACCATACATGGAGGTAACTTAGAACCCCTGCACAGATGTAGCCCATAGCAGCTCAGTCTCCATGTGGGTTCCATAGTAATGGGAACAGGGACTGTCTCTGACATGAATTCAGTGGCTGGCTCTTTGATCACCTCCCTCTGAGGGTGGAAGGGGAGACAGCCTTACCAGGCTACAGAGGAAGACAATGCAGGCAGTCCTGATGAGACCTCTGATATTCCTTGATAAGGTCAGAAGAAAGGGGAGGAGGACCTCTCCTATCAGTGGACTAGGGAAGGTTCAGGGGAGGAGATGAGGGAGGGAGGATGGGGTTGGGAGGGAATGAGGTGGGTGCTACTGCTGGGATACAAACTGAATAAACTGTAATTAATAAAAAAATAATTAAACAAAAAAGACAAAATCTGATCAAAAGGGGTACAGAGCTAAATAGAGAATTTTCAACAGAAGAATCTCTAATGGTCGAGAATCACTTAAAGAAATGCTCAACATCCTTAGCCATTAGGGAAATGCCAATCAAAATAACCTAGAGATTTCACCTTGCATCTAACAGAATGATTAAGATTAAAAGCTCAAGTGACAGCAAATGTTGACAAGAATGTGGAGAACGGGGAACAATCCTCCACTGCAGGTAGAAGCGCAAACTTGTACAACCACTGTGCAAATGAGTGTGGCGCTATCTCAGAAAATTGAGACTTGCTCTGTCTCAAGACCCAGATCATCCTGAGTGAGGTGACCCACACCCAGAAAGACACACACAGTATGTGGTCACTTATAAGCAGATATTAGCCAGATAGTTCAGGATAACCATATCATAATCCACAGACCCAAAAGAGCTGAGTAACAAAGAAGGCCCCAAAGAGGTTTCTTGAATCTCACTCAGAAGGGGAAATAGATTAGACAGAGGAAGTATATGAAAAGAGGTAAAATGACTCCTAGAAATTTTTAATATGTTGAATTTAAATCATACTCATAAAAATTTTAAAGTTTTCTTTGTACTTTGTTTTTAACATTATGGTTTATAAGTCTTTCAGTGTCTAAGGAAGCAGACCTCTGCTTCTCCTGTGGGCATGTGTTTATCCATTAAGCAAACACTTACTCACACTTATTTGACTTGCTTTTAGAACTGACTATACAGTAAGAACTTGGATTTTAATAATGGGAAAAAATATCCCGTCTTCCAAATGCTCACCTAAAAGATCAAAGCAAGCAGACAGTTGTGTACATTGTGACCCTGGGGGATGGATTAAAGCTTGTGTACTGCAAAGATACAGGAGAGAGAAAAGGAAGCAGGAAGAGATGGTTTCCCAGCAGAAATAAAAACTAAGGTAAATTTTAAATTATGGGTAAATGTCAGAAAATGATGGGAATGGTTCTTCAACTCTCCGATGACCGAGAAAATGTTCTTCCCAGATATTCTCATATGCGGTATTCACTGACGTCCTCCATAATCTCCCCTGAGGCTCACCTCTTGGCTCACATGTAGGTCACACTACCCTCACCTTGTCCCAAGCCCCATGAGGATACCGCTGAAATAATTATTATGTTTTGCTACCGTGGGATGCAGGGCTTTCCTAGGTCATTTTCTGTTTACTCCTAGTTGGCCTGGCAGGCACTTGTGTAGAGGCCATGATGTCTGTGTATCTGTCTTTCAGATCTTTCTTTTTCCTTCTCTTTCTTTATATTTCAAGCCTCTTACCATGAAGCAAATGGCGTCTTTTATTTTTTCTTCTTTTTGTATGTTGTAATTATTTTATGTGTATTCCCTTTTCATGACTGATTGGCTGGCCTAATTCTCACACCACCTGAACTAACAACTCACTCCAAGACTGAGGCAAAAAAGGAAAAAAAATGGCGTAAGTGTTGGCTGATATTGTCTAGGAAGTAAGACAGATAAATATTGAGTAAGATGCTTACAGGTGGCTAAGGAATTAAGAGATTTTATGGAAAACAAAAGTCTAAGTTGTGAGAACTACAAGCTTCTTATAGGGTAGTTTGCAAAATTTCCTTCTTGATTTACATATTTACTTACTTAATTACTTTCTTTCTTTATTTACTTATGTATTTTGTACTTGTTTACTTTTTTGCTTACTTTATTTCTCTTATGGGAGAGTGGGTCCCTGATGTTCTGGAAGATGCTGAGCTGGCAAGACACTGGACCATCAGCGTTTAATGGACAGATTCTTCTCTTTATAGTTGGAGTTGGGAAATTTGTTGCACTAGAAGACCCTGCAGGGGCATTTTACACAAGGAAACAGGTGAATTTCTCAAAGCTTGCCCTCATCTTCCTTTCCCTACACTGAATTAAAGCTAACGTTATCCAGTCAGGGATTTGACTGAGGGAAGAAATATATTGTTTAGCCAAGTGATTTGAGTGATTTCATTACTGAAGGGGGGAAAGAAAGTAATTCTAAGGTTGATTGTTAAACACAGAAAAAAAAAGCATGATTAATAATAATTCATTCAGAGTCTGCAGGGCAGAGCCTTGCAGAGGTCCTCTGTGTCAGGCTCCTGACTTGTTTCCTCTTTTCTCCTTCTTCTGATGCTGAGACTTATGGGCAACCTTTGGGCAGAGTGCAGGGAATCTTAGGAAAGAAGTGGGAAACAGTAAGATCTGGAGAGGACAGGAACTTCACAAGGAGAGAACCAGAACCAAAAAATCTGTGCACAGGGGTCTTTCCTGAGACTGATATTCCAACCAAGGACTATGCATGGAGATAACCTAAGACCCCTGCACAGATGTAGCCCATGGCAGTTCAGTATCCAAATGGGTTCCATTGTAATAGGAACAGGGGCAGCCACTCGTGATGAGACCTAGTTGACTAGGATCAGAAGGAAGGAAAAGAAGACCTCCCCTATCAGTGGACTTTGGGAGGAGCATGCATGCAGAGGGTGGAGGAAAGGAGGGATTGGGATGGGAGGAGGAAGGGAACCACAAGGGGGATACAAAGTGAATAAAGTGTAATTAATAAAGACTAAATAAAAATAATAAGAATAATTCATTCAAATCAAGGTACATTTTTAGGGCTTATGGTTTCTTAATGGATTCTGGTATCATTTTCAAAGGATTATTAAATGTGTTCTTTTCATGGCTCTCACAGAGTCAGTGCCTCATGCTATGGACAGTTGAAGTGTCTGTGTTCCACTGGAATATACTAGAATAATTAATAAAAATGTTATGGGAGTTGAACATATTGGGTTAGATAAGTAATGCTAGACTGAAGCATCCAACAGAGGATTTAGTCCACAGAAATTTACATAGAGCACAACACTCAAGTAAGGCCCTCAAGAGAACTGCTAGCCTCACCATGGAGTTTACTGTGATTTACTGTGTAAATTAGGGATGATGCCCAGAGGAGCAATCACAGACCCGGGGTCACTGACATGATGGAGACATAAACCCTTTCTCTCAGGAGCTGAAACTAGGTACCAGTGATAACACTCTCGTTGTACAAGACCACAGTCACTCTGATGGACTAGAAAGGTAAAGGGATATTTGGGGGGTGGGGGGCTTGGTTCCTAGGAAGTTCAATAGAGTTGGAGAAGTTCTATAGAGAAGTTATCTTTGTAACAAAGCAGATAGGCATCTAAAATGGAAGTTGCCGGTTATCACATACACACAAAAAAAGTTAAATGTGGAGAAAACAGTGGAGGTAAATCTCTCCAAAAAACCTATTTATATGTTGCTCAATTTTTGATAAAAAATTATTTTACATTTAAAACCCAACTAGACAGAAACGCCCATCAAGAGGATGTATGGATTAGACCCAGGCTGTCTACAAATATGTAATCTTTGGACAGTTTGATCTTCATGTGGGTTCCCTAGTAAGCAGAGTGGGTTCTGTCCATGAAATGGGCTCTGTTGCCTGCTTTTGATCACTTCCCACTATTGGAACTGCCTTAACTGGCCTCAGTGAATGAGAAAAAGCTCAGTCATGAAATGCCTTGGTGTGCTAGGATGGGTTGGTGAGGGAGCTGCCCCTTTTTGAGGAGAAGGGGAAGGAGATAGAGGGAAGAGGGTGGGAGGAAGGGACCAGGCAGAAAGGAGGGAGGGGATGATGATCAGGATGTAAAGTGAATATATAAATTTAAAAAAATATTATTTTTAAAAAAAGGATAGCTATGTCCATAGGTGGAATTATCCTGCTATAATGTGGTGTGTAATATATTTTACTCTTCCTCCAAAGGGAGCTGTGTTTATTTGGAAAGGTCCTTTTCCACTCGAGGCAGGACAAGACCTACGTATTTGAGGGATTCCTAGACAGAGGGCCTGAATTTACATGGACATGGCAACGCAAATAGAGCTACCCTCCAAGAATTTGCCATTACAAGAGCAGATTATTATGTGCTAGCTTAAGAAAAATCTACTGTCTGTGAGTCTCTGATTGGCTTCCTTTAATGTCCAATAGTATTGTCATTTGGATTTAGGTGTTTCCTAGAGAAAATCAGTCACACAGTAGACCCTTGGTCTACCAATTGATCAGAATTTCTGGGATCCATGACTTGTTGATGTAAAATGCCATACATCCCATGCATTCCCTTGAGAACAAAGAGGATGCTATAATTTGAGAAAATTTTTAGCATCTGCCAAAAGCTCATGTGTTTGAACACTTTGTTTCCAGTTGATGATGCTGGGAAGTTTTTATTCTTTAGATGCTCAAACCATGATGAAGAAACAGTCACTGGGAGGTAGGTTTTAGTGATTATGATCTAATATTTTTATGCGTTTTGATGTTTGTTTTTTTTTTTTTTAGTCCACCAAAGCATGAACAAACAGCTTCCTGTTTCTGCCATCACAGCTTTGAGTAACACCAACCACCATGACATTCCTGTCACAAAAGACTGTATAGCCTTACACACTGTGCCAAAACTTGTCTTTTTTCCTTAAGTTGCTTCTTTCAGACATCTTATTAAAATAAAAGCAACTGATGCAGGTTGTGAAACAGTGATATACTAACACATGGGTGCTCTATTGTCAGTGGATATGTTAGAGCATGGAAATGTCTTCTAAAGGTGTAAGGAAAGTGACATTAGGGTGGTAACATCTAAACGAAAGGGGGATACTACAATGTGACATATAACTGTAGCCAGAAGCTTGTCCCATAAGACTCTACTTGGGTGCAAGAATCAAAGTGGAAGCAAGAACAGCTTCCCTGAATATAGTTCTCAACAAATGAGGCCTTTATTTCTTTCTTTATGCATATCAGATCTTTAAGTTTAGGAGCTTGGATTCCAGAAAGCGATGCATTGTTTTGCAGAATAAGCCCCGAGAGCATAGTGAGCTCTTTAAAATCTAGAAATAAAAAAGAATAGCTGCTGGGGCAAAGGAATTAATTAACGAGCATGAAGGTGGCAGTAAAGCTCTTAAATATAATATTGACAGACAGATTAAGGAAGCTCACCTGATAGACTTAGACCCTCAGAAGAAAGATATGAAACACACAATTATAGAAAACAGCAAGAGCTGTTCAGGCTGAAGTTTGGGTGATTATAAGGCAAGAGAGAGTGGTGCCAGTTATAGATGTGATATTTACATCAGGAAGGGGGCTACAGTTGGCCCTGTTACTTCCAGTCTTCATGAAGGAAACAATGGAGGAGTCGATGAGCAATCCCAGATGCACTGGTGAAATCTACTGTGTCTTAAAGGCATGTACTGTGGCAGACAGTAGTGTCCTTCTAGATCTCCCAGTGTCAAGAGTGCAGTTCACTGATGCCCATTCTGAGCCCTAAGGTAATCAACAACATATTCAGACCACAGCCACATTTTCTTTGTCTTACTTTTAGACAATGGATGATCTTGACTAGGGTTAAAGAATACTTTATTTTTTCTTTTTTTATTTATTTTTTATTAATTTATTTTTTATTAATTACATGTTATTCTCTTTGTATCCCAGCTATAGCCTCCTTCCTTGTCCCCTCCCAATCCTACCCGACCTCCCTCTTCTCCTCCCAGGCCCCTCCCCAAGTCTACTTATAGAGTGGTACTCCTCCCCTTCCCTCTGACCCTAGCCTATTAGGTCTCATCAGGACTGGCTGCACTGTCTTCTTCTGTGACCTGGTAAGGCTGCTCACCCTTAAGCTGGAGGTGATCAAAGAGCTAGCCACTGAGCTTTCACTTTTGAGGTTTACTAGATTCTTTTAATGGTGCATGATGTCAGAAGACTTCCTTTCAGTTCAGTTGAACTATAATTTATCTGTGTTTAAAACTAAGAATATTACATTCACTTTGTCATTGTACGATTACTAGCGATTTTTCCTTTTTATTATTATCATTCATTACAATTTATTTAAATTTTATCCCAGCTATGGCCCCCTCCCTCATCTCCTCCAAATTCCACCCTCAACTCTGGCTTCTCCCCCTATGCCCTCTCTTAGTCCCTTAGTCTTCCTCCCCTTCTATTTGACCATAGCCTATCAGGTCTCATCAGGACTGGTGGCAATGTCTTCCACTGTGGATTGGTAAGGCTGCACCTCACAGGGGGAGGTGATCAGAGAGTCTGCCTCTGAGTTCATGCTAGAGAAATTCACTGCTCCCCTTATTAGGAATCCACTTGGAAACTGAGTCTATGGGCTACACCTGAGCCTGGCTTTAGGTCCTCTCCATGCATTGTCCTTGGTTGGTGTGTATCATTCTCTTCAGAGCCCCCAGGGCTCAGTTTTTATGGCTCTGCTGGTCTCCTTTTTCGAGCCCCAGTACCTTCCAGGTCATTCTATCTCCCTCTTCTTTCATAAGATTACCCGCACTCTGCCCAAAATTTGGCTATGACTCTCACCCTCTGCTTTGATACCCTTGCTTTGATACATTGGTCAGCAGAGTCTTTTAGATGCCATCTCTGGTAGGCTCCTGTCCTGTTCCCTGTCTGCTCCTGCTTCCAATACAATTCTTTACAGAACTTCAAAGAAAAATTCTCAATTTCATATAGAAAAACAACAACAACAAAAATCCCCACAATTGCTAAAACAATCATGTACAATAACAGATCTTCTGGAGATATCTCCATCCCTGATATCAAACTGTACTGTAGAGCAACAGTAATAAAAACTGCATGATACTGGCATAGAAACAGAATGGTGGATCAATGGAATTGAATAGAAGACTCAGAAATAACCGACACACATATGGATACTTGATTTTTTACAAAGAAACCAAAACTATACAATGGAAATTAGATGGTATCTTAACAAATGGTGCTGGTCCAACTGGATATCTACATGTAGAAAAAAGCAAATAAATTAATATATATCACCCTGCACAAAACTAAAGTCTAAGTAGATCAAAGATCTCAACATAAACCAGACACAGTAAACCTGTTAGAAGAAAAAGTGGAGAAGAGCCTTGACCTCATTGGCACAGGAGACAACTTCCTGAAGAGAAAACCAACAGCACAAGCTCTAAGATCAACAATCAATAAGTGGTACCTCATGGAACTAAAAAGGTTCTGTAAAGCAAAGAACACTGTCATCAAAACAAAATGACAGCCTACATATTGGGAAAGGGTCTTCACCAACCCTATATCTGACAGAGGGCTAATATCCAGAATTTATAAAGAACTCAAAAAGTTAAAAAGCAACAAAAAGTAATCCAATTAAAAAAATGGAGTACACAGTTAAACAGAGAATTCTCTGTAGAGAAATATATAGAATGGCAGAGAAACACTCAAAGAAATGCTCAATGTCCTTAGTCATCAGGGAAATGCAAATCAAAACAACCCTGAGATTTCACCTTACACCCATCATAATGGCTAAGATCAAAACCTCAAGTGACAATACATGCTGGAAAGCATGTTGGAGAAAGGGGAACACTCCTTCATTGCTGGTAGGAATGTAAACTTGTACAACGACTTTGGACATCAATCTGGTGCTTTCTCAGACTATTAGGAATATTGCTACCTCAAGATTTAGTTATACCACTCCTAAGCATATATTCAAAATATGCTCAAGTATACAACAAGAACATTTGCTCAACCATGTTCGTAGCAGATTTATTTGTAATAGCCAGAAGCTGGAAACAACCTATATGTCCCTCAACGGAGGAATGGATACAGAAATTGTGGTACATTTACACAATGGAATACTACTGCACAATTAAAAACAAGTAAATCATAAAATTTGCAGGGAAATGGGGGGATCTAGAACAGATCATACTGAGTGAGGTATCCCAGAAGCAGAAAGACACCCATGGTATATAGTCACTCATAAGTGGATATTATCCACATAATATAGGATAAACATACTAAATCTGTACACCTAAAGAAGCTAAACATAAGGAAGACCCTAGGGAAGATGATTAATCCTCTTTCAGAAGGACTAGAATTCTTAGGTCTTAAAATCTGTACCAATCTGACAGAAAGCTTATGATGTTAAAAGTCCATTCCCCTCTATACTATGGTGATAAAAAACGAATGTCAATAGACTGTGAATTTGAAAAGCTAGAAGAGATTATTTAGTGTTTCTATCATAAATATAATCTAAATGTCTTAGTAGATATGCTTAAACATTATACAATGCACACTTATAATGAGACATAATAGCACCCTACCAAATGTGAAATTTTATATAAAATTAAGATATTGGCATTAAAAAAAACCCCTAAAACTGAAATCACTACATACAAAATAGTACAAATGTTTCATAAAAGCTCTGGCACTTTAGAAACATGCCTTCAGGTACATAATGAGTGTCCAAAAGTAAACTGCAGAGTCCAGTCCAAAACACTGAATTCACAGATGTTTTTTTTTTTATCTAATCTCTTGTTTTGTACTTTAAATGATCTATAAAATAAGGATGATATTAAAATATTTTCCATTCCCCCCACCTAAGAATTATAACCTAATGAAACTCTAATAAATGTTACATTTCCAAGATAAAGATGTTGTCTTTCATTATTTGTTTTATGTTGAAAAGTTACACTTCAGGATTTTAGACACATTGGCATAGTACACCAAAGAAAACAAAAATGGTTATGAAGATAATTAACATTTTTATGACATGTGTTTGCATGAATATCTATGTGTTTATGAACATAAATATAATGATAAATTCTCACAAAAAACAGAGACATAGAACAAAACCTACTAGATCAGAAATAAGATGCAGTCATTTGGGACATTTTAACTGGAGAGAGTTTCCAGAGAATTAGCTAAGAAGCAAGTTGGCTGATAAATGTTACATTTTAATTGATGTCTTGATGTCAATTTTATCACCAAGAAGGAAGAAAAACTGACAAGAAGTTTTACTGTTAGTGCTCTAGTTTTTAATCTTCATGGAAGAACCAGTTGATGAATTGGAAATAATAAGACACTGGGGATTTGCCGTTGCCTGTTTTAGAGGAGTTGCTAATGAGAACAACCTAAGCATGGCTGGACCGACAGGATAGATTATGTGTAGTTGTATTCTAAGGCACAAGATGTTGTTTATGTGATTGCTTCTCCTGCATTTCCGAAAGAAAAACAGTCAGAGGCTATGCATGGAAAAATGAATGCCGGCGAAGAAAAGGTGCTGTATCTATGAGAATCGGCAGTGTTGACAAGAAGCTTCAAGGAAATAGAATACAATGTTATGAACAGGTGAACGGGAGACTAGAGGAGGAGAATTAAATGGAGAGGGGTGTGGGAGAGCAGGGTAAAGGAGAGAAAATGAGGAGTAATGACTAATACTAAGGGCATTTTGAAAATCATATGGAAATCTACCCTTTTCGAAGATTCATAAAATACATATATGAAAGAAATTTAAGTGGAGTCACCATATAGTGGAGGAGACAATGCATAAGGAGACATCTTACACCCTCATACTTGACACTGCTAACGTGGCCAATAACCTAAGACTAGTTGGCCATGGGCCCAGGGAAAACGTACTACTGGTATTCTGCTAAAGATGTACAGCAATAAAATAACTCCTAATGTCTCATTGTTATACTTGTAAGGTAGGACATTGCTCAGTTCTCATCAGAGAAGCAACTTCTTGAAATAGATGAGGATTAACCTAGAGACCAACACCTGAAAGACGTGCAGAGTGAGATACTTTTGAACACGCATTCCAAAGATGGGATGTCATCATTAAACATCTCCCCCTTAAGGCTCAGGGCTCCACATGGAAAAGAGGCAGAGACACTGTGAAAGTCAGAGATTGTGGATGACTCCGAGGAAGCAGTGAATTCACAGAGACCACCACAGCATATACAGGATTTGTACATATTCACGCCAAAGTCCCATTAGAAAAGATAAAGTGGATGCAAAATCTCATCCCTAACTATTTGCAACTGATACCTACTAAGAAATGGAAAATTGGTTATCTCCAGTGGAGTGTCACTGGATATATCTACCACACTTCAGTAAGTATGTCAGCAACACAGAATAAAATTGATGGGTTTTATTGTTGTTTTTAAGTTTCTAATTAGTTTTAGTGTGTGTTTATGTGTGTGTGTGTGTGTGTATGTGTGTGTGTGAGAGAGGGTTTTGTTTTATTTTGGTTTTGGTATTTTTTTGTCTAAGTTTTTGTTGGGCAGAAAGACAGATCAATAGAAAGAGCAAGAAAGAGAGAGAGAGGAATGAGAATATGAAACTGGGTCATTAGGTATGTTGGGAGGATCTGGGAGAAGTTAAAGGAGGGAGGTAACATATACTGTCTGGAAAAAATTAAACAACAACAAGAAGAACAACAACCAAAACCAAAAATCCCAAAAGGCAAAGCAACAGCAAGGGAAAGAAATAAAATATAAAATCGTCTGTGAAAGTCATTCTGTATTTACCTGTTACTTCACATTGCCCCTATCAATATTTTTTATTGTTTCTGTTCACTATGTAAGTTTATATGATTTCTTCTGTGCCTCTACATGAATACCAATCATAAATGTATTACTTTCAATTTCTGTAGAATTGGCCACATCATAAAAATCTGCTACCCATATTGCTTTGTATACATTTCACTGGTTCCATAAGTGAAATTGTTCATGTTCTTTTCTCTACCGCATTATGAAAATTTCAAAACAGTTAAGGTAAGAAAGAGTGCGATCACATTCCAAACTACCAATGTGCTGGTGCTTCCACAATACCTTGCTTTTCTTACATTTATATCTTACTACAGAGGCATTAAGTATTTAGCATGATTTGGAAATGGACGCTTTGAAACTGGAATGAAACTGAAAAATGCCAGGAAAGAGGGCTTATCCATTGAGGAGGTCACTGTTATCATATTGGTCAGCTGACGGTTCTGAAGGGTATTTTCTTGATCGCTGAGAGATGTAGTAAGGTCCAGCCCAAATTGTAGGTGGTGTTATCCCTAGGTAGAGGGCTCTTTTTCCTCACTATAGCTAGATGGTTACATCTATTTCTGTAGATATCATACATTAGGATTGCAGAAAGGGAAATCATTCTCAAGGCAACCAGGAAATTCCTCCTTACTGGTTAGATTTCACATCACTAAATTGTACTATGATGTCAGACACTGGTACAGAAAAGACACCAATGTCTTACACAATGATGGTAAAAAAAAAACCTGTGAGAGTAGATGTGTCAACTATTTGTACCAGTGGTATGAATGCTATGGAATAGAATTTTCAGATGAATTTTGAGGCCCATTTTCACAGGAGGGGTTTTATGACTTGCTACTGTAAACCTGGTCAAAAATTCATGGCGTTGCGGGTCTTAGATTTTGGGACAATAGCTACTATTTTTATTTTTTAAGTGGTAATGTCAAAACGCCATCTAAATTTTTATGTTTATACCCACAGACCTGGGTCCTCTCAATCTTGACTAGAGAAACCTTCTTTTACAGAAGCATCAGCCAATGTAGAGATTCACAACTAATCAGTGTTGAGAAAATAAGACTGCAAATGTTCAGCCATAAATGAAACAACTTTATTAACCTCTTCTGGCCCACCATTGCTCAGGAAATGTTACAGATAATTAGACAGAAAGAATGGAAGGAAGAGTGGATGGGATGAGATCTATGTCTTGCTATCTTCTGGACACAACTTGGCCTATACACTTATGAATTTACAATAGCATGGTTACCTGAACAAGATCAACACAGGCAAATTTTAGCATAGATGTTCTCTATGCCCATTGCTAAGGGACTACTGGCAATTGATAACTGTTTGTGGAGGAGGAGATTTCTTCTTTGAAGGTGTGGCCACTTCTATGTTCCTCATGCTTCATTGTGGGGCCTTATACTCGTGTACATATAAGATGTAAGTACCAGTGCTTACTTATTGGGTCAAGGTTACCTGACATGGCTGATGAGAAATGAATCTTAACCATGCTGGAATGGAGGGGTACCAGCAAGACTGTGTTGCAGACAAGTTTACTGTGAGTAACCAGTCCCTTCATAGCCTTACACTCAGAATATATACTCAGAATATAACGGGAGTTGCCAGGTTCATCACAATGGTATTTGCCAGAATACTGTGATGTTTGCAACCTCTACAGTGTATACAGAATCATGTCTAAGACCAATTGTCATGCTTCATGTAAGGAAAACAGAGAAACACAAGGTTGCCTGAATGCTCCGTGGCCTGAGGGGGTGCCTTGGTTTCTCATGAACTGAAAGGCACACTGTTTCTGGAGTTAGATTCTAAACTGAATAACCTATGACACATGCTTCTAAAGGCAGCTAAATCAGGCCAAGTTACCTGATTGCCCCACAATAAGGAGCAATGATTAGACTCAATATGCTGGGAGAGAGAGAGAGAGAGAGAGAGAGAGAGAGAGACCTAAATTTGGAAAGGGGACATGTCAGAAAGGTCTGAGAGGAGTTGAAGGTGTAGCTGGAGGTTCGGTGTGATGATAATTTGTTGTATATATGTGTTACCATCTCAAATATTAAAAAAGAATGATGAATTGTTAACTTCATTATACAGATGTCTAAAATTGAAAAACTACGAAGAAAATTGACCATGGGGTGTTCAACCATAAGTTATATATCTACAATGTGATCCCCTAAACCTAAGGCTCAAAGGAGGAAGATTGTATGAGCCAGAGAACCATGATGTCTGCTGCGACACAGTTTCTTCTATGTATGATCCGGAAAATGTGCCAGTGAAACCTCACAAGTTTGGTTGCCTAAGCAGGACATGCACAACAACTACCCCAGCTGACATTCCACTGTGGATGGGAAAATCTGGAAAAGATCATCCTGAGTGAGGTATCCCAGAAGCAGAAAGACACACAGGGTATATACTCATTCATAAGTGGACATAATATAGGGTAAGCATACTAAAATCTGTACACCTAGGGAAGCTAATCAAGAAAGAGGACTCTGGCTAAGCTGCTCAATCCCTATTCAGAAAGGCAAAGAGGATGGGCATCAGAAGAGGGTGAAAACAGGGAACAGGACAGAAGCATACCACAGAGGGCCGTTCAAAGACTATAACCTGCAGAGTATCGAGGCAGATGCTGAGACTCATAGCCAAACTCTGGGCAGAGTGCAGGGAATCTTACGAAAGAAGTGGGAGATAGTAAGACCTGGAGAGGACAGGAGCTCCACAAGGAGAGCAACAGATCCAAAAAGTCTGGGCACAGGGGTCTTTTCTGAGACTGATACTCCAACTAAGGACCATTCATGGAGATAACCTAGAACCCCTGCACAGATGTAGGCCCTGGTAGTTCAATGTCCAAGTGGGTTCCATAGTAATGATGACAAGGACTGTCTCTGACATGAACTGATTGGCCTGCTCTTTGATCACTTCCCCATGAGGAGGGAGAAGCCTTACCAGGCCACAGAGGAAGACAACACAGCCAGTCCTAATGAGACCTGATAGACTAGGATAGGAAGGAATGAAAGGAAGTCCTCCCCTATCAGTGGACTTGTGGAAGGGCATGCGTGGAGAAGGGGGAGGGAGGGTAGGATGGGAGGGCAGAAGGGAGGGTTTTATGGGGTGATACAAAGTGAATAAAGTGTAATTAGTAAGAATTAAAATTAAAAAAATAAACCAAAAAAAAAAAAAACCAAAGAATGAGAGGGGCAGGGAGGAGATGAGGGAGGGAGAGTGGGATTGGGAAAGAGGGAGGGGGCTACAGCTAGGATACAAAGTAAATAACTAATATAATATTAATATGATTAATATAAAAATAAAAATTATAAAACAAGAATGAGTAGGAGTGGAATAACATGGCCATGAGAAGAGGGGAAACAACAGTGTTTTCCACTTAAGTCTTCATGATATGTCACTCTTGAAAGGAGAGAAATGGACACCACAAGTGAGAACAGTGGTACAGCTGTGCTGGAATTATCATTGTGTTCAGTTCACCCAAAGGAGTTTTTGTCCTGCTACTGACAGGAAAGCCAGTGGCCCTTAGCTGTAATGTTTGGTCCTCCTTGCAGCCAATGGCTTTTATGTGTTCTGTTTTGGCTGTGAAGAGTACATTATGCAGTCATTTTCTGCCTCTGTAGGGACTACACTGCCCATCACCCAGCTGAACATTCTCATGGTGAAATCATGTTTTGCAGCTTAAAACTGTAAAGGACACAAGCACGTTTTATCCACAGATGGACAGCCCTCACCAGCAAGCAGGTGCAAAGCCCAGCCCTTTTTGTAATGGATTTTACCACATTTCTTCATATATAGTTTCTTGTCCTGCTACTGCCAGATCCTTTCCTCTACATTTTCCAAAGACTTTACAGCCTTTGCAAACTGTATTTTCTCTTCCATAATATATAGATTCCTTTGTCACCTATGTAGTCGTTTATAATACTGAAAAAAGGCAATCCTTGCCATTTTCATAGACGTCTTACCATGAATGTAAAATTGAAGTGGAAAGATTTTCAACATTATTTTTACTGCTTTATATTTTACAAACAGCTACCCAAAATATTTTTATGACTCCTGTTCCAACATCAGACTGCTTTTATTCTTTATTGACTCAGAATAATATAAAAATATAATGTAAAACATTACACATACAGTAATAAGTTCTTGAAAACAGTGATAAATAAAAATCAATACAGTGCCTGCTCTAAGTAGTTGTACATTCTTCAAGGTGGAGAAATTATATATAACATTACAGAAAGAAAACTTCTGAAATGTCAAGTGTAGTGAGATTAGATCAAACAGACCTAAGAAGCATCAACACCATCCAGCACACTTCCAATATGAACTAGACATATTTACAAAAAAAGTTAAGCTGATTCCATATAAGGTTGAGGGAACAGATATTTGAGGAAATGGCTAAGTACATCACCAAGAAAGATACTTTACATGGTTGTTCTGGGACTGGGCCTACCAGACTTAGGCTTGGAACTCACACTGTTTCTTCTTCCTCTCTTTGGGTAGTGAGAACAGCAGGTACATGCTACCACAACTGTCCAGATGTTTCTTACACAATACAGAACAGTTTCCAAGAAATTTCCAGATATTTAATCATTTTCTTTTTTGTCAGCCAGGGAAATTAAGTTTACTTTGCTCCATGCTAATCTCTTAGCAATTAATATCGGTTGCATTGGCTCCTCCTTGCAATATCAATGCTTCTTCAGCCTTTACTGAAGCTGCCTTTATTGCATGTTGGATAATATTAAATTGTTAGTAATTTTCAAGTTTTTCACTTTTATAATTAATTTGGGGGGATTCTAAATAATTCTGAAAATTTCCAAATTTCCACCATCTATCCATCTGCTGAAGACTTGAATCTCTTCATACCTCATTTTCATTGCCTGAATGTGATGGAACTATGCTATGACACTGTCTTGTGGCTTCTACCTAAAGTAAGAGTAACCTTTCCCACCTGTAGTGATCAGCACTGCAAATAAATCAAAGATAGTCCCTGCACCCCTGGCTAAGGTAGCCTCTGAAGAAAGTTATAGAATGCATCTATTCCTTTTAAGGAGTTAGTGCTAGGAGTTGTTCAGTAGTCTTTTTTTTTTTTTACTATGTTTACATAATTAGAAAAACTACAAAAACTCTGAAATCTGTTTTAACTTCATTTACAAATGTACCATAACAACAGTTTTGAAAGAAAAACTTCTCTGTGCTGCATTGTAGACTAGAAAAGCATTAATTGCTTTCATTTTATTAACAACTTCCTTATATCTATCTATTTATCCTCTATCTACCAGCTAACATTCAATAATTTATTATTTATATATCTACCTATCTACCTCCCTATCTATCTATCTATCTATCTATCTATCTATCTATCTATCTATCTATCTATCTATCTTCTATGTATATATGTATTATGTATGTATGT
>NW_026585895.1:16900368-16930864 GCF_907164565.1 Psammomys obesus
TATCTATCTATCTATCTTCTATGTATATATGTATTATGTATGTATGTATCTATCTATCTATCTATCTATCATCTATTCCTTCATTAGTCTTCTTTTGTTGCTGTTCCATCGATGTTGGGTAATGGTTTTATCTCATTTCGCTTAGGAAGTACATTGATCCAGTGCATGGAGGGCAGATACAAATGGAGATTATTCACAAAGCCCACCATCAAAGCCTTCAGTAGAGGCCCCACTTCTAAGAGAACAGACTGCACACCATACTCTGGGTGGGCAGCAGACAGCACACATTCTGCATGCATGCCTTTTGTTGTCCTTGTCTTTCACAGCTCTTTTGGTTGACAACATAGAGTTATTCACTGTGCCCACGAGCTTAACAGTGTTGCTGACACTCATCAGTATTTGTATTTGCTTCTAGTCCTTTGCTGACCTTTCTGGAACCACCCCTGATTTGTTTTGACAGCTGACAGTTTGGAAATTTCACCTGCTCTCAGAGGTGAAAGATATATTCTCTTAACAATTCAATTGTGTTTAATGGAGTTTGTAGCCTAGTGTTTTGCAATACTAAACTTTCTAACTTCCCTCAACACAGCAGATTTAATATATAATATACCTGAAATTTAGTTGTTATTAACATGTTTGTTTGTTTGTTTGTTTGTTTTTTTCCTGTTATTTTAAGAGGACATTGCAGCTAGTCCTGAAGAGACCTGAGAAGCTAGGGTCAGATGGAAGGGGAGGAGGTTCTCCCCTATCAGGGGACTTGGAAAGGGCCAGGGAGGAGATGAGGGAGGGAGGGTGGATTGGAAGGGAATGAGGGAGGGGGCTATGGCTAGGATACGAAGTAAATAACCTGTGATTAATATAAAAAAATAAAAAAATTTAAAAAATATTTATTTATTTATTTATACAAAGTTCTGTCTGCATATACGCCCTCACGCCAGAAGAGGGCACTGGATCTCATTATAGATGGTTGTGAGCTACCATGTAATTGCAGGGAATTGAACTCAGGTCCTCTAGGAAGAGCAGCCAGTGCTCTTAACCTCTGAGCCATCTCTCCAGGGCAAAACACTTTGTTTTTGAAGTCAGGTTGTTCTACCGCTTACTAGTGTGATGAACTTGGGAAAATGCTCAGTGCCTCTTGGCCTCAGAGTCTGCATCTAAACATACCCGGTTTGAAAGCCGATTGACAGAATCATAAGTACAGCTGAAAATATGTGGCTGGCGCACAACAAACACATAGCCAAAAATTGCCTTGTACACAAAAATGATTGTCCATTATGGATTAAGAATAAAGGTCTTTATTTATTGAGATAACCGAACACCCTCGTTAGTTGTACTGCTTACACTAGTTAAGTTGTGGACTCTGCTTAAGTACTCACAAGCAGGTGAAAGGCTACAGTGTGTTTTATTCACAAGACATAACATTCTCCATCAAAGGACACAGTTAAACCATCTGCCGGAAATTCAGCCAGATAGGAGATCGCTATGCTCAAAAAAGTAAGTCAGAGTCAGAAAGATCGCGTTTTCTCTGTCTAGATTTTTTTTTTTTTTAATGCTCACACAAATGTAGAGGGATATTATTGGGGTTGTGAATTGAGGACACTGGGAGGAGAAAAGGCTTTAAAGAAGGAAGCGACCAAATTACATTACACACACACACACACACACACACACACACACACACACACGTTTGTAAATATCATAACAAAACACCCTCTTTGTATAGTTAGTATACATTTTTAGAATAGCTCACAGACTTTTCTTAGTTATTAGATAACTATTGATATGGGGAAACTTAATGATACATACTGCATTTTCTGTCATTAAGTAGAAATCATTGAACATCATAATTTAAAATCTGCCATCAGCCTAGCTGCACTCTCCTAAGGACCACATGTTTTATAACTGTATTGTGACTTATTTGTCTTATTCTATCATAGGAGAAACTTACTTTCAGATGCAGTTCACTTGTATAAAGAGGAAATGTATGTTTAAGCACATTTTTGTATTTTCTCTTATTTGAAACTTCAATTGGAGTTGTTGGTAAAGTGATGAAATCTTTTTATTAAATTTTTATTTTTATATTAATTACAGTTTATTCACTTTGTATCCCAGCTGTAGCCACCTCCCTCATTCTCTCCCAATCACACCCTCCTTCTCCCACCTCCTCCCATGCCCCTCTCCAAGTCCACTATTAGGAGAGGTCTTCCTCCCCTTCCATCTGACCCTAGCTTATCAGGTCTCATCAAGTGATGAATTTTATTTTGTCTTTTACCACCTAAAATCCTTTAACCATTTCCCATGCTTTCAGGATAAAAATTGAACACTTAGATACTCTTTTAGAGTCCTTTAATTCCAATGTTATTTCTATGTCAGTTTGTGTAGGTACAAACACATTTATGATCCGCATTAAACTGTACTGATGAGATCTTAGAGCCTGCTTCTCTAAAATTACATCTTCTTAGATATTTTCATTTTTGCTGTGTTTGGGATACCATTCACCACACTTCTCCACACAAAGTGAGTTTTCTGGGAAAATGTTATTATTATATATGGTAACAAGGTCACATGTCACATACTTTTTAATAATTCTGTTTGCATATTTTCTCCTTGATCCTTTGTATGTTTTCCATTTTTATCATCTGTTTATAATCCTATCTTCTAACTTAACAGTGAAAATTCTGTTAGCAACCTATTATTTTCTTTTATGGTGTATTTCTTTACGGCAGTCTTATATAAATATTCGTGGCAAGAATATACAAAGCTCATTTATACATAATATACACTTATAATTAATAAGTATTACTTTTTAATCAAATTACATCTTTGTTTTCTTGTCTTATAATATAGACATGCTTCTTTTTCTCTTGGTATTTCTGCTTCAAATATGTTTTTATGAATTATTCAGTGAGAGAAATATAAGAAACAATGATTTTGAGACATATGCAAATTCATTAGCAACTTGTCTTTTCAAATTTCATAAAATACAGATTTAATAAACCTTGAGCATCTGGCAATCTAAGCATCAATGGATGTGGGTATGTCCCAAGATGCACTGATAGCACACTAAATGCATTTGAATATTTAAAGAGCCACTTATGAGATGAAGAAAATATTACCATCTTTCTTCACACTGACACAGTTCAGGTAATTATTTCATATTTTATCCATTCAATAAAAATGTATTTTAAAATAGTGTATGCAAAATATTAGACCTAATGTTCTCATAAGTAATCTTACTCCCAAGAGCTTAAAACTGTGAGATAAAGAATACATATTGCAATGACAGGCATTGATAAATGGAATGAAGTCATAACAAAATACAGTAGAAATTTAATGTAAGGAGAGACAATTACATCACGAAAATGGAGAAGAAAAACTGTTTCACAATGAGATATTAAAAGCATCTAGATGTGAATTGTTGCAAAACTGCTGATAGTTGAACATTTTTATACTTGTCTCCAATCCTTGGTGACCCAGCGCTATTGCTTTCAACACACTCAAATTAAAATTAAAACAGGGTGAGAACTGCCATAATGTTGACAGTCAGCACCAGATATTGTACCTACCCTCAATTGATTTGCCTAAATGATGGATTGTTAGACGTAAATTCCTACCCTGTTTATCCAGGTTATGACTGAGCAGTGGCCAGGTTGGGTCTCTCCACTTACTTTTACATCAGGATGTTTTATATAGCTAAAAAGTAATAATACATCTTAAGGACGACGCTGCCATATAAAAATCCCATTTTTTTGCCACGTTCATTCTAAGTCATGCAAATCTATAAAATTATTTTAAAATCATTTGTTTCGCTCTTATAAAATCATATAATTTTGCAGCTCTCTGTAGTGAACATAGAAGGTAACAATTTTTCAACTAACATTTTATTTCAGATACATGTTAAACACCTTAAGTTATGTCATTGAAATTAAGGTATATTTTTAGCATGTGGATGATATAATGTAGCAAAGAAATAAGATTAACTAAAGTTAACATGTAAGAGCATTGAGAAGCACAGTTGATCTCCAACTCTTATGTTGTTTATGCTATGAGACTTCTGTTTCTTTTTGTTGTTGTTTTTGACTGATGATTGGCCAAAACTGATGCATAGTTACACTCAAGGTGAACAGCTGAGAGCATTTGTGTGTCTTTAATAAAAAGATTGTTAAAGTTGCAGTGGGAGCTCAAAAAAAAAAAAAAACTTGGATAAAGAAGAGGTAGATGGAGGACATTTCTCTTCATGGTCAAGTTTTTTATTACTGGTGATTTTTTTTTAAATATATGGTTCTGAACATTTATGGATATGGCTATACAAAAAGAGAGCTGTGATTTTTGTTCTTAGAAGAAATGTATCCCTGAAGTTCAATTGGCTATAATTCAAATTATAATGTCAACAAACAATCCCTTACCTAATTGCCTATCTGAAAGTTATTTAAAAATCAAAGTAACTTAGAAATGTGATTTAAATTGCAATTCTCTGATGACTAAGGATATTAAGCATTTCTTTCATTGTTTCTCTGCCATTGGGTATTCCTTTATTGAGAATTCTCTGTTTAGCTCCGTAGCTCATTTTTTAATTGGATTACTTGATTTGTTGCTATTTATCTTCTTGAGTGCTTTATATATTCTGGATATTAGCCCTCTGTCAGATATAGGGTTGGTGAAAACCCTTTCCCAGTTCATAGGCAGTTGTTTTGTTCTGACAACAGTGTCCTTTACTTTGCAGAAACTTTTCAGTTTCATGAGCTCCAGTTTATTGATTGTTGCTCTTAGAGCCTGTGCTGTTGGTGTTCTGTTCAGCAAGTTGTCTTCTGTGCCAATAAGCGCAAGTCTCTGCCAATAAGCGCAAGGCTCTTCCCCACTTTTTCTTCTAACAGGTTTAATGTGTCTGATTTTATGTTGAGGTCTTTGGTCCACTTGGACTATCATTTTGTGCAGGGTAGTAAGTATGGATCTATTTGCATTTTTCTACATATAGACATCCAGTTAGACCAGCTCCATTTGTTGAAGATGCCATATTTTTTTCATTGTATGGTTTTGGCATTTTTTGCCAAAAATCAGGTATCCATAAGTGTGTGGGTTTATTTCTGGTTCTTTTAATCAAAATTACCCTAAGAGTTCACCTTACACCCATCAGAATGGTTAAGATCAAAAACTTAAGTGACAGTACATTCTGGAGAAGATGAGGAGAAACAGGAACCCTCCTCCATTGCTGGTGAGAATGTAAACTTGTACAACCACTTTGGAAATCAATCTGGCACTTTCTCAGACAATTAGGAACAGTGCTTCCTCAATATCCAGCTATACCACACCTAGGCATATATCCAAAATATGTTCAGCCATGTTCATAGCAGGTTTATTTGTAATAGCCACAATCTGGATACAACCCAGATGTCCCTCAAAGGAGGAATGGATACAGAAATTTTGGTACATTTATACAATGGAATACTACTCAGCAATGAAAAACAAAGAAATAATGAAATTTGCAGGCAAATGGTAGGAACTAGAAAAGATCATCCTGAGTGAGGTATCCCAGAGGCAGAAAGACACACATGGTATATACTCACTTCTAAGTGGATATTCGACATATAATAAAGGATAATCATACTAAAATCTGTGCATCTGAAGAAGCTGAGCAAGAAGGAGGACCCTGGGTAAGATGCTCAATCCTCATTCCGAAAGGCAAACTGTATAGATTTCAGAGGAAGGTGAAAACAAGGAACACAACAGGAGCCTACAAAGACTCTTCCCATCAGGGTATTAAAGTGGATTTTGAGACTCATAGGCAAACTTTGGGCATAGCACAAGGAATCTTATGAAAGAAGGCGGAGATAGAAAGACTTGGAAGGGTATGGAGCTCCACAAAGAGAACAATAGAACCAAAAATCTGGGCCGAGAAGTCTTTTCTGAGACTGATATTCCAACCAAAGACCTTTCATGAAGATAACCTTCAACCCTTGTACAAATGTAGCCTGTGACAGCTCAGCCTCCAATTGGGCTGGCTCCCTAGAAATGGGAACAAGGACTATCCCTGACATGAACTCATTGGCTGGCTCTTTGATCAACTCCCCCTCCAGGGGAGGGTGAGCAGCCTTGCCAGGCCACAGTGGAAGACTATGAAAGACAGTCCTGATGAGACTGATAGGCTAGGGTCAGACAGAGGAGGAGGACCTCCACTATCACTGAACTGTGGAAGGGCCATAGGAGTAGAAGAGGGAGAGAGAGGGTTGGATTTGGGAGGGGACAAAGGTGAGGGCTACAGCTGGGACAGAACAAGAATAAATTGCAATAAAATTATATTATAAAGAATTTTTAAAAAGAAATGTGATTTATAAAGTAGTAATTCAAGAAACACTTTGGAAAATTATCTAGGTGTCCTGAAAACAAACAAAACACAATTCTATGTCTTTTTTTTCTTTTTTTAATTTTAATTTTTATTAATTATACTTTTTTCACTTTGTATCCCCCCATAAACCACACCCGCCTCTGTTCCCAATTCCACCTTCTTTGCCCCTTCTCCACCCATGCCCCTTCCCAAGTCCACTGATAGAGGAGGACCCCTTTCTTTCCTTCTGATCCTATCAGATCTCATCAGGAGTGGCTGCATTGTCTTCCTCTGTGGCCTGGTAAAGCTGCTCCCCAACTCAGGGGGAGGTGATCAAAGATTAGGCCAATCCACTCATGTCAGAGACAGTTCCTGTTCCCATTACTGTGGAACCCACTTGGTCACTGAACTGATATGGGCTACATCTGTGCAGGGGTTCTAGGTTATCTTCATGCGTGGTACTTGGTTGGAGTATCAGTCTCAGAAAAGACCCCTGTACTCAGGTTAAAGAAACTAATCAAGAGGGAGGACTGACTAAAATGCTCAATCCCCATCCATAAAGGCAAAGAGGGTGGACATCAGAAGAAGGAGAAAACAGGGAACAAGTTAGGAGCCTGCCACAGTGGGCCTCTGAAAGGCTCTGTCCTGCAGACTATCAAAGCAGATGCTGAGACCTATGGCCAACTGTTGGGCAGAGTGCATGCAATCTTATGAAAGAAGTGGGAAATAATAAGATCTGGAGAGGACAGGAGTTCCACAAGGAGAGCAATTCTATGTCTTTTAAGCCCCCTCAAACTGTTACTATTATGTAAGCCATCTTTATTCAAGAAGAAATCATTTCAAAAATTTTTTCCCTTCCAGATAAGACAGGGTATATTAACAATATCAAAAGGAACATTTGCAATTTCATCAGTGATTTTTCTCTAATATGTTTGCTAGTTGTTTGTAGGAAATATTTTTACATTTTTATAATTTGGATTCTTTTTATGTTTGTGCCGGGAAACTCCTGTGCAAAGTAAGTTATACACTAATATTAGTGTTGGGCTTTTGTAACCATACATTCAAATGGAAATTTATTATCTGTTACATTTACCTACTTTATGCTATCAGTTAATGTAAGCTGAAGATATATATGAACATAAAGTGATTTGTTAATGTAAAGCTACTCCTGAGCCCTCTATGTAACATTTTTTTACAAAATTTATTTTCCTTCGAGAGGCCAGTAGGAAAACATCAAATGCATACAATTTCTTGAAAATGATCAACATCCCATACAGAAATCACATGAGAAATATTTGAAACGTCCCTAGCTTTTGGTTAGCAATGCTGAGAAGGGGAAATATTCCTAAGATGACAAGTATCTCTTATGTTACCTTGTTGGCTGCTCTGTGATTTCATGGATGACTTTAGAATTAAAATTATTTTAAGGTTGCACAAAAGCTGCGGCAAATGATTGGCAGTTTAAAGTAGTACATTAGATAGAAGCTGAATTGCTCCTTAAGTGAATTATGAATTCCAAAACCGTACATTTAGTAGATCATTCAAGACTAAATCAACATGTACATTCTGCCTGAAAACTTGTGTAGAGCCTGCTTATTCTTTGGAAATGTTTTCTTTGCTGTTAGTGATTGGATTCAAAGTCCGATTACTGTGAGGGAAATTACACCTGGTACTATAAACCTAGGCAACTTACATGGCTAGCGAGGCCCTGAATCTTAGAATAGAATATGCTACCACCATGACACCACTACCCTTAAGCCAGCAAAACTCTTAACTGCATTTTAAATTCTTATTTTTATACCCAGAAATAAATGGAGACCTTATGCCTAATCAAAGAAGCTTTTTTATAGTAGAAGGGACCATTCAAAAGGATCACAACTAGTCATGATGCAGAGAACCAATTGTGGTACATTTACACAATGGAATACTACTCAGCAATTAAAAACAAAGAAATAATGAAATTTGCAGGCAAATGATGGGGTCTAGAAAAGATCATCCTGCATGAGATATCCCAGAAGCAGAAAGACACATATGATATATACTCACTTCTAAGTGGATATTAGACATAATATAGAATAATCATACTAAAATATGTACACCTAAGGAAGCTAAGCAAGAAGGAGGACCCTGGGAAAGATGCTCAGTCTTCATTCAGAAAGGCAAATGAGAATTCTGGACATCGGAAAAGGGAGAAAACAGGGAACGGGACAGGGGCCTATTACAGAGGGCCTCTGAAAGACTCCACCCAGCAGGGTATCAAATATATGCTGAGATGCATAACCAAACTTTGGGCAGAGTGCAGGGAATCTTATGAAAGAAGGGGGAGATAGTAAGACCTGGAGGGAACAGGAACTCTACGAGGGGAGCAACAGAACCAAAAATCTGGGAAAGGGTTTTTTTCTGAGACTGATACCCCAAACAAGGACCATGCATGGAGATAACTTAGAACCCTTGCACAGAAGTAGCCCAAAGCAGCTCAGTATCCAGGGGGTTCCCCAATAACAGGACCAGGGACCATCTCTGACATGAACTCATGGGCTTGTTCTTGGATAACCTCCACCTGAGGGGGGAGCAGCCTTAGTAGTCTGCAGAGGAAGACAAAGAAGCCAGTCCTGATGAGACCTGATAGAATATGTTCAGAGGAAAGGGAGGAAGACCTCCCTTATCATTGGATTGGGGGAGGGGTTAAGAGAAGAAGAGAGAGGGAAGGTAGGATTGGGAGGGAATGGGGAAGGGGGCTAAAGCTGGGAATCAAAGTGAATAAACTGTGATTAATAAAATTAAATTATTTTAAAAAAGGATCACAACTAGTGCAGAGAACCACCCAACCAATGATCCTGGGGTACATAGCCCTAAACGACTCATCTATAACACAACTCCTTCACCCAAGACCCAGGATATATCACAAAAACATTAAGGAAACGTTGCCAAGGCCAGAGGACCAGGAAATCTGTGGGACTGTGTCTTTGACGTCAGATACACCCATTAAACCTTAATAACTTCGCTGTCTGAAGAAGACTAGAACAATTCAAATAACAGTTGGTATTCCCATGTAGATGGGGGATATTTAATGAGAATCCACCATCAGATGAAGAGCTAGAGACAATGCATGACGCTGTTGAGGAAGGGGGAATTAATCTTCCCCGGGGATGAGCCCTCTGATTATTGTATGACACCAAGTGGTTGCCTTTGGAAATGTGAACATGCATGCAATACAGAATGAACTAAACAGTTTATTCATATGTTAATTCATTTGTATGTGTATGTAAGAATAGACAACATAGAAGAAGCATTAACACAGGAGAGAGAAGGAGGAGAGAAATGCTGTGATTAAATTTCAATGAAGTTTTTTTAAAAAGAAGGAAACAAACAACAATGTCATCATCAACAACAACCAAAACAAAAATCAGGACTTAAAATCAGCCATAATGTGACTTGCAATTCTTCTATTTCAGAAACTTTTACTTTGTTTTCAAATTTAAAAACTCTCATGATGTTCAAATTTAAAAATGAGAAATGCAGTTATTAGAAGATAACAGAAATGATTCATGTTAGCAAATTAGTTATGCTTTAACTCGGCCTAACCTGAAGATTTTCCCCCCTTTCTAATGTATGGTCACACAGTGAACAGTATCAACAATGAGAACATCAAAGTCTGATTTTTTTAAATTGCTTGTTATTGGACTATGGACATAGTCAATTACAAATCTAGTTCTCAGGATATATATTGCACACACACACACACAGGAGAGCATGTCACATGTGTTATTTTTAATATTCCTTTAAGTGAAAAATGGTATTTACAGCTTTTTCTATCTATACACTTGAGAATTTTTAATGATGGGCTTCCCGGGTAGTCATGGACACAGACTCATGCTACTAAGTGGTTTTCAATCATCTAACCAGGAAATAACAATAATAAATGCAGAGGGTCCAAGCTATAACATTCTTCTGTGTGTGAAAAAAATACCAAAAAGAAAGAAAAAAGGCGTTTTTTTCTTTGAAGGAAAATATTTCTAATCAAAATCCCACAAGTAATATGAGCTCGCTATAAAAATGACTAACTACAAAGGAAAACAGTCCTGCTATAACTTGGAGTGACCAAAACAACGATAAATCTAAATACTGGAACTAGGAACTGAACATAAAACAGCTAAGTCTATATTGGTTTGAAGTGCTGTGGGAATAAAAAAAAAATACCACATGGGATCATGTACCTGCACTGATGTCTCATGGTCTCACATTTCCGCTTGATTCTCTTAGGGTTCTATACATAAAATCATAATATTTCAGTAATAACTGTAGTTATTGGCATAAATAATCCTATGATTTTTTCTTACTATTGTTTGAGAGTAGTGTCATCAGTACAATAAAATACATATTATATATAATTACTTAGCTTTGAACCAAGATTACCTTTAAACAAGCAAATTGGTCAGCCTTTAAAAATACATTTTTTTTGTTCTATTAGCTGAATTATTATTATTTATCTTTGTGCTCTCTTTACGTCTGAGTGTATTTGTGCATGTTTCTCCCTCCCTCTGTCTCGGGCTATCTCTGTCTTTTTATGTAACACATAGGTCTCTAGATGGATGACACGCTAGCTGGGAACATGGTTCTGCACCTGGCTGTCCCCAAGCTCAATGAACCTCTGTCCTTGAGTTCCTGGGATTCCAAGCAACCACAATATACCTTAAGCAGCTCTTGCCTGTATGCTGTGTAAGGGATTAGATGTCTATATATCTAAAAGTGCTGAGAGTGAATACAAGATTCAGCTTGGGAGGGGAGGAAAAAGGGGGCTACAGCTGGGGTACAAAGTGAATAAACGGTACTTAATATAAAAAAACAAGACTTTAATAAAAAGATTCAGCTTGGAAAGTATTTACCTACATTGTTAAAAAGAATATATAGTATAAGCTTGAGGGCACAGGTTTCAGATGTTTAACACTGAGATTGATTGGTCTTTTTTCTATTTTTAAGCTTTTATGTTTTGTTTGAGCACTTCAATTTCCCACAAGATAATTGCATTGATTTAATACATTTAGCCTTTTTCTCTCTTAATTAATGTTTCTCGTGTATTTTGGTGGAAACTTGTCAACTTATGATAAACTTCAATGACAAAATTATATTAATTCCATCAATTTCCTTTGTTTATAGTATATTCATTAATAGTATCATATTATTTGTCCATATTTTAATTTGGCTGACAAAAAAACTGACTAAAACAATTTCAGAACTATGTTAAAGAATGAAAATTATTTTGGAAAAACAGAGATCTGGTGAAACCCAGCAAGCCTAACTTTTATTTTGAAATATATTAATACTAAATACATTTTGAGTATCATCAAAGATGTAGAGCTGATCATGATTTTGACAAGAATATACATCTTCCTACAGAACAAACAACGTAAGTCTTTTCTTTGCTAAACCCTAAAATATCCTTTCAAATTACATTTCTAAATTCAGATTCTTATGTTCAACCATCATGCTATCTATGTAGATAAGTAATGCTCATGCTCTGAAGTAGTTTAGTCATTCTTCTAGAAATGGAAGTAGGAAAGATTAATCTTGAAATGAAAACAGAGTCCTGCAGATCAAATACACTATTTCTCCAAATTTGAAAGGTGAAACTGCATGTGTGTGTGTGTGTGTGTGTGTGTGTGTGTGTGTGTGTGTGTGACTAAGTTTACATATACACAGCTATAGCTTCCTAAGAGCCTGGGTAATGAGGAAGAAGAGTGCCAAATTAAAAGCATCAATTCATAGTTTTAGTTCAGGATAAGTACAATTTTCTTACATGAAACTGTACATATGGAATTCTGAAGAATCATAAAATATACTCAATTAGATATTGTACAAGTTTCCCTACATTTGTAAATTTTATGAAGCAGACTAGTGTAATTTTTATATTTGAATATACTTTCTCTTCTGTGGTTGACTCATTCATAATTACTATGTCTGTGAGTATCGGGAAGCCTCATAAGGACTAGGGAAATTGAAAGAGTAAAACACAACCATTTACTTATCTGGCATCTCAATATATCAAATAGCAATTACAAGGTGCTGTGATTGCCCTCAGCCATATTATCTAACAAGCATACAAGTGGCATAGGAGAGAGAAACTGAGGGGATGGAGCTATGTTAATGACTGTGTTAATGACAGCATGACTCTAAAAAAATAAAATAAAATAAAATAAAAATGAAAAAGAAATTAAATCAGAAGAAGAGAGACCTATGAAGAGAGTAAGCACAGGTTTGAGGCCACAGTGATACTAGATAATTTGAAAGGAGAGCTCACTAGATTCCCCAAGGAAACAGCTGAGTGCAGGGAATTTCTCTACATTCCCAGTCTCCTTCAAATTTCATTAGCAATATAAAAGGTCAGCAGTATTCAATGCCTACTATGAAAATTATATTTGAAAATCAGTTTTATAGCAAAATTGCTTTATGGTAATTGTTTTTATGGCTCCTTTTATCTCCATATTATAAGAGATGAAGAAATAGAAATCTATTTTTAATTTTATAGAAGACCCAGAAGAACTTTTTCTCAGTTTCTTTAAAGTTAATAGCAATAGAGCAAATGTCATCAAGAATCTCATAGGTGATAGGATAAATTTCAGTATTTTACTGACCATGGTTCTTTAAATTTGCATCAGTATTGATTATCAAACCTTTTTTACCCCGGCCATTATTTTCCTTGTTTACTTACTGCAACTTAGAGTGGGTTCTTAAAATTTGGAAGGGGACAGCTGGGATACAAAATGAATAATTTTTTATAAATAAATAAATAGATAGATAGATAACTAACTAACTAAATAAATAAATAAATGTGCAGGGCAAAGGACAAGGAGGGATTAGGAAACAAGAAGACACAACAAGGGGTACATAGGGCCCCTTTGGCCAACAACTCATTCAAGTGTAACCCAAGCTTGGCACTGGAGGTTTCATTTGATGAAGAGAGATACCTAGTTGAGGCTTTCTCTCCCTATTATTTGGTTATTACAGTTCCATTTCTTTCATATACGAATATAATTTAAGAAGATTCTACTGTAGTAGGTTTCCATTTGAACCCTCAAACTTTAAAAATGAACCCTTAGCTTTAGCCATTGCTCCCCATATTCCTTCCAGTGCGCATCTCTCTTCTAACCTTCTCAGCTTAATCCTCCTGTTGCATCGCTCCCTCCACATGCAAAGCAGCTCTCCATAACCATATATTCGTATTCTACCTTCCTGAAGAGATCCATCCCTTCCTACCTAGACTTGGTGGTTACACAGATTGTAGCTTGCTTACAGGATATTTGACGGCTAACATTCACATGTAAGTGAATACACACCATATTTGCATCTTGGGGTCTGGGTTACCTCACTCTGGATGATTTTTTTTTCTAATTCTTTCTATTTACCTGTGGAGTTGAGTTTGTTGTTGTAGTTTGTTTGTTTTTTCAAACAGCTGAGCAATAGTCCATTGGGTAAATGTACCATATTTTAGTAATCCACTCATCCACTGACAGATATGTAGGTTGTTTACAATATTTGGCTATTAAGAATAGAGCAGCAAAGAACACGGTTGAGCAAGTATCTCTGTAGTAGGATGAACTGACCTTTGGGTATATGCCCAAAAGTGTTACATCTGGATCTTGAAGTACACCAATCCTGTTTCCCCAGGAGCCACCACAGTGGTTTCCATAGTGACTGTACAAGTTTACCCCCCCCCCACCAGCAATGGGTGCTTCCTCTTACCCCACATGAAAACAGTATGAGCTGTCACTTGTTTTACAGATCTTGGCCATTCTTACAGGTGTAAGATGAAATCTCAAGGAAAATTTTGATTTACATTTTTATGATGATGAGTTAGGGTGTGTGTGTGTGTACATGTCTGTGTGAACCTGTATGTTTCTTGTGATTTTTTCCTTGCCCTTTATTCTCTTCTTGTTTGCTTTTTTTGTCCTGTTCTGGTTTGTTTTTAGTTGTCTTCCTTCAAATGAGAGACAGAAAGAAAAGGTGTGGCTTTTGGTGAGCAAGGAGATGATTCCACACAGTACATAAAAGAACCAAATCTACTGAAAGACAGGAAGATGTGCCTTTATTTTTAAAAGCATTCTACACTATTTTGACATTGTCCATGTAGGTTTTACACCTTACTCTTCTTTTTGCTGTGACAAAATACGGAACAAGAAGTAATGTAATGAAAGAAAGGTTTTGTTTTATAGTATGAGAGAACCCATTGCATCATGGCAGGGAAGGCTGGCAGCTGGAGCAGGAGGCTGGCTGGCCACATTGTATCTACAGGCAGGAAGCAGAAAGCAATGGCTACTGTTGCTTAGGTTTCTCTCTCCTTTTCATTCAGTGAAGGACATTATGGAATGGTGCTGCCCAGTGTCCAGATGTTAACATGTCCATTACCGAATCTATATAATCTCTCAGAAGCAATCTCAAAAGCTAACCTAATCTAGATAACACTTGGCAAGATTGCTCTGAGGTTGCTCCTCGGTGACTGACGATCTCATCAATTTGACAATTAACATACACTATTTCATAGCTAGGGTTCATTCAAAGTGTGAATCCCAAGGCAGTTTTCCCTCCCTCTGCCAGCCCTTTCTTCCCATTGGCATGGAAGGAAGGGTGGTTTTCTAATTCTTTGAATATTTTCTTAATTCTGTCCCTAGCTCTGCCCATCTTTAAGTGTGTCTTGTCTTCACAAATGACTAGAACACTTCATTTGGAAATATAAATGTTCTTTCTGTTGGTCTCTGAATACTGAAAGAATTAGACATTTTGTTTTCAGGACTAAGTTCTCAGGAATTCTCAGTATCACAATGCATCTAGATCAACCAAGCAAATGCTACAAAAGACATTTAACTAAAGACATCATAATAATTATGAAAAAATTTAAAAAGTAATACCCTAAATACTAGATACTGGCAATGTTAGTCGCTGAGGTAAGATAAGTGACACACTTGAGCTATACACAATGTCATGAGTTCTTACAACCAGATTATTTCCTTATCTTTCTCCGACCTGTATGTTAGCTGGAATTACTTAGCTGTAGCTGTAATTGCTTTAATTGTTTACTATTCTAATCGATTTCCACTTTTGATGATAATAAGGTGGAAAAAGGGTTGTATCATGTGGCTAGTGTTATTCCAATCCATATTGATTAATGACCAATTTTTTGTAAAGGATGCAAAAAGAAATAATTTATAATGCATCTGTCAATAAAAGCTCCAGAGAGTACAGCACACCTAGGCAATCATCAATAAATTAGAATGACTAATGGTATACTTTTTTATGGGTCATGGCATTCACCGCAACAGTTAAAAGTAATTTTTTTAAAGTAATTTTAAAAAGTGAACTTTAAGTCAGTCTTAAAAGTCAGTATTATCCCACCAGTTTGTAAGGATATGGACGCCATGGTCTTCATCTAATTCACTAGTCCAGATGTCAGAACTGCTTTTTGTGGGACAAAATTCCAACTCATGCAACAATTTTATTCAAATATTCTACAAACATCTTTGGTACCAGAAACTTCATCATCGTTAGAAGTACAGTTTGCTTCATTTAACACAGATTTCCTCTAATATATCTTTCTTACTATAATGTGATCTTTTCAAATGCAGAGCTTTCATAACAATAATCTCTGATACTCAAAAATGCATTAAAAACTTTAGCATGATATCTAAGATAAAATAGATGTGTTGAGAACCTATGTGACTTTATGAACCCTATATTTTATCTTAAGTATATTTAGAAAATATTTTTTACATATGCAAAAGCTAAAGCTGAGAATATATCTTTAAAATGTATTATTAAATAAAATTAGAAAATTTATTCTTTTTTAAATTTAGGATTTTATTTGAGCTCTCTAAGTCTTCAAATCTAAGTGAGATTATGCCAGGCTAATGATATTTCTTTAAATAAATCATTTTATATAGTAAATCACAGAATTTCTCACATTTGAAAAACATTGGAAAAACTCAATTATAAGCCAACTCTTTATACTGAAGACAAAAAGAAAAAAAGCCCAAATAAATTTTGAGAACACAATCCTGGGGTAGAGGAATCAATATTGTCAGTTCTCAGTAAGACAATCTATTCATTTAACACAAGCCTACTCTTATCTGGCCAGTCTTTGCTGTACAAATTGATAAGATACTACAGAAAGAATTGAAGATTTCAAGGAACCACCATATCCAAAGCAATCTTGAAGAAAAGGAATCAAATTGGATGATGTAATGTATCTGCTAATTACATTTTATGTTGCCACAATAAGAAAAAAAAAGAAAAACTAAAGAAAAAAAAAAGCATGGTAAAGTCCATTTTTTTATGATTTTTTTTAAATCTTTTATTTATTTTTTATTAATTACACTTTATTCATTTTGTATCCCCCCATAAGCCCCTCCCTCCTCCCCTGCCAATCCCACCCTCCCTCCCCTTTCTGCATGCATGCCACTCCCCAAGTCCACTGATAGGGGAGGTCCTCCTCTCCTTCTTTCTGATCTTAGTCTATCAGTTCTCATCAAAAGTGGCTGCATTGTCCTCTACTGTGGCCTGGTAAGGCTGCTCCCCCCCCAGGGGGAAGTGATCAAAGAGCAGGCCAATCAGATTATGTCAGAGGCAGTCCCTCTTCCCATTACTATGTAACCCACTTGGACACTGAACTGCCATGGGCTACACCTGTGCAGGGGTTCCAGGTCATCTCCACAAATAGTCCTTGGTACTTGAAGCAGACTGATAAAACAGAATTGAGCACAAAGAAACAAATTCACATCTATGTGGTCATTAAAATTCCCCATGGGTTAATGAACATTTTCAGCAAGAAAGAGTAAGTAGAATATTTTGCTACACCCATGCAAATACTAATTAGAGCTGGATCATAAATATAAGTGCTGGTGTCCCATGCCTTTAATCCCAGCATTCTGGAGGCAGAGGCAGGTGGTTCTCTATGAGTTCAGGCCAGTCTGGTCTACAAATTGAGTGCAGGACAGCCAAGGCTACTCAGAGAAACCTTGCCTTGAAAAACCATATATCTGGGTTGTTTCTAGCTTCTGGCTATAACAAATAAGGCTGCTACAAATATGGTTGAGCAAATGTCCTTGTTGTGTACTTGAGCCTCTTTTGGACATATGCCTAGGAGTGGTACTGCTGGATCTTGAGGAAGTGCTATTCCTAGTTGTCTGAGAATTTCCAGAGTAGTTATACAAGTTTACATTCCCACCAGCAGTGGAGGAGGGTTCCCCTTTCTCCACATCCTCTCCAGCATGTGTTGTCACTTGAGTTTTTTATTTTAGCCCCTCTGATTGGTGTAAGGTGAAATCTCAGGATGGTTTTGATTTGCATTTCCCTGATGACTAAGGACCCTGAGCATTTCTTTAAGTGTTTTTTTGGCCATTTGATATTCCTCTATTGAGAATTCTCTGTTTAGCTCTGTACCCTATTTTATAATTGAATTACTTGATTTGTTGTTTTTTAACTTCTTGAGTTCTTTATATAGTCTGGATATTAGCCCTCTGTCAGATATAGGGTTGGTGAAGATCCTTTCCCAATCTGTAGGCAGTTGTAGTAATGGGAACAGGGACTGCCTCTGATATGAACTGATTGGCTTGCTCTTTAATCACTTCCACCTGAGGGGGGAAGCAGCCTTACCAGGACACAGAGGAACACAATGCAGCCACTCCTACTGAGGTCTGATAGACTAGGATCAGAAAGAAGGAGAGGGGGACTTCCCTTATCAATGGACTGGTGGGAGGCGCATGGGTGGAGAAAGGGGAAAGAGGATTGGATTGGAAGTTGAGGAGGGAGGGAGCTACAGGGGGGATACAAAATGAATAAATTGTAACTTAGAAAAAATAAATTAAAAAAAGAAAAACCCTTTTCTGCTAAAGTCCCTTTTCTGCTAAAGTACATTAATAATGACACTTGAGGTAAGTTTTGCTAAATAGGATGCAAAATGTAAATAATTTAAAGCTAATTTGCCCTGTCCCTGTTTAAAATGTTGATAAAGCAATTCCCATACAATATATTCTGTTCATGGTTTTCCCTCTTCTAACTCCTCTCAGATACTTTCCACCTTTCCCTACCCACACAAATTCATATAGGTTCTTACTCTTTCTCTCATTAGAAAACAAACATACACAAAAACAAAGAAACAAACAACAAATAAATAGGAATAGGGTCAGGTCCAAAAGAAAGTCAGGACAAATGGCTAACTGCAGTGCCTCTTAGCATACCAAAGTGCATGCTGGTCTCCAGGCTCTCTCAGCATTGGGAGTACCTGTAATTAGGTCCATGCTGGCAACCTGGCTCTTCTTAGCCTCCCCTCCCACTCACTTCTTCAGCTCATGGGCTTCCCTTCCCCCACCTTCCTATATAACCATGCCATTTCAGTAATTCACACTCTTGGCACTTTTTTGTTTGTTTGTTTCCTTTGCCCACACTCTCTTTTCTCCCTCTCTTGCTCCCTCCCTCTCTCTACTCTGTTTAGTCTCCTAGCCATATTTAGTCCACAACTTTCTTTCTGCTTTCTCCAAATGCCTCTGTCTGTATTCTCCCTCATACCTACAAAAACAAAACAAAACAAAACAAAACAAAACAAACAAAACAAAACCTTTTCCTCAACCATACCTTGAATCAATCATGTCCTCATTTTATACAAAGGGGACAAAACAAACATACAAACAAAGAAATAAAAACTGAAATAAGAACCCCCCCTCCAATAAAAGTACAGATTCAGACAGACAGACCACACACACACACACACACACACACAGAAATCTTACAGAAACCAAAATCAGAAACACATAATCAATAGATCTATAAGGTTAGAAGCAAAACAGAAATGCCCAGAGAGAGCATTATGAGACAAAAACCCTCCAGAAATACCAGAGTGTCTTTCTTTTTGACCATCTACTGATGTACATGAGACCTGCCTTTAAGTGTGGTTTGTATACCCAGTGAGACTCCTTGAGAGAAAACTGATTTTTCCTCTGTGAGTGATTATCAGTTGGAGTTAGCTTCTGGATAGGGAGGGCTTGTGTCTATCTCCCTTCTCAGCGTTGGGACCCTATCTATGACCTGTCAGGCCAGGCCTGTGCATGTTGCTCAGTTATCTGTGGGTTCATGTGTTCATTAGTTCTGTTTTGTCTAGAAGGCCTTGTTTTCTTGGTGTCTTCCATCTCATAATAATTCCTGCCTCCTCTTCCACATAGTTCCATGAGCCCTGAGGGGAGAAATCTGGGGGAGAGATCCCTTTTAGGACTGATTGTTGTAAGGTCTCTTACTTTTTGCACATTGTCCAATTGTGGGTCTCTGTATTTGTCACAAGAAGGAAACTATGCTGATGATTAATCTGCCCTGTCTTAAGGTAAGATACTCCTTATTTATTACGCTCCCCCACCCAAGCTTCATGTTTGTGATCTGAAGCTAGTGGTCCCTGAAAAATGGCCAGGGATCTGTCGATGGATGAGTAGAGAATACAGGGTTTCTCTCCATTTTTCCAGCATCCATCTTTCCAGTGAGCACTCTCTATTGTTGCCTGAAATCTAATACCCTCACAATTCTGTTTTCATCTGTTTTTTCATGCCTTTGTTGCTTGCAATAAGAGGTTAGATTTGCTTATTATCATTCATTTTGAGTTGTAATTCATAAAAATAAACCCTTATAAAATGAGCCAATGAACTGATAAATGAGTAGAGGTTGGAGAAACATAACATAAAAATAGCAAAATATTAATTGTGGAATTCATATGGTGACTATAAAATATTGTGCTATAGATTACAGTTTCTTTTAGTGTGTGTGTGATGCATGTAAGCAAATTTGTTTTGGTCATGTATGTGTGTATGCAGGTATGCATGTATATGTATGTGCATGGCCACAGATGCCCGAGATTTTTGAGTAGCATTTTCCTTGATTGTTCTCCACCTTGCATTTTGAAGGAAGTTCTCTCACTTGAAACCAGGCCTCATTGTTTGGTTAGATTAACTAACAAGGTTGTTCCTGCATCTTATCTCCTCCTTTTGGAATTACAGATGTACCTCCTTGTCCTCCCATCATCTCTATGATGATGGATTAAGAGCTGCAGTTTGAACATTTGCAGGACAGAATACTTCACTTGCTGAGCCAACTCCCTTGTCAATGTTCGAAGATGAAATGTCTCCCAAAACATTACTGAAGACAATTAGTCACTCGAAACTAGCTCGAGAATATCAAATAGTCTAAAGTACATGTAACTTGGTATTCGAGAAGGAGCTAATTTTGAGAAGGGGAAAGGCTAAGTTTTTATAGTGTTGATTATTAGAATCTCTAAAATCTTCAAAACTCTGACAAAAATTTTTGTTTTGAACACAGAAAACTCTAATTAGGAGAAATACTTATGTACATTAAGGACTGAATGTATTTTGCCATTTCTTTTTGAAAATAAGTGGCTTTAAAAATATTCACCATAACAAGAAGCCAAAAGTCAATAAATAAAATGCAAAATGCACCAACTGGAGTAATAGTATAGATAGTTTTATTGGGTAACAGAAAATGTATTAAAATGCTGAACACATACAATCTTGTCAACAAAATATGGCTTTCTAGAATACTTTCAAAAATTAAGATAATGAAAACTAGTTTGATATTAATGATATTAATGAGAATTCAGTATCACCAGATAAAAAGCTAAAAAAACAAAACAAAACAACAACAAAAAGACATGTTAGAGAGGGGAACATATGAAAACTAAATCTTGAGGAAGGAGTTGAGAATTCAAAATTGCTGTATTTGTGTCATTATCCTGCACAGTAGTGTTCTGCAAGACAAACAATTACCTGGCAAAGTGAAGCTTGGTTTACATAGAAAAGAAAAGTTAGACAAGAAAGCACGAGTGACGGTTAAGACATGGCTGACACAAGGTGCAGAGCAGATATTTAAGCTGATAATAGATTGACAAAATGGGAGCTGTGTTGCTGCTTTGCTGTAGATCTGGGTTCAGGGAGATTCAGGTACTTGGATGAGTGGGTCTCCTGGGTGGTTGAAAGAAAGGTTGTATTCCTGATCAGATAAAAATGTGGTCTATTATATACAGCAATCCCTTCATCACTACCTAGCAGTGATTTCAAAATAAAGGCTGGATTGTAGTGCAAAGTGAAAAACAAAAACAACAAACAAACAAACACCAACCCTGCTTCTCTCTACTTTGTTTAAGGAGTGAAGGAGGGTTACTTAGTAGAGAAAATAAGTGGTGACTCATCAACTGCCTACACTATTTGAGGAGTTTCTGTATCTATAGCCAAATGGTTGACTCTTTCTCTTCTATTTTCAAAATAATTCAATGTATATTATGTAGAAAAAGGGGTTTTCTTTAGATGTGTCCAAGTTTATGTGCAAAAGATTGAGGTGATTGGAGTGCTAGTCGCTCTGATTTGATGGCTTTGTAAGGTACAAATCTAAACCTTACATTGTGTCTCATAGATTTGTGTAACTACTATTTGTTAACAAAATTTCTTTTATTTTTTCTAATGTTTAGTATGCTGTATATCTTATCAGTATATTTTATTTTTAATGCTTCTTAATACTTTTTTTGTATTATTAAGGGTAAAAATTTCTTCTTTTTAATTTTTAATTTAATTTAATTTTTTTATTATTAGTTACATTTTATTAACTCTGTATCCCAGCTGTATCTGTTCCCTCATTTCCTCCCAAACCCTCCCTCCTTCCCTCCCTCATCTCCTCCCTGCCCCTTTCCAAGTCCACTGATTGGGGAGGACCTCCTCCCCTTTCATCTGATCCTGTTTTATCAGGTATCTAGCAGTGTATCAAAGCAGATACTAAGACTCATAACCAAACCTTCGGCAGAGTGCAGGGAATCATACGAAAGAAGGGGGAGTTTGTATGATGTTGAAAGGATAGGAGCTCCACAAGGACCAAATATATCTGGGCACAGGGGTCTTTTCTGAGACTGACATTCAACCAAGGACCATGTTTGGATATGACCTAGAACCTCTGCACGGATGAAGCCTTTGGTAGCTCAGTAACCAACTGGTTTCCCATGGTAAGGGGAACAGGGACTATTTCTGACAGGAACTCAATGGCAGGCTCTTTGATTTCCCCACCCCCCAAGGGAGGAGCAGTCCTGCTAGGCCACAGAGAAGGACTTTGTAGCCTTTCTCATCTTTCAAATTAGGTAGTGACATTTTGAAAAATATTTCTCTGGGGACCTGCAAGAGTTGCCACTACAATTATGGAAGTGTATTTCCAAGTAACCACTAAATGCATAGATTTTAAGTGTAAAATTCCTGAAGTTTTAATATATAGATATATATACTTAGAAATATCAGCAATTATGATGTTGGACAGTATTTTTCCACTCTCACAAATTTCACTGTTACCCCTTCACAATTTACCCTTTTCTCTTATAATAACTATGCCTTTTTAAAACTTTGTTACTTTTTAGAAATAATAACTATATGATTTAATTATGTCATTATGTTTATTAACACTATTATTTTCATTGTTGTGATATATTCAATTACATAAAAATGCCAAAATTTATTTACATGTTAATTTGTTAATGAATAACTGGGTGAATACATAGGAATGGAAATTCTTGTTTAAAGCCTATATAAAACATATGTATGTCTGAAAATAACTATTCTGAATGAACAAAAATAAGTATAGCATTTGTAATCATGTATTCATGTATATATTTATGACCCTTTAGAAAACTTAAACCTATAGTTATATAAAAAACTTATGAGTGGGTGCATGAAGTAGGGTTGGTTTAAAAATGAAGAAAGAAATCATAAAATTCAATTGATACATCAAAATTTATTAAAAACAAAAAATGGCCTCTCTTGGCTCTCACTGCTTTGGCAGGGGGAGGTGTGAGCCCAAGCTGCTGCTAATTTGTAATAAAAAGATCCTCATATGTTTTACAACAGACTAAACTCCTGTGGTGGTCTTTGGGGGCTCATCAGGGATCCCCAAGACCTCCCAGGACCCAGAGCTGGAGAATTGGAACCCCAGATAAGAGCCTTTGTCTTGGCCAAGTTCTGTGTCTCTGTTCTGTCATTCTGTGTATTTTTGAGATCTCAAGGTAGTATAGAGTGAGTGGCCAGGGATTGGTCCTGTCATAGTACACCAGCTGTTGAGCTGGAAGACCAAGGCCACAGGGATCTCAGGAGATGTCCCAAATTCCAGTGCTCCCCAATAGCACTGAACTAAATCCAGCCAAATGGAGATAAGACCAGCCTTAATGCCCTGAGGGGAAGAACTAGTCTTACTGCACTCTTTTTCCTGCCCACTATAGATAAAGTTACTAGGAAACTGGCCCATCCCCCTAGAGAGGGACACATTATCATTAATGGTTTGGGGACCTTCCTATAGCCAATCAATTCAAAATGCAACATCCCTTTTACGTTTTGACCAATAGATGTTTGCCAGGCAGGAATCACCTCTGCTTTGGGCACAGTGGGAGGGCCCGGAATCTTTAAATCACCCAACTAACCTGAGCAGGAGGCTCTCCTCTCACCAAAGCGGTGGTGAGTGTGAGCCCAAGCTGCAGCTTGTAATAATTTCTAATAAAAAGATCCTCGTGTGTTTTGAAAATAAACAAAAACAAAAAACATAAAATATAGGTATTTGTTCTAATTGTCTATCACATGTATGTAAAGGAAGCTATTTAAAAATAAATTACTATTATTTATTCCTAAAATTAGTTGTGCTTTCTTCTTAGGTTTTCTGGAAGAACACTTGTTAAACCTGGTATTATCTTTTCTTCAAAGGTTTGATACAACTCACATAAGATGGTTTTCTGGAGCAGAAAGACACACACGGTATATGCTCACTTATAAGTGTATACTAGACCTATAAGTTAGGATAAACATTCTAAAATCTGTACACCTAAAGAAGCTAAACAAGAAGGAGGTCCCTGGGTAAGATGATCAATCCTCACTCAGAAAGACAAATTGGATGGACATTGGAAGAAGGAAAAAACAGGGAACAGGACCGGAGCCTACCACAGAGGACTGCTGACAGAGTCTACCCATCAGTGTATCAAAGCAGATGCTGAGACTCTTAACCAAACTTTGGGCAGAGTGTAGGTAATTCTATGAAAGAACAGGGAGATAGTCAGACCTAGAGAGGACAGGAGCTCCACAAGAAGAGCAAAAGAACCAAAATATCTGGGCACAGGTGTATTTTCTGAGACTGATACTCCAACCAGGGACAATTCATGGATATAACCTAGAACCTCTGCTCGAATGTAGTCCACGGCAGCTCAGTATCCAAGTGGGTACCCTAGTAAGGGGAACAGGAACCATCTCTGACATGAACTCCATGGCAGGCTCTTTGGCCATCTCCCCTTGAGGTGGGAGCAGCCTTGCCAGACCACAGAGAAGAATAATGTAGCCAGCCTTTTGAGACCTAATAAGCTAATGTCAGATGGAAGGGGAGCAGGATCTCCCCTATCAGTGGACTTGGAGAGGGTCATGGGAGGAAATGAGGGAGGGAGGGTGCCATTGGGAGGGAATGAGGAAGGGGGCTACAGCTGGGATACAAAGTGAATGAACTGTAATTAATATAAAAATAAAAAAATAATTAAAAAAGATGGTTTTCTGGGACAGAAGAGTCAATATTGCAGTTCAGAAGCAGTATCGGGGAGATCAGGGGTTCCTTATAAAGACAATGTTTCACTGAAAGAGAAACACATTTTGTCCTGGGAAAAGCACAGCAGTGCCAGGACTTGAGGCTTGGGCTTAGTATAGCATCCAGATGAGAGCAATATAAATTAAGCAAGAAAGTGAGGATTGCAGCCGAAGTGTGAGTACGGGTCTGATGTTGTGACATACCCAGCAGCCCCCATCTGGGCCCACCAGGAAACAGCTGAACAGCTCACAGCAGGTTAGTGAGGGAATTTGCTGCAGTGATCCCATGGACAGTGCTAAGACGAATACCAGGGCTGGGTACAACCACAGCCATGAAGAAGTGATGACTCATTTGCTGCTCTTGTGCATTATTACCATTATTTTAACCTTAATTTTTAAATTTAATCTTAATTTTAAATTTTAACTTATTTAACATTTGCATACATATCTTTTTAAGTTATCTGACTTTTAAATAAGACCTTTTTATTATATACACATTATACTTTTGATATTAAATTGATATGTTGTATGAATATAACCTGTAATCAGCTTTTATAGTGTTCTGTTTTCTAAGCTCATTTTACACTTCCTCTATACTTTTCATACTACCAGCAGATACTTTCATTTTTGCCCCTTCTCTATTTCTTTTACTCAATTACTTCAATATTCTTGCACTAAGACCTCCTCAAATCAACTAGGAACTAGGAACCCACCAAGACAACTCACATAAAATGAAGCAAAACAAAACAAAACAAAACAAAAAAAATCAACAGTAGAAAAACTGGAAAAACTACAGCCAGAAACTACATGAACTATAAGAGAACAGAAAGCAGCAATACAACACATACATGATGAGACAGCCTTGTACTGACACACCCTCAGAACTGACCATTCAACATTGGAAATTTTTTTTTTTATTCCTAGTCTGTGTTATATATATGATAAGCTTATACATCATATATTTTGGTTTCTTTCAGATTTTAAAATATTACCTTTTACTTGATAGGCTACTAATATTTATTATTTAGCCTTATGATGATCAATTTAAAATCAGTTTCATACCACTTTATAGATATTATCAGGTTAGAAAATATAATTTTATTTCTATGTTATATATTCACAATTCTACTTAAATTTATTGCATTTATATGCACACACACACACACACACACACACACACACACACATATATATATATATATATATATATATATATATATATATATAATTCATTTATAAATCCCACTATATAGAATTTTAAGGATTGCTTAAGTGGTTCAATTTGTTAAATATGGATAATTTTGTTTAGGAACTCATTTATTTCTTATTCTCTCCATTATCCTCTCTAGCAGGCATGTCTAACCTTTAGCATTGGGTCACTGTATGCTACTGCCATGTACAAAGTTCATGCTGAGAACCATGCAACTGATGTTAAAAATAACTAAAAATGCTAGTACAATGTTTAAGTACATTTATGATTTTGTTAGGGTGTCTTCACAGCCATCGTCCTCAGCATGCAACTGTGGGTAGTGAGTGGGGCCTGCCTGGGAGGCTAGACCACACCAGGGGTCACTGTTGTTTTTCCTGTAGATTGCATTTATCATTTGCTGCAGTTCAAATTTACAGTAAACCCTGTTCTCGGAGACCTAAAGCCAGCAGAAGGCTGCCGATGCTTGCATCTGCCTGCCCTGCTTGTGCTAAAAGGAGTGATTTTTGGGGTCTGCGTTACATAAAGAGATACTGCTTTCAACACATGCCTCTCCTTTCAATGTAATTATATATCCTGTCTCTTTACAGTTAGTAGTTCCAAATGGTTCTGTCATTAGGTGATTTTGCAATTCATGCTAAGTTCATGTTTTCTTTTTTCCTGTAGATTTGTCTAAAAGATACTAGCATCAATAACATCGGATCTCTTCATTTACCCAATTTCAAAGTTCGTTTTATAACACCAGGTGGTTTCACCAAGAGAAATAAATAGTAGGAATGAATGTATACACAACTTCATGGAAAATTAAATGTGTTACATCCATTTGTAGTTATACATTTTTAGGAGTATTTACTGATAAGTGAACATATGTCTGTAATTTTGGTCCAAGATTTTTCTTTAATGACTTAAATTATGTACAGCCAAAATTGCCAAGTTTAGTGTAGTACTATAAGAATGCAAACTCCAGTGAAGAAGTCTGTAGTGCTTCAAAGGCTTGCTACAATGCTGCTATCCTCACTGGTCTGTGAAGTGCATGTTACTAAGATCCAGGCATATAAACTATTGCTGAGGAGAGAGATTTTAGTCAGTAATTGCAGCCAGTCTCACCTGCCTGATATCCAGGTCCAAAACTGTGATGCTGTGTGTCCATTGGATTAACTTGGGTAGCTTTGGCACACTCCCGGTGACAAAGAAATGACCCTACCCACTTAGTGAAACTCAGGATACATGCCTGCCTGTGTGAGGTGTGAGGAGGACTCAGGCCACCAATGAACAACAACATTTAGTAGCTGAGGGCAGCATTTCCAAAGGGATGTTGCCAGCGACAAAGCATATTTTTTTCCTTGAAATTTTCTAATAACATCGAATTTCCAGACAAGAAATTAATTCTCACTTCATTTTTGCCTTAAAATATTGTGCTATCTGTTGAATTTCTCACCACTGCTAGCTTTCATGGGCAACTTTTCTATTTCCAAGTGTGGCTAACTTGAAAAGGAAATGGGAAGATTGGCAGAGCAGGTGGTGTGAAAGTAGCAGCTATAGCAGAGTTGCTGGGCTCTTTAAAGAACTTCCTAGAAAGGTGTTCTAAAACAAGGGTGTGAAAATCACTCTGAGGAAGACCTGTGCTGCCAAAATTCACTTCATTAAAGTTCTGGATGAATTTTTAAAATATATGGCATACAAAATATTTAATTACCAAAGTTGCCACTTTGCTTTTGCCAAAATCAATTCTGGGCTTAGAGGTATAATTCCCAGGTGCTAACTGCTCTGTCTTGAGTCTGAATGGCAAGAGAACGAACAGCAATGAACTGTTCCTAAGCTTCGCTTTTACTGCAAAAGTATCAGAGTGCCAGAGACTTTTTTTTTTTTTAGTAACTACATTTTATTCACTTTGAATCCCAGCTGTAGCCCCTTCCCTCATTCCCTCCTAATCCCATCTTCCCTCCTTCTTATCCCATTCCCGTCCTCCAGTACACTGATATGGGAGGTCCTCCTCCCCTTCCTTCTAACCCTGTTCTATCAGGTCTCCTCAGGACTGGCTGCATTGTCTTCCTCTGTGGCCTAGTAAGGCTGCCCCATACACCTCAAGGGGAAGTGATCAATGAGCCAGCCACTGAATTCACTTCAGAGACAGTCCCTGTTCCCATTACTAGGGAACCCACGTGGATCCTGAGCTGCCATGTGCTACATATGTACAGGGGTTCTAGGTTATCACCATGAATGGTCCTTGGTTGGAGTATCTTTCTCAGAAAAGACCCCGGGGCCCATATTTCTTGGTTCTTTTGCTCTCCTTCTGGTGCTCCATTCCTCTCCAGATCTTCCTATCTCCCCCCTTTTTAATAAGATTTTCTGCACTTTGACCAAAGTTTGGCTATGAGTCTCAGTATCTGGTTCGATACGCTGCTGGGTAGGGTCTTTCAGAGGCCCTCTATGATAGGCTCCATCCTGTTTCCTCTTTTCTCCTTCTTCTGATGTCCATTACATTTGCCTTTCTGGGTGAGGATTGATCATCTTACCCAGAGTCCTCCTTCTTGCTTAGCTTCTTGAGGTGTACAGGTTTTAGTATGTTTATCCTATATTATATGTTGAATATCCGCATATAAGTGAGTATATACCATGTGTGCCTTTTTGCTTCTGGCATACCTCACTCTGGATAATCTTTTTTATTTCCCACCATTTGCCTGCAAATTTCATTATTTCCATGTTTGTAATAGCTGAATAGTATTCTATTGTATAAATGTTCCACAATTTCTGTATCCATTCCTCCATTGAGGGACATCTGGGTTGTTTAAAGGTTCTGGCTGTTATGAATAAAGTTGCTATAAACATGGCTGAGCAAATGTTCTTGTTGTATACTTGAGCACATTTTAGATATATGCCTAGGAGTTGTATAGCTGTATCTTGAAGTAGCACTATTCCTAATTTTTCTGAGAAACTGCCAGATTGATTTCCAAAGTGCTTGTACATATTTACATTCCCACAAGCAATAGAAGAGGGTTCCCCTTTCTCCACATCCTCTCCAGTATGTTTTGTCACTTGAGTTTTTGATTTTCACCATTCTGATGGGTATAACATGAAATCTCAGGGTCATTTTGATTTGCATTTTCCTGATGACTAAGGACTGAGCATTTCTTTAAGTGTTTCTCTGCCATTCGACAGTCCTCTATTGAGGATTCTCTGTTTAAGCCTGTACCCCATTTTTTAATTGAATTACTTGATTTGTTGCTTTTTACCTTCTTGAGTTCTTTATATATTCTGAATATTAGCCCTCTGTCAGATATAGGTTTGGTAAAGATCCTTTCCCAGTCTGTAGGCTGTGGTTTTGTTCTGATGAGAGTGTCCTTTGCTTTACAGAGCTTTTTTCAGTTTCATCAGGTCCCATTTATTGATTGTTGATCTTAGGGACTGTGCTGTTGGTGTTCTGTTCAGAAAATTTCTTCTTTTGCCATTGTTACAGAACAATAGTAATAAAAACTGTATGGTGCCGACATACAAACAGAGTGATGGAACAATGGAATCGAATAGAAGACCCAGATATATACCCACATACATATGGATACTTGATTTTTATGACAAAGAAGCCAAATGCATACAATGGAAAAAAGACAGCATCTTCAACAAGTGGTGCTTGGCTAACTGGATGTCAACATATAGAAACATGTGAATAGATCCATATTTATCACCCTGCACAAAACTAAAGTCCACATGGATCAAAGATCTCAATGTAAAATCAGATACACTAAATCTGTTAGAAGAAAAAGTGGGGAAGAACCTTGAATTCATTGACACAGGAGTGTGCCAAATCTTATGTGACATCAGCTCTGACTGTGGGCTCCAATTTTCTGTGAGAGGAGTTTGTATTGAGATAAAGTTCTGAGCTGCCTTCCTTGTGGAATGATGTGTATCCATGTTTACTAAAAAAGTAGACTGATGGCAATGCTTTAATGGAAATTAGACTACATTGGCCTATAACTCATTCTCCTCTCTTCTTTCTTATCTGAACTTTTTCCTATCTGGAAATGTGACATAGAAACAGGTAGAGATGCTGTTTAAGCTGATATAGCCATCATGATGACTTTCCCATTGCCATCACTGAACTGCTGTTCATTTGTGTGCTTAAGATCATTCTCCCTGAAGTTCAGGGACAAGAGAAAGCACAAAAAAAATTTGCAAAGCACTCCATTACAGTGATATTGAAACAGATAAGTGATATTGTGACATTTAAAATTAAAGGCCAGCTAAATTCAGTGTTTAGTTAGGGGCATGTTTCTGGCTTATTTTCAATACATACATACATACACACACACACACACACACACACACACACACACACACACACACACA
>NW_026585895.1:16930874-16952859 GCF_907164565.1 Psammomys obesus
ACACACACACACACACACACACACACACACACACACACACACACACACACACACCTCCCTGTCTCTCTGCTATGCTATGCTACAGTGTCTCCTCATGGGAACAATTCTACCATTAGGTTATATGTTTTTGGCCTAACCATTTATAAATAATCATCTTATACATGAGTCTTTGAGCTTAAATTTAGTTTTACTGATATACACATATAAAATTGTATACAAATATGAAGCTACTTATGAATAATACTTTAACCCAAGGTGTTAACTAACTACTCTTTCAATAATCTGGATGCTATTTTGTTCTACTTTTCTAAAAGATTTTGATCATTATAAATAATTTTCTGAAGAAATATAAAAACATTGATTTTATAAAATAATCATGAATTTGATTTTACAGGACAATATTTTGTAGAATAATTTCAAACGAGTCAAAGAAAAATGAGAAATGTCTACCATGAAAAATGTCACGATATCAGAATAATGTTGTACATTTAAATAAAAAACTAATTATACCAAAGAATTAATTTTTTCACACATAGGCTCATAAATTGCAAGGTTGTAGAAGAAAGTGAGTGAGCAGGGAGTGGAAATATCAAAGTAATTAAACCATGTTGTGGTCTAATGAACCAAAATATTTGAGTTAAAAAAAAACCCTCTCCTTATTAGTATCAGAGGAATCCAGCCATTAGCTTAAATATCCAACTTTTATTTCTTTAAATTTTCTTCCTCATGATTAGAATCTTTATATAAGTTTTCATTTGCTCATAAAAGATTTAGTTAATTCTCCAATGAATTGGGCACTTTGCTAAGTTCTAAAATCAAACAAAACCATTTGGTTCATGTTTATATATATACATACATATAAATATGTATATGTATACAGTCCTACCCTCCCTCCTTTATTCCCCCCTATTCCTTCCCCCTAGTTCACTGAAAAGGGGTGTTCTCCTTCTTTGTCATCTGTCCACAGCTTATCAAATCTCATCAGGACTGCCATGATCCTCTAACTCTGTGGCTTTCTAAGACTACATCGCCAGGGGCAAGTGATCAAAGAGTTCATGACAGTGGCAGCTCCTGCTCCTCTTACTCAGGAATCCACATGGAGACTGAGCTGCCAGTTGGCTGCATCTAAATCTGAGCAGGAGGTCTAGGTCCTCTCCATATATGCTCCTTGGTTGGTGCATCAGTCTCTACAGGACCCCCTGGGCTTAGATGTTTTAGTTTTGTTGGTCTCCTTGTGGGGCTCCTATCCACTGCATGTCCTTCTATCTCCACTCCCCTCTTCTTCCATAAGACTCCCTGTGCTGTTCCCAAAGTTTGGCTGTGAGTCTCAGCATGTGCTTCTAAACATAGTAAAGGCAATATACAGCAAGCCTGTAGCCAACATCAAACAAAATGGAGAGAAACTTAATTCAATCCCACTGAAATCAGTGTCAGGGCAAGGTGGCCCACTCTCTCCATTTCTCTTCAACATAGGAATTGAAGTCCTTGCTATAGCAATAAGGACCATGTATGGATATAACCTAGAACCTTTGCTCAAATGAAGCTTGTGGTAGCTCAATAATCAATTGGTTTCCCATAGTAAGGGGAGCAGGGACTATTTCTGACAGGAACTCAAGGGCAGGCTCTTTGACCTCCCCACCCCCCAAGGGAGGAGCAGTCCTGCTAGGCCACAGAGGAGGACTTTGCAGCCAGTCCTGAAGATACCTAATAAAACAGGGCCAGACAAAAGGGGAGGAGGTCCTCCCCAATCCATGGACTTGGAAAGGGGCAGGGCGGAGCTGAGGGATGGAGGGTGGGATTGGGAGGGATTAAGGGAGCAGGATACAGCATTAATAAAATATAACTAATAATAATAAACAATAATAAAAAAGACAATTAAAGGAGAATAAGGGAATTCAAATCTGAAAAGAAGTCAAAGTATCACTATTTGCAGATGATATGATAGTAAACATGAGTGACCCCCAAAGTTCAACCCGGGAACTCCTACAGCTGATTTATACATATTTCTAAATTTTGTCTTCTTTTTACTTATTCATTTGTATATTGCTTTATTTATTAAGATCTTACAATATTTTAGTATTATATAATATTATACTTATACCTATGAACTTCTGAATTAGTTTTCCAAACTACTGAGAGAACAAATGACTGATATTTTATTAGAACCACTATGATTTTATTTAAGATAATTGCCTCTTTCTTTAGGTTGGTTCCTATACAAGATTCCAATGACTTTATATTTCTTCCATGAGTCTCTCATGCACTCTTCTGGAAATAAACATTGTTTTTGGAACAAGAAGTTTAGAAACGAGAGTAGCTCATTTGAAAAAAAAAGAAATTAATGTTGAGGTGCTCAGTTTATATCTCCATCATTGTTCCTTTGTTGTCATGCCACAGAACTTTGAAGGGGGAACTACAATAACAAAACAACTCAACTGTGAGAAACTAAGAAAAAAAAATAACTATATGAAATCTGACTGCCACCCTTGCCACCTGAGGCACACTTATGGACAAGATAAAATTATGCCATTTCTAAGGCAAGAAGTACACAGAAGTAAAGGATTACAATCCAAGAACCTAATCGTACAGCACAAATTGGCTCATCTTAATTATTTATGTCTCCTCACCAGAAACTTTTCAAAACTAAGAAAAACTAATGAGTATTAATATGTACAACCTGATGAAGATTTTAATTAAAATGTAAATGGTCACTGTCATTTCCATGCCCAACCTCTAAAGGTCCTGGCTGCCTGTGAGTGGACTGTCTGCATTGTCTTTGTCCACTGCTCTCTGTGCACTCAGAAACAAAAGCAAAAACCTAAAAGCTGAAATGATCACATAATGCTGACAATTTTATTATTATATTTTACATTTTTCAGCATTTTCTTTCTTTTATTTGCTGTCGTAAATATGTATAAGTATTTCTAGAAAGAGGCATTCAGGACACAGGGCATGATTTTCAAAACTCTTCATGAAGGACTAACCTTTTACATTTAACATTTGTTCCCTTCATTTGCTTTCTGGCAGCAGTTCATACTTTATTTTTCCTCCCAAAGGACATAGTATAATGAGCATACATGAGATTATTTAAATGAATGGTTTTAATGAGTTCTTTGAATAGATTCTTTAAAAAGCGAGCATGAAATTGCTTCCCATTTGAGATGCTTTAAAATATTTTTAGAAAATTTATATTTAAAGCTTTAAAATTATAAGTGCTTTAAAGGAACAATGATTGAAAAGGGACTTTCTTCCTAATGTAATAAGATTTATTTCACTCATACTACAGAATGAGTTATAAAACCCAGCAGGATTTTTCACTAATTTTAAAGGACTCCCACATTTCATATTAATAAGTTTTTATTTGTCAAATTTAAAGGCTACTTTTATTAGGCATTATTTTTATTCATGATATGTGGAAATTTTATTATTGATGAATATTAACAAAATGAGAGTATTTACTGTATGTAGCAATGGTTGCCGCTCTCCCAAACTCCTTTAGGTCCTGTTTAATGTGTGTTATAGTTTTAAGGCTGGATGAGTGTATTCTGTCCTCTCACTGATGTGATTGCTTCAGGGGATGACATCCACTTCATTTGTTCCATTAAGGTTTCTTCAAAACTTCCCCTCAGTGGTTTTCTTCACTCTCTGGATGTGTAGAAAGGAATAAAATTTCCCCAGGAACTTGAAAGATCATGGTGTCACCACTGTCAAGTCCAAGGACCATGTGGACACATAGAGATGAGAAGGACATCACAGAAGTGCACCCACTGCCATGCCAGAACTCTGCATGGCATTTGCTTTGCTCCTAGACCCTTCTGTGTGAACAAAAAAGAAATTTCCTTTACTATGTAATCTCCTCTAGGAAAAATAATATGGAATTTATAAATGGTCTTAGTAAATTTTAGCAAGAAGCAGGGCAGTTCTACAAAACAATGCATGTTTTCATTCTGTTGGTTAAAATGTTATCACATACTTATGTGCTAGCTTATGCATTTAAAACATGGAATGGTAGCATCTGCTCATCTTTGAAGTTAAATGTTTTTGCCATGATTTGTTTATGTTCTTTAAAGCAGTGAGCATCCAACATACAGAAATACTGTGGGAAAATTTACATATTTTTTGACGTTTTTTTTTTTTTGTAAAATTAATTTGAAACCGTGAGCATGGTTCAGTGGTCAAGCATTCGCAAGAACCTCATAATGTATGTGAGGCTTTAAACAAGTACATTGCAGAAGAAAAAGACATTGCAACAGTTGACCATCATTGAGTTCCTTCCATCTTTACTATCCTATGATTATCTCATTAGATATTTTTCCTAGCTCTAGCTGTGGGAAGTATTTCATTACAAATTTTCCCTAAGTTTTGATATTCATAAAATACACAATAATTTACATAGAAGGTTAATAGCTTATGACCAAACAGGAATTTCCTAGTGTAGCTATAATGATCCATGATCACAAACTGTGCTACAGAGCAATAGTAATAAAAACTGCATGGTACTGGCATAGAAACAGAATGGTGGATCAATGGAACTGAATAGAAGACCCAGAAATAAACCCACACATCTATGGATACTTGATTTTTGACAAAGAAGCCAAATGCATACAATGGAAAAAAGACAACATCTCCAACAAATGGTGCTGGTCCAACTGGATGTCCACATATAGAAAAATGAAAATAGATCCATATTCATCACCCTGCACAAAATTAAAGTCCAAGTGGATCAAAGACCTCAATATAAAACTGGACACACTAAACCTGTTAGAAGAGAAAGTGGGGAAGAGCCTAGCACTCATTGGCACAGGAGACAACTTCCTGAACAGAACACCAACAGCATAGGATCTAAGACCAACAATCAATAAATGGGACCTAATGAAACTAAAAAGCTTCTATAAAGCAAAGGACACTGTTTTCAGAACAAAATGACAGCCTACAGACTGGGAAAGGATCTTTACCAACCCTATATCTGATAGAGGTCTAATATCCAGAATTTATAAAGAACTCAAGAAGGTAAAAAGAAACAAATCAAGCTATCCAATAAAAAAATGGGATACGGAGCTAAAAAAAAAAAAAAAAAGAATTCTCTGGAGAGGAATATAGAATGGCAGAGAAAGAATCACTTAAAGAAATGCTCAATGTCCTTAGTCATCAGGGAGATGCAAATCAAAATGACCCTGAGATTTCACTTTACACCCAACAGAATGGCTAAGATCAAAATCTCAAGTGACAATACATGCTGGAGAAGATATGGAGAAAGGGGAACCCTCCTCCATTGCTGATGGGAATGTAAACTTTTACAACCACTTTGGACATCAATCTGGTGCTTTCTCAGACAATTAGGAATAGTGCTTCCTCAAGATCCAGCTATACTACTCTTAGGCATATATCCAAAATATGGTCAAGTACGCAACAAGGACATTTGTTCAAACATGTTTGTAGCAACTTTATCTGTAATCACCAGAACCTGGAAACAACCCAGATGTCCCTCAACAGAGAAATAGATTCAGAAATTGTGGTACATTTACACAATTAAATATTACTCAGCAATTAAAAACAAGGAAATCATGAAATTTGCAGGCAAATGGTGGGAACTAGAAAAGTTCATCCTGAGTGAGGTATCCCAGAAGCAGAAAGACACACGGTATATACTCACTTATAAGTGGATACTAGACTTATAAGATAGGATAAACATACTAAAATCTGTATACCTAAAGAAGATAAACAAGGAGGAGGTTCTGGAGTAAGTTGATCAATCCTCACTTAGAAAGACAAATGGGAAGAACATTAGAAGTAGGAGAAAACAAGAAACAGGACAGGATCCTACCATAAAGGGCCTCTGAAAAACTCTACCTAGCAATGCCTCAAAGCAGATACTGAGACTCATAGCCAAACTTTGGGCAGGGTGCAGGGAATTTATATGAAAGAAGTGGGAGTTAGTAAGATCTGGAGAGGACAGGAACACCACAAGGAACAAATATATCTGGGCACAGGGGTGTTTTCTCAGACTAATTCTCCAACCAAGGACCATGCATGGAGATAACCTAGAACCCCTGTACAGATGGAGCCCATGGCAGCTCAGCATCTAAGTGTGTTACCCTAGTAAGGGGAACAGGTATTGTCTCTGACATGAACTCAGTGGCCTGCTCTTTGACCTTCCCTCCCCAACCCCCTGAGGGAGGAGCAGCCTTACTAGGCCACAGAGGAGGACAATGCAGCCAGCCCTGATGAGACCTGATAAACTATGGTCAGATGGAAGGGGAGGACAATCTCCCCTATCAGTGGACTTAGAGAGGGGCAGGGAGGAGATGAGGGAGGGAGAGTGGGATTGAGAGGGAATGAGGGACAGGGTTATAGCTGGGATACAAAGTAAATAACCTGTAATTAATAAAAAAAATTAAAAAAAAGAAAATTAGTGTCCAAAAGTTGATAGTCATACTCCTCGAATGCATACAATATGGTTTTAGCAAAGGTATGTTTAAGCGATGCTATGAGTGAATATAAACCCTCTTTCCTTTCTGCAGAACCCATAAGGATTCTCCCACCATGTATCTCTTACCTGGTCTCTGACTGCAAAGTGACCTGTATGTTTTCAGAGTAGTACAGACTGCTTTGAAGTGAAGAAGCACATCAACAAGAAACTGATATGGTTTAACAATGGATCTATCATTTGTGGGTTGTGAGTGTTACATAAAATAATCGCCTCTTCCTAAGAGCTCATTGGCTAGCCAATCTAGCCATAAAGGAGGGATTTAGTGGAAAACTTCATCGAAAGGGAATTATGCAGAGGGAGAGGCAAGACAGTGAAGATCGTTCTGTACTTTCTGTATGCACATTAACTTGTGCAGGTACCTGGAAACTCACATGCACACATCACACACAGATACAACATATGCACACACACACACACACAAACACACACACTCACTCACATACCCCTCAAACAACCAATTAGGCAATATAGTCTAATTAAGGGTGTTTAACATCTTTAACAATGACTTAGTAGTGTGTGTTCAGTTTATAAGTAGTTCATATAGAGCTCACGACAAAAGCTAAACATTAACATTCTAGCCAGAAAATATAGAAGGTCAAATCATGATCACATTGAATAATTTTATGTAATTTGAGAAAATGAGTTTTCCTAATCCAAGGAGGATTACAAATGTCTTACAGAAACATTTTTTTTTAACCTGGAGAATTTGGATCTATTTGTTTCTATCTTTTGTGACAATTTGTTGCGTATATTCTACACATATTTTATTTTAAATAAGTGGTGATGGAATTCTGAAATACGGGTAGTGTTCTAGGTGATGATGATATTTATGCCCCATGTACCATACACCCCACAAAAGGTTGTAGAGAATAAACCAGCATGCATGTGTGCTAGCTGCACATGAACTTTGTCTTGCAAACTTTTGTATCACCCTCACAATTCTAAAAACAGAGGTATTCCTCTTTTCCATTTCTCATATCTGTCTTTTTGTAGTGCATGAAATAAATGGAGCAAACAGAGACCAAAAGTATATGAAAAGATCTGCTCAAAGAATAGCTGGGTTATAAAATTTGGGGAAATCAATTTGACTAAACTATCAAATAGGAGGAGAAAAGGAAAGGAAAATTAACATACATGTTATACACAAGACCTAAGGGAAATTAAGAAATTACACATTGTTTCTGTCTGTTTATTTACCTGAGAATTTCCGTTGGACAGAAAATTCCATTTTCTCAAGTCGTCCTTATAAATGGTATAGTATTTGCCCTTAATCCATAAGCATCTTCCTTATAATTAAATTGTCTCTATTACTCATTACCTAAGACAAGGACTTTATTTTTTATGTTACAACATATAGAAGTTAATTACAAGGAGAGAGTCTAAATGTTCACTGTGAGTATTTTTTTTAATACTTTTGACCCAAGGCTTCTTAATATACAGATGTATAAGCCACAGATGCTAATGGTTTACTACAAGTACATGTTCATATATAAACTCACTAATAATACAAAAGTATATGTAACAAATATACATATGAAGTCAAATAAATGTGTATAATTTGTTATCTGACTGAATAATGAGTGATTTAAGATAAAAATTATTTATAATTCAAAATTATTTATGATTCAAATTTCCAGATCAAATCATTAATTTTGAAATATGTTGAGGATGAATATTCTTTTATGTGCCAACATTCTTAGTCCAGAAGCAATCTCCAAATGATGGCCATCTGCAAATGAAAAAATAGCTTTCTCCAAGGGATTCTCATAGGGAAAATAAGCCACTCTTAAGGATAGGCCTCATGTCAGCAGTAGATGGCCAATGAAAATTGAACTCAATGGCATCCTTAAAGGTTCTTTGTCTCATAATGTTGTCAAGGATTCCCCCCAATCCTTACAGGTCCTTTGTATAAATATTATGGCATATCATTTTGTGTTTTTATTGTATTCTTGTGTGAGAAAACAGGTGTGTCTCTGAGTCTATATGTGTCTTATGTTTTTTGTTTTGGAGGCTTTTTTCTTTTTTTTAATTGTTTTATTTTGATTTGGTTTTTGCTTTCTTTTATTATATTGTATTTTATTTTATTTCATTAATATTCCATAAATGTCTGTTTTCTAAGGAGAGACAAAAAGGGTCTGGATCTGGATGGGAGAGGAGATTGGGAGAAACTAGGAGTAGAGGGAAGGGAAACCATAATCAGAATATATTATATAAAACACCCTTATTTTCAGTAAAAGAAAAACAATTCATTTAGAAAGGATTCACCCAACAGGAGATCGAAGCAGATGTTTAAGATTCAGGGCCAAACTCTGGACAGAGCACAGGAAGTCTTAAGGAGGAAGAGAGGGGTGGGAATAGAATGACATGGAGGGGCAAGATCCCCCAGGAGACCAACAAAACTAAAAGATCTGAGCCCCGGGGGTCCTGAAGAGACTGATGCACCAATGGAGGACCATGCACGGAGAGGACCTAGAGCCCTTGCTCAGAGGTAGCCAATAGGCAACTTAGTCTCCATGTAGATCTCTGAGTGATGGGAGCAGGGGCTTCCTCTATCATGAACTCAGCTGACTTCTCTTTGATTACTTGACCCTGAAGATCCACCCTTGCCAGGCCACAGAAGAAGGTTTGTATAAGCCTTATTTGTAATAGCCAGAAGCTGGAAACAGCCCAGATGCCCCTCAACTGAAGAATGGATGCAGAAATTGTGGTACATCTACACAATGGAGTATTACTCTGAAATGAAAAATAAGGAAATCATGCAATTTGCAGGTAAATGGTGGGACCTGGAAAGGATCATCCTGAGTGAGCTGTCCCAGAAGCAGAAAGACACACACGGTATATACTCACTCATATAGACTTATAGGATAAACCTAAAATCTGTCCATCTAAAGAAACTAATCAAGAGAGAGGACCCTGACTAACATGCTCAATCCCCATCCCGAAAGACAGAGGAAGGATGAACATCAGAAGAAGAAGAAAGCAGGAAACAACCTAGGAACCTGCCACTGAGGGCCTCTGAAAGGCTCTGCCCTGCAGACTATCAAAGCAGACTCTGAGACTTATGGCCAACTGTTGGGCAGAGTGCATGGAATCTTATATAAGAAGTGGGAAATAGTAGGTTATGGAGAGGATAGGAACCCCACAAGGAGAGCAACAGAACCAAAAGATATGGACACAGGGGTCTTTCCAGAGACTCATACTCCAACCAAGTACCAGGCATGGGGATAACCTAGAACCCCTGCACAGATGTAATCCATGGCAGTTTAGTGTCTAAGTGGGTTACATAGTAATGGGAAGAGGGACTGCCTCCGACACAATCTGATAGGCCTGCTCTTTGATCACCTCCCTCTGAGGGGAGAGCAGCCACTCCTGATGTGATCTGATAGACTAAGATCAGAAGGAAGGAGAAGAGGACCTCCCTTATCAGTGGACTTGGGGAGGGGCATGCATGAAGAAGGGGGAGGGAGGGTGGGATCTGGAGGGGAGGAGGGAGGGGCTTATGAGGGGATATAAAGTAAATAAAGTGTAAAATAATAATAATAATAAAAGAAAAGAAAGAAAAAGAAAGGAAGGAAGGAAGGAAGGAAGAAAGAAAGAAAGAAAAGAAAGAAAGAAAGAAAGAAAGAAAGAAAGAAAGAAAGAAAGAAAGAAAGAAAGAAAGAGAGAAAAAAAAAAGAGGATCCAGGCAGTCCTGAGACTTAAAAAGCTATGGGCAGATGGCAATATTGGAGAACTCCCCCTTTCAGTGGAATAGGGGAAGGGGATGAGGGAGAGAGGGAGGAAGGGTAGGGCTGGAGGAGTTGAGGAAGGGGGCTTCAGTCAGGATATATAATGGATAAATTGTGAAGAAAAATTAAATAAAAAGGTCTTAATATTTGCAATATTATAACAAACAACTGAAGAGATAGGCATTTAATTGCTTTAAAAATAAATAAAAACATCCTTATCATTAATTACAATTCTCCAGCATGTAAGTTTTTCTTCCCTAATGGATTTCTTTTTTCTTTTTGCTTATTCTTTATTAATTACACTTTATTCACTTTGTATTCCCCTGTGGTTCCCTCCCTCCTCCCATCCCAATCCCTCCCTTCCTTCACCCTCTGCATGCATGCCTCTCCCCAAGTCGACTGATAGGGGAGGTCTTCTTTTCCTTCCTTCTGATCCTAGTCAATTAGGTCTCATCAGGAGTGGCTGCATTGTCTTCTTCAGTGGCCTGGTAATGTTGCTTCCCCCTCAGGGGGAGGTAATTAAAGAGCAGGCCCATCAGTTCATGTCAGAGACAGTCCCTGTTCCTATTACAATGGAACCCACTTGAATACTGAACTGCCATGGGCTACATCTGTGCAGGGGTTCTAGGTTATCTCCATGCATAGTCCTTGGTTGGAGTCTCAGTCTCAGGAAAGACCCCTGTGCTCAGATTTTTTGGTTCTGTTGCTCTCCTTGTGGAGTTCCTGTCTTCTCCAGATCTTACTGTTTCCCACTTCTTTCCTAAGATTCCCTGCACTCTGCCCAAAGATTGCCCATTCTCAGCATCTGCATTGATAGTCTGCAGGGCAGAGCCTTTCAGAGTTCCTCTGTGTCAGGCTCCTGACTTGTTCCCTGTTTTCTCCTTCTTCTGATATCTATCCTCTTTGCCTTTCTGGATAGGGATTGAGTATTTTAGCAATAGTCCTCCCTCTTGATTAGTTTCTTTAGGTGTACAGATTTTAATAGTAAGTTTATCCTATATTATATGTCTATATGAGTGAGTATATACCATGTATGTCTTTCTGCTTCTGGGATAGCTCACTCAGGATGATCTTTTCAAGATCCCACCATTTACCTGCAAATTTCATCATTTCCTTATTTTTTATTGCTGAGTAATATTCCATTGTGTAGACGTACCACAATTTCTGTATCCATTCTTCAGTTGAGGGCCATCTTGGTTGTTTCCAGCTTCTGGCTATTACAGATAAGGCTGCATGGTTGAGCAAATGTCCTTATTGTGTACTTGAGCCTCTTTTGGGTATATGCCTAGTAGTGGTATAGCTGGATCTTGAGGAAATGGTATACCTACTTGTCTGAGAAAGAGCAGATTGCTTTCCAGAGTGGTTGTACAAGTTTACGTTCCCACCAGTAGTGGAGGAGGGTTTCCCTTTCTCCAGCATATGTTGTCACTTGAGTTTTTGATCTTAGCCATTTTGATGGCTGTAAAGTGAAATTTTAGGGTCATTTTGATTTGTATCTCCCTTATGACTAAGGACGTTGAACATTTCTTTGTTCCTCTGCCATCCTAACATAAGCGAAATTCAAGAAGATGACCTTATGTCTATGCTTATGAAGAGGTTCATGGGGAAGCAAATAAAATGCTTAAAGAATTAGGGGAAGATATAATAAAACAGATTATGGCCATCAGTAAAGAAATACAGGAAGATGCAGCCAAACAGTTTGTGGCTTTCAGAGAGGAAATGATTGAATCACTGAAAGAAATAAAAGAAACAGAGGAATGTTCAAAGAAACAGGTGAAGGAATTGAAGGAAAAACAGGAAAATACAGTCAGACAGGTGAAGGAAATCAATAAAAACAGTTCAAGATCTGAAGATAGAATTGGAAAAATTAGAGAAAACACAAATGGAGGAAATCATGGAGAGGGAGAACCTAGGGAAAAAAATACAGGAACTACAGAGGTAGACATAACCAAAGACTACAAGAGATGGAAGAAAGAATCTCAGCTGTGGAAGATACAATGGAAGAAATCGATGTATCAGTCAAATAATTCTAAAAAATTCCTGGCACAAACCATCCAAGAAATCCAAGACAACATAAAAAGACAAAACCTAAGAATAATAGGAATAGAGGAAAATGAAGATTCCTTCCTCCAAGGCCCAGAAAATATTTTCAACAAAATCACTGATGAAAATTTCCCCAACTTAAAGGGGAGGTCTATAAGAATACAAGAGGCCTACAGAACACCTAATAAATTAGACCAGAAAAGAAAATCTTCCTGCCACATAATAATCAAAACAGTAAGTATAAGGAACAACAGCAAAAAAAAAGTACTAAAAGCTGCAAGGGAAAAGGCCAAGTAACATATAATGGCAAACCTATCAGAATCACACCTGACTTCTCAACAGAAACTATGAAAGCCAGAAGAGCCTGGACAAATATCATGCAGACCCTAAGAGAACACATATGTCAGCCTAAGCTACTGTACCCAGCAAAACTCTAAGTCCTCATAGACAGAGAAAACAAGATATTCAACCACAAAAACAAATTTCCACAATACCTACACACAAATACAGCATTACAAAAAATACTAGACGGAAAAATACAACCCAAGAAAACTAACTGATTTCTCATTTACAACTTTATAATTTTCCCTTGCTGGACTCAGTCATGCTGTCCTCTAACTGGAAGCTTCTTCCTTCCCAACCTCAATAGCAGTTGTTTTGATTTATAAATCTTTCTAGCAATAAGTCAGTATTCCTGCCAAAATGATCTAGCAATTTGTAACAGAATTTAATGTTCATGGCACATTTTTTACCACAAGATTTTCTAGCTGATCTGTGTGGGTTTCTCTTATTCCAAGTCTCTTTTGATGGCTCAATGAGGTCTCTGTCTAAGCATCCCTCTTTACACAGACCATCACTTTTAGTGCCTCCTTAAACATTCTTTTTCAAAGAAATCTTTTCATTGACACTTTGTATTGCTTTCATTAACACCATAAACCATTAAAATTATCCTATTTACTTGATTAGTTTCCCTCTCCCTGAACATGCAACTCCTTAAGAGTGTAGATGGTTTATAACTGCTTAAATTTCTGTCACTTAAAACAAATGAATAAATGGAGAGAAGGGTGTCAAAACAAAGTATAGATAGTACAGGTAATTGTTGACTGCCATTAAGGAAACATGATGAATATAAAGTATATTACAGACTGTACTTTGTTGTTGATGTTTGTTTGTTTTTTCTTTTTGTTGCTGAGTGGTTGCCTTTGTATTTGGATACTAAAATATAAGAAAAATAAGTAATTTATTCTAAAGTGGAAATTTAGAAGTTGTTTCTATTTATACCCCTTTCTAGAAATCAGCCAATATCCATGGCAAAATGACTGAGCAATTTGTAACAGAATTTAATTGAATCTAAAAACCTGTTTTTAGAAAGTTAGAGGTCCCCATATCCTGAATCACTGATACTGTATCTTCTTTACACATTAATAAACTTCAGCAAAATCTTTCTTTTTATTATCTTCATTTCTTTCAAAGAAATCTCTGAGTTGCTTTTATAGCATTTGAACCAGATGTAAAATAAAATTTGAACATGTGCAAATAATTAATTGCTCTAAGATATTTTTGTTGCAATTGCCCAACAATTAATACTTTTGATCCAATTGTTTCTGCCTCCATGAGTAATTAAATTCTACTTAACAACCATTTAATGTAAAAATTTTACAGTATCATAGCAATATAATATTACAGTCCCACATTGTTCTATATGAACCTTGTACCAATTGATATACAGAGTTTCTGAAGTTTTGCTTGAGCAGTTCCTTAGACATAGACAGATATTACATCCCAGTTTTGCATACTTAAAATACTTTTGCTTGTTTAAGACAAGGTTTCATACAATCTGTAATGTTTTAGAAGTCTTCATGAAGCCAAGGATATCTTTGAACTCTTAATCAACCTCCCATCTTTCATCCAATTGAATAACAGGTATTCAGCTCTATACCAGATCACTTGAATACATTTATTAGTCTTAAAAGCTCAACTCAAGATCTGTGTCTCGCAAAAACTTGATCTTGAGTCCTCTAGGAATACATAATTATCAACTTGGCCAATTCAAGCTGCTTGTACTTTTCATTTGTCACAGGACTGATATGTGACAGAGCTTCTAAAAACACATTATCCTATACAAGATGTTAGTAGAGTCTCCTATGAGAAACTAAAAAAACACATAGACCTCTCTCCCTCTTTTAGACTGCTGTGGCTGCACATTGTCTTCCATTCTTCAATCTCTCAGGTTGTAACGCAATCTTCTTTAGGTTAAAGGCTTTCTGGAATCTTGGAAGTATGTTTGACTCATCCTAACATTTCACACTTGAAAAGTGTTTGGTGACATTTTTTTAGAGTAAATGAATATACAGACATTACATGTATTCCATCAGCTACAGAAAATTTCACTTGTTTAGAAATCTACAGACGAAAATAGTATACACCTGGGGAAATTTTAATTAAATTTATATTTTAAGGGAGAAACAAGTAAAAAACTAAGGATATGGGTATTAAAGGTGACCATAATTTCCATATACAACCAAAGAAAGTTTTAGGTCTTATACACTGTTCTTTACCTACTGCTTTGATAATGAATAATCCATATTTATTTTTGACAAAATTAGGAAAAGGGAAATCGTATCTGATCAAGATTTTTCTGTTGTCACATACAGAAAATTTTAATTAATTTACTAGTCATCTGAGTAGCAAAGATAAAACAAACAACAACAAACCAAAACAAGAAAACAAGAACAAAAGAAAAAAAAATGTCTGTCAGATTTGAAGTTGTTCCTGATACTTCAAAAGTTGTTGATAATAGATTGAATTCAGAGTATAGACAACCCCATGGCCTGGAAATTCACTGGCATCAACTATGACATCTCCATTAAGTAGTCTGAAAGTCTATCTTAATGCCATTCTGATGAATGCAGATTAAGTGTGCTTAAACGTTCTCCGGCACAGCCCCTTTTGATGCCGGGCAGGTCAGTTTCTGTCTGGGGAAGAACAAGTTCTAAATGCCAATTAGTACCAAATGGCTCAACTCTCTTTGTTAATGGCTCTGCTCTCTTCACCCAGAAGTAGGGGTTAACTCTGATGTCTGCAAAGAAGTCTCTTGACTGCAAGTTTGCCAGCAAATCTGTGGCATACGCAGACCCAGGGAACCAGGGTGTGCAGTGGCCCTTTGTCTTAGCAGCACTCTTCATCTTCATGCTATGCTAATTAAGCAAGTACAGCAATCTGATGCAATGATGGTACTTAAACTGAGCTCTCTAATGGCAATAATGGGCCTCTGAGGGCACAGGCTAGTGTTCTGCCAGTGCATTTAATACAATTCTGAACAAGATAAAGGTCAGAAGGGTGTCACTGTAACAATAAGTGCTTCCAAGTGGGAGGCGCAGCATAAACCCAATTCTACTTTCACCGATAAAAGCTCCAAACTTGACTTTCACTATTAAGTATTTTGCAACTATTAATTATGCCATGTCTAATTCCACTGAGATAATCATCTTGATTCCAATTTTCTGACTGCTAAATGTGAATAAAATAACCAAAGAAGCTGTTGAGTCCATGCTAACTTAACCTTACTAATAAAAAAATGTCTTGAAATCTGGGATTCATAGAGTATTTGAAGCATATTCCTTATAAATTTTTCCTTTCAATAATTCATTTCATCTTGAATATAATTTGGCAAGACCCCTTGTAGCATAAGCATCAAATCATATGGCTCAGAGATGGGTCCAATTTGATTTCAGATTGAAGGATTTTTTTTTTGAAGGATTCTTTTGTCTTTTCTTTCTATAAGTACAACTGCTCTAATTAAGTGGACAGATTCTCACACTTGATCTTCTTGCCTTCTTTTGTCATGCCCCTTGCTCTTTGGGCTTTACATAAAATGATATTATTGTTGTAATTTTATTTTCCACTTATTTTTTATTTTAGGTTTTACACTGTTCAATTAAGATATCCTCTACCAAATGCTCACATCTCAGATATTGTGAGTCCTTTAGTTTAAAAGCAGCTTCACTATTAATGTGTGGGGATCTATTTGTGGTTTAAGTTCTATTAATGTTTCTTCTACAAATGTGAGTGCCCTTGTATTTGGGGCATAAATGTTCAGAATTGTGGTATCTTTTTGGTGTACTTTTCCTTTGATGAGTATGAAGTGAGCTTTCCCATCTCTTTTGATTAATTTTGATTAACTTTGGTTGCTTGCTTTATGGGTCTATTTGCTTGGAAAACCATCTTCCAGCCCTTTACTCTCAGATAATGTCTATCTTTGTGATTTAGATGTGTTTCTTGTATGCAACAGATTGTTGGATCTTGTTTATGCATCCATTCTGTTAGTCTGTGCATCAAAGCAGATGCTGAGACTCATAGCCAAACTTTGGGCAGAGCGCAGGGAATCTTATGAAAGAAGCAGGAGATAGAAAGATCTGGAGGGTACAGGAGCTCCACAAAAAGAGCAACAGAACCAAAAAATCTGGGCACAGGGACCTTTTCTGAGACTGATACTCCAACCAAGGACCATTCTTGGAGACAACCTAGAACCCCTGTACATATGTAGCCATGGAAGCTCAGTTTCCAAGTGAGTTCTCTAGTAAGGGGAATAGGGACTGTCTCTGACATGAACTCAGTAGCTGACTCTTTTATCACCTCCCCCTGAGGGGAGAGCAGCCTTAGCAGGCCACAGTGGAAGACAATGCAGCCAGTCCTGCTGAGACCTGATAGACTAGGATCAGATGGAAGGGGAGGAGGACCTCCCCTGTCAGTGGACTGGGGAAAGGCATGGTAGGAGACAAAGGAGGGATTGGTAGCAGAAAAGGGAAGGGGCTACAGCTGAGATACAAAGTAAATAAACTGTAATAATAAATAAATAAGTAAGTAAGTAAGTAAATAAATAAATAAATAAATTCTTAAAACAGAAACTAAAATAAGCAGCTTTACTTTTATTTCATTGTGCATACAGCTAATAGATATGCTATAGAGCAAAATGAACTTTATTGCTAAGCATTTATTTTTCAAATAGTAAGATAAGCTACACTGATTATTCTCATGTTAAAGCCGAGCAACAGAGAACACCGCTGCAAAATTGATGATATATTATTAAAATTATAATTTGAAATTATTTTTAATTTGCTCAGTTATGCTTTCCTGTTTTCCAAGCCTCAGGTACAATTCATCTCCATTTTCTTAACTTGACAGTGTTTATCAGTTCCACTGGGCCAGCTATGTGTTTTTATAGTCCTTGTTTGGAAACACAGGAATAGTTGTTGACTGTGTACCCTCTGACATATAAAAGCTTTTAAGTCTAGGAAACTTATTCTCTTTGACATATAAATTTATGGCCAAAGTATCAAAAGTACAAGATGTCAAAGTCTAACTCCATAGAATGAACTTGTGAGTAACGTGTCCTTCTGAGTGTTCATGAGGATTTGTGTATCCCAAAGTTTATATTCATGATAAGTAGAGTTTTAAATGAACCCAGCCAGTACTTCTCCTTGGCTTCCCTGTGTGTTCTTTTCTTAGTTTCCCATCCATATAGGAGCAGACATGTCATCGCTTTCTCTTACCTCTGCATTTCTAAACCAAGACACATACTGTAAGCACAGATCTTCTGAGAAGCAATTAGAGTAAATGGGATTAAAAATCTAATCACATAACTGTACTTGGCTCCTAACTGCAGAGCTCTGTAGAAAAGCCTTGCATTCCAAAAGCGCAAAAATGAATTATTGTACCAGCCTGTGGAAGGCATCTGCATTCCTTATTTTAGTTGTTCCTCTCCAAGTATAACTTTTCAAGACTTGACCAAACAAACAAACAAAAACCAAGGCACAGGTGTTTGTATGTGTGTCAGAGACATTCATCCTTATTTACTTTTGAATTGTATTTGATGTTAAAGATGGCAGTGAGAGAAGAAACACTAAATCTACCAGAAAACACACAAAGGTATATCCTCCTGAGTCCAGATCACAATTACCGCTGAGACTCAGCTGTCTTTATGGCTATTTCTTTTCTCCCCAACTTTGAAAAGTTTGGGGAGAAAAGAAATATTCCTGCCTAAGTTTTATGAGAGGGGAGCAGTTGCCAAAAGAAGGCAGCGTGGCTGGAGACAAGAGTTGTACCCCTGTGACAAAAGGTCTTTAGAACCCCTTAATTCCCTTACCATTGACATTTCATCACACTATGGTAATGAATGAAAGGTGGGTTATTTAAATTGTAAGATTCCAAGATAAAACTCCATGCACTAAAGAAGAAAAACAAAATATAAATCAACTCCTCTTGGAAAGACAGCTTATACCTAATGTGTTAGATCATTAAAACAAAACCTAAAAACCACATCTAACCATGAGCTCTTCCAACTCTCTGACTTCATTCTAAGCATTTTGACATGTTAATACTTAAATCGCACACCACCACGAGACTGTCACTGTTATTAATCATATTGTCACTCTTATCTATTTTATTTTTATGTACAGAAAAACTCGTTGCTTTACTCACTTACCTCTGATCCCATATTAGAGTTCCAGGTCCACACCCAGAACAGAAACAGTATAACTCCAGACCAGTATCACCTGTATTTGCTTGAGTTTATTACTTCACATCCACAGTCTGCTTTTTATTCTTCTGGGGGAATAACAAAAACAACGACAAAAGAACACCCTCTATCTCCTTCATCAAATTTACATGAAACCTCTCTGTGATTAATCAGATTGGCTGTTGCTGCATTTGCGTCCAATTTATATAATCCCCTTGTCATTTTAATGGCTACCCCTCACAACTCTCTGGAATGTATCTAACCACCTACTGTTTGATAGTCAGAAAGCAGTATCTGCTGAGGCATTTATTGGGAAATGTGAGGCCAGCAGTTGAGATCCATCATTATTGTAATCTTTTTTTTTAATTTTATATTAGTTTATTTACTTTATATCCCAAGGGTGCCTTCTTCCTCCTCTCCTCCCAGTCCCCCCAGACTTCCCATCTTCCCCTTCACTCTCCCTTTTCTCCCAGAAAATGAGGCTCCCCCTCCCCCATATTAACCTTCCTCAGCATATCAAGAAACATCAGGACTAAACATATCTTCATCCCCTGAGGCCAGGCAACGAAGCCCTGCTGGGGTGGGGGTGGGTTTTGCGAGTCCATGTTAGAAAAAGCACCCCCTCCACTCGACAGGCACCCCATATGAAGACCAAGATGCCCTTCAGCTACATGTGTGTGCAGGGGGCCTAGGAAAACCTGAGACATCTCTTCGATCCCCCTAATAAACCGTTCTTCAGTTCCGAATCCTCCAACCACTTTGAATTCTGAGAACATTCTCTCTTCATTAGTTTGTAATTCTACTTACACATCAATACACAGTGAGTAGCTAGCAATCACATTGAGAAGAAGAGATAAAATGAGCCAGGCAGTTGCCAACAGTTTCAAATCAATTGTTGAGAGGGCACACTGTTTTTACCGTTCCATAACATCTTACATGAGGCTGGGTTACAAAGTCAACGATTTGATGAGAAAATCAGCTAGACAAAAAGTTTTCTCAGGAGAGACTCTAAATCATTTATATGATCCTATCTATGTGGCTTGATTTTTAAAAAATGCATCTTGATAGGGTCTACCTGATGAATATGGGAATAAGAAATAATTTCTTTTCATAAGTGCACTGTGCAGCATTTTGATTGCATTTAAGGGTTATATTTAAGCCTTAATCCAGAAAACCATGTACAGTTAAATTGCATGTATAAAATATACATTTTATGCACTCTCAGGCACATTTATAAACACAAAGGTAATCATTATATTAAATTCCTTGGTTCATCTACTTATTGAATCACAAGTGTAAATTAACATATATTCTCCATTTATGAGTGTTTGTGTATACCCATTTTAAGCTGTTGGCCAAAAAGGACTTAGAGATTTAAAAGGAAACGCAGGGGCAGGTTCTTGTCATTCCTCATTGTGGTATGCCAGAACTGACTGACATGCCTCTCTTGCTGAAGACACTACACACCTTGACTAGAAGACGCAGAGAGACCAACCAGAACTGAAGTGGGGTGCTTTCTTCCCTGCTGCCTAAATACCATCCTCCTGAAGGGTGCTGTACAAGCTGCTGGGGAAGCAATATCATCAATAGTCTTGCTCCACTGTGAACCCTTGAATTAATACCATCAACCTTCCAGGCAATACATCTTTATTTGCAGTGACACACTTTTATGAAAACATCTCTTGATACCCAAAGATTTTGAACTTTTGCTGGACCTCACAGTGAAGTGAAGAATAAAAGTCATAAGAAAATGACTTAACATTATGTATTTAGTCAGCTGCCCAGCTTTGACCTTGGCCTAAGTCGGACCTTCCTCTAAAAGAATGTTAGCTACCTCAGGATGCCTTGGATTTCCCATGTGATCTGCTCTAACCTCTAACATAAGTTAATAATGGCTTTGACTTTAGGTTATGAATCCTTCCAGACTCCAGACCCAGAATAGTGCATTTGTATGTGTCTGTGCATGTGTGTGTGTGTGGGGGGGGTAATATTTGCAGAAAGCAGCCAACAGGTTGGAAGCAATTTTATACAACAACAGCAACAAAATAACTACGACAAATGTTGGAAGCAACATGCCGATAATAATTTGATAATATCAGTTGCTTTGTTTTTTTTTTGTTGTTGTTGTTGTTGTTTTGTTTTGTTTTGCTATTCTGGGTCAGCTGGGTTTAGTCAATAACTTCTTTCCTTCTAAAAGTTGGGTAAGAGCTCTGTGATAAAGTAATCCTCACTACTTTCCCATGTCATATTTTCTGTGCTGTTCAAGAAATGCATGAAATTTTCAGGTAAATGGTGGGATCTGGAAAAGATCATCCTGAGTGAGCTATCCCAGAAGCAGAAAGACACACCAAGGTATATACTCACTCATATAGACATATAATATAGGATAAACTTACTACTAAAATCTGTACACCTAAAGAAACTAATCAAGAGGGAGGACTCTTGCTAAAATACTCAATCCCTATCCAGAAAGGCAAAGAGGATGGACATCAGAAGAAGGAGAAAACAGGTAACAAGTCAGAAGACTGACACTGAGGACCTCTGAAAGGCTCTGCCCTGCAGACTATCAATGCAGATGCTGAGACTTATGGGCAACCTTTGGGCAGAGTGCAGGGAATCTTAGGAAAGAAGTGGGAAACAGTAAGATCTGGAGAGGACAGAAACTCCACAAGGAGAGCAAGAAAACCAAAAAAAATCTGAGCACAGGGGTCTTTCCTAAGACTGATACTCCAACCAAGGACTATTCATGGAGATAATCTAGAACCCCTGCACAGATGTAGCCCATGGCAGTTCAGTATTCAAGTGGGTTCCATTGTAATAGGAACAGGGACTGTCTCTGACATGAACTGATGGGCCTGCTCTTTAATTACCTCCCCCTGAGGAAGAAGCAGCATTACCAGGACACAGAAGACAATGCAGCCAGTCCTGATGAGACCTAATTGACTAGGATCAGAAGGAAGGAAAAGAAGACCTCCCTTATCAGTCGACTTGGGGAGAGGCATGCATGCAGAGGGTGAAGGAAGGGAGGGATTGGGATGGGAGGAGGGAGGGAACCACAGGGGGGATACAAAGTGAATAAAGTGTAATTAATAAAGAATTTAAAAAAAAAGAAATGCAGATCAAACCCCAAACCCTTGTTAAGAACAGGCATGACAGCCATCACACACACACACACACACACACACACACACACACACACACACACAC
>NW_026585895.1:16952869-16990739 GCF_907164565.1 Psammomys obesus
CACACACACACACACACACACACACACACACACACACACACACACACACATACAGCATCCACACCACACACAGCCACGCATTCACTTGGGCAACTGATACAGAACAGATCATAAGCACACAACAGGCAGAGATCAGGCAGGGACATAACCACAAAGTGCAGCCAGATGGAAGACAGGAGAAATGGAGAATTCAGATCTGTGCTCACTCTTGGTCGTTCTAATCCAAGAGGAAATTGCTTTATTTTCATTCCTTAGCACATCATTGGTGTATGCACTAGTGTGATAGTAGCACAAGTGTTATGGGGAGATAACTGCTCTCTGAAAGGTATAAGGCCTGCTCTTCAAGAGAGAGTTCACAGCTGGCGATGTAAAACAGACCAAACCTCAGTCTTTTGAGAAACTTAGGCCATGTTGTGGAAACCACTGCCAATGTTTCCTTGAGTAGTCATGCTGGCACGCCTTCTGAATACCCTTTTATATGCCCTGCTCTGAGAAGTAACCAGAAGTCGATTGAATATTTTTTCCAGGAAAACGAACTTCATTTAAGTGCTGATAAAATAGTTTCCCCTGACCTTTAACCTTCTACCTGCCCGCAGTTCTGGGGGGTCTCATGGAAAGCCTTCTTAAAATCATAAAACAACCCATGAGACTAAGAACTACACAGTAAGAATAGCTATGTGAACGGAAAAAAAATTCAGGCAGAAGTTGTGACTACCATGGGCGATCGGCACATTTGAATTTTAAATGATGTAGAGAAGTTGTAATGATGAAAACTTAGGGACAAATTATCTTGGAGTATCTTTAGTGGCCCTCATAACCATTTATTACTCACCTCTGTGTATGGCCTGTCAGTCTCATGGCTGTTGGTAAATACATTCAGCCAGACAAAGAGAGCCCCCAACTTCTTCCAAACAAAGAGCTGAAACACCAACAATGTTCAGAGCCCATGCACGGCATTCAGTTTCCTACTGCGTTGCAACCCACCTGCCTGATGTATACTTGAAAAATGGATCAATGACTTTACCTTTTTGGTCATTACAAAAATCTCATGAAATAGCTGACATACTGAATCATGGAATTTGGGTGAACCTAATTCTGTGTCTCCACATCGTCATCATTTATATTTGGCTACAGAAGGAAATGTCTTTTATCCCAACTGCAGTAAGTGTTATGTTCCTTGTACCAACAGGTGACTGTGAAGTGGGATGGGGCCTGGAAGTCCTAATTCTCTACCTTGGACTTACTGTTTTCTCTAGAAGAAAATTAAGCAGCTGATAATACTTCTTGGGTCTGTCACTTAGCTCTTAATTAAAATTATAACTAATATTTCAAATTGTGTAAAACAATGACCACAAGTGCACATACTCACACACACACACACACACACACACACACACACACACAAACATGCATGCTCATGCGTGCTTCAGCAGACCTTACTTTGTGTAATATTGTTATGAATAGATCTGAGTTACCCGAGTTTAGTTAAATAACCTAGATTCTTTCCTCCAAAGTTCAAATGCCAGCTACCTCTGTATATTACAAGTGAGGGGCTGCTTTAAGTGAAAGTTTATGGTGCTGTGAATATGATCATCACAATCACAGGGCACGGTGGGTGTAGCAACATACGGAAGACATGAGCCCATCATATTATAATGAGCAAGCAGTCCAATACAGTTGATACTTAGTTCTTTGGTGATGTCACTGCAGCTGTTACAGTGTCCACATAAGAGGACAGGAACGACACCACCACCACCGCCTCCCCTAAGATTCCAGTCACCAAGGTCCCTTGACTTACCTACATTTGTTTTCCTGGATTGTAAGGTCCCCTGTATGGATTCTGTAACCCCATTTGATCAGAAGATGTAGGCATATGGTTTAATGGCCTGGGAGGCTCCAGACCGTTTTAAGTAATACCAATGAATTATGGGCTTGCCAAGCTGGACATAGATGGAATCGTTTTTTCTTTGTTTGTTTGTTTTTGTTTTTTGTTTTTTTTTTTTTTTTGTTTTTTTTTTTTTTTTTTTGTTCTGCCAGTTCCTTATCTGAGTGAGCTCACAGTATTCTTGGTCTCTAGATTTGCCCTTTCTGGGCATTTTGTGGGTACAGAACACTATAATTTTATCTTCTTAACATTGGAGTTTATATGGTCATCAGTGCCATATTATGAATTAATTATTTTTGTTATTGAATAATATTCAATTGAATGGTTATATTATATTTCATCTCTCTAGTTACCCATCGATAGACATTGAGGTTATTTAGAAATTTGGGAACTTATGAGAAATGTCACTATGAACACTCTTCAGTTTTGAAAGTCAAACACTTTCAATATTTATGTTTCATAGTAAAATGAACAGGCTGGTTGGGAGGTATCTGTGGGATGGGGGAAGTGTCTGAAAGTCTATAGGGGTGGCCCTAGATGATGTTCCTAGCAGCAGGGATATGCAGGTGGAAGTCACCAGCTCCTGTAATCAGTAGGGATTACCAGTGGAGGGAAGGGCCACCAACCTACCCAAAAAACCTTCAACACCAAATTTGTCCTGCCTGCAAGAAGTGTAGGGATAAAGATGGAGTAGATACTGAGTGAATGACCAATCAATGACTGGTCCCCAACTTGAGACCCATGGGAAGGAGCCAACCCCTGTCACTATTAATGATACTCTGCTATGCTTGCAGACAGGAGCCTAGCATAACTGTCTTCCAAGAGGCTCAGTCCAGCGGATGAGTGAGACAGATGTAGAGACCCAAATAGATGCAGAGACTCAAATAGTAGACAGAGCTCAGGGAGTCTTGTGGAAGAGTAGGAGGAATTGAGGAAGCTAGAGAAGTCATAGACACCACAAGAAGACCTACAGAGTAAACTACCCTGGGCCCATGGGGCTCACAGAGACTGAACCACCAACCAAAGAGCATGCATCTGCTGGACATAGGCTCCCTACACATATGTAGCAAATGTGCAGCTTGGTCTTCATGTGGGTATCCTGCCAATTGGAGTAGGGACTGTCTCTGATTCTGTTTCCTGCTTTTGGATCCCTTTTCCATAGCTGGGCTGCCTTCCCTGGCCTCAGTGGGAAAAGAAGTGCTCAGTCCAGCTGTGACTCAACTTGATGTGCCATTGTGGGTTGATACCCATGGGGGGTACCTCCCCTTCTCTGAGAAAAATGGGGAGGGAGAGGCTGTGCGACCATGGGACTGGGAGGAGGAGAGGGTGAGTGCTGCTATCAGGCTGTAAAGTGATTAAATAAATGAATTAATGAAAAAAATCCATACACATTTTATTTGACAGTAGGCTTATAACATTTTTATCAATATTATGTAAAGGGAAATTTGTACCAGTTTTAGCTACTGATTATTTCACTTGATCTTTATTCAAAGTTTAGAAGTGATTTTGCTATTAACTATTAAGATTACTTTGAATGGTTTAGTTCAAGTACTCTTTTTTATGCCCTGACACAACTTACTTCCTGTGCATACATGCTCATTCTCACATATGCATTTCACTTGTGTGAAAATATATTAGTTGTCTAGAATTATAAGATTACTTTTTGCAATTAAAATATAATGAAAACAAATAATTTTGGGATAATCCATATTATTTATCTATACTTCAATTTAGGAGTCATTCAACACATGTTTAGACTTTGTAGCATTGACTGTGTTTATTTCTTGAGAACATTGACATCTAGACAACAGAGCAAAGAACTGATTGACTGGCATGTAATTCCTATGAACAATTAGAATCAAGGGAGATAGACATATTTTGAGAGATGTAAGAATCTCATGAGATGGTATGCACTCACTTGTAAATAGATGTTAGCCTTATAATACAGGACAGCCATCTATAGACCTAAAGAAGCTAAACACCAAAGAGTACCCTAGGGAGGATGCTTAAATCTCATTCAGAATGGCAAACAGGATAGACACCAGAAGTGTTGCAACAGAGGAAACAGGATGGGAGCCTACTATTGAGGGTCCTCTGAAAGGATCCATCCACAGGGGATCAAAGCAGATGCTGAGACTCAGGGCCAAACTTTGGGCAGAGTGCAGGGAGTCTTATGGAGGAAGAGAGGAGAGGGGTGGTATTAGAAGGACATGGAGGGACAGGAGACCCACAAGGAGACCAACAAAACTAAAAGAGCTGAGCCCAGAGGGTCCTGCAGAGACTGATGTACCAACTGAAGACCATGCATGGAGAGGACCTAGACACCCTGCTCAGATGTGACCAATTTGCAGCTCAGGCTCCATGTGGATCTCTGAGTGAGGGGAGCAGGGACTGCCTCTATCATGAACTCAGTTGAGTGCTCTCTGATCACTCGCCCCTGATGATGGAGAGGAAGAGGATCCAGGCATCCTGATGAGACTTAACAATCTATGGGCAAATGGCAATAGTGGAGAAGTCCCCCTTTCAGTAGACTAGGGGAAGGGCATGAGGGAAAGAGGAAGGGAAGGTAGGGCTGGGGGAGTTGAGGGAGGGGGCTTCAATTGGGATATATAATAAATAAATTGTAAAGAAAAAAATACAATAAAAAAAAGAATCCCATGAGAAGGCCACGGGGGGAAAAATGTGTTCTCTGAATTACAGTCTCTCCTAGAGCTCTGGTACCAAATGCAGTAGCCCAAGCCTTCCTTTCTCAGCACGGCAGTGGATTTAGAGATTATGATTAATCCAGTTCCTTTCCAAAATTAAGGTCATGTTAGCTAGATCAAAGAATAAAAATTTTGATCTATTTTTACAGCTCAGATCCTGATGAATCCCTGTTGAGTCTTGTTTATATCCTTGTTAGCATTCTGAGAGTGGCCAATAGGACTGTTTCTCTTGAAAATTGATTTTTTTTTTAAAGGCAGATGTATTCCTGTACTTTTCTCATGGCAATTTGAGGGATACAGTGTATTTTCAATTTTAGGAGTCTCTAACATGGGTGATATTTGCATTAAGGGCAGAGACAGTACTGTGTGTGTTAGTTTTTAGGTTGGTCTGTGCTGTCCCTTGCTCTATATTACATCATATTTTGTAAAATAATGCTATCTCAGATTATACCTGATTGTGATATTCCACTTTTACAAGCATCTTCCCTTCTTCGTTTTGAGTAAGAGGGAGGACTCTGGACGAGGAGAGATGGGTATATGGCACTATGTATTTGGTACCACCCACAGGGCACAAAATGATATATGGCTTATTCTTAGAAGTATAAAAGATACACCCTTGGAAATTTATTAGAGTTAAATGAGACTGTAAATTCACAAGCTTTATTAAAATCATATCAGGAAAACCAATCAGGTCCAGGAACTTATCAGATGCCCCAAACCAAGGAAAAGAAACAAGTCATTCACGTGGACCCCATGCACACGTGGACACCCAGCACTGTGATGACAATTGTCAGCAGGCACCTGTCTTCTGACCACTCTCTGAATGCATCAAGAGATGTCCTCTAGACTTCAGTTCAGCTTGGTTCCTGCTGTTGATATTCCATACTCAAATGTTGCCAGCTGGTTACGTTTTTGTCTTGCCGGGACTGCTACCCGTTCATCTATTTCTTTTTCCAGACCCACTCCTGGTCCTTTTGCTCTGTCACTGGATCCACTCTGCAACTTTCATCTCACACCTGTGACATGCGCTGTTCCTACTCACGGCAGCATAGCTTCTCCAGCTTCTTGCTTGTTGCTGGGTACAGATCATCATACATCTGCATTGGATTTCCTGCTCTTTGGGATTTCTGAAACCTCTCAAACTCCATTGCGACCCGCTAAACTTTATAGTCACTGTACAATACACACACATGCACACTCACATATGTATACACTATGCAAATAACTAGGCAGACATATAAATATATACACATACATATTCTATGTATATATACGCTTACACACACGCATGCATGCATACCTGCATTCACACACACATGTACACAGTAGGTAAACACATATACGTATATATGCACACATGTGTTTTAATGTGTAATGTGCATTCTGAGAGTTTCTGTCAGTCACTGTGATGGAATAAAAGAACCTGTATTTTTATATCCATAGCTGGGGTTACCAAGGAAAGTTTGAATATCTGGCAAATTGCTCACTGAAACCACCCCACCTTGTGAATTTACTGTTTCTTAGTGTGGAATGACAAAAATGTGTTCCTGTTTGTTTCCGTCTTAGTGCACTCAGTGTAGAGATTTCTTAGCCAGTAACATAATCCATGAGATAGTTTGAATAAAAAAACATCTTTTTACTTCCTTTAGAGTTATACAATTATTTGACACATTTTAATGCTTACAATAATAGTTTAATCTAGCTTAATTTATGGAAATTCTTATACAATATTTAAATACAATTTGGCCCTATACATATTTGTGCAGTAAAACTGAACAGGCCAGGATGAAATTGAGGTCTTCAGCATTTGTTTTAATTGTATAGCGATAAAAGAAGCCATGAGTACATTATCTATTTATTGAAGTCTAGTTATTCTCTAAAATTAAATTTTTATCTAAAATGAGCCATTTAGAACAATGATTGTCTGAAACAGAAAGGCAGAATTAGTGCGAGCATAAATGTTATTCCACATTTTAAATATGCTGGCTGCTTAAAGTTGTGAAAGTCAGACATGAAACCTTTGGAAGGTTATAGCTTATCATGTTATGATTCCTGTGGAGATGCTACTATTAATCTGAAAAAGATTGATGGTGATAAAAATATACTTGGTGTGAAATTTGTACAGTTCTAGTCCTGTTTGTAATAATTTCAAAGTTCTCAGAGATTTTTTTTTCATATCTCTGCAGGGTATTTCTTAAATAATTTAGCTCGTGAACTAAATGCTGTCATATGAAAACATCGGCAGTTCAGATATTATCTAATTTAAAACATGCTACGATTGGAATTTTGTTCAGTTTAAATTCAAAGTGAGTTGCCAAGCGCAAATGATGTTCAGCACCCCTCCCCCCTCCCCCCATTGGATCAGTTTTGGAAGCCCGCCTTCCTAATACATGTACAATTTTCAAAACAAATTAAAAATCTTTTAAACCCCAAAGCAGAAACAAAACTCAGAAGCCTAAGAAGCATACTGTCTCAGAAATACTGAAGGTAGGGTTCGGGGTGTTGGGAGGACCCTGCTCTTTGAGGTTGCAGTCCCCCTGGTCCAGAGAGCCATTCTGAGCTCAGCGTTAAGGTGCTGGACTCCCTCTCCCCAGCAGGGCCTCCTGCTCCCTGCCTGACTTCATCTGGAGAGAATTGATGATCCTAACCACATTTGATATGTGACCTCTGACACAGGTCCCTGCCCGCTCTTCCCTCCCCATGCCTATATGATAGTTAGATACTATGTTTTCGGTCATATGAAAGGAGTGTGCTGTTTAATGCAAATCAAGCATCTTTAAAGTACCTAGTTCCAACCAATTACCTACACCTGTCTTTGGATCCCTCCACCCACTCCCTAAGGGGCATGTAGCGTTTGTTCTCTGGAACTGAAGTTGAACTAGCTCCCGGAATTGGTTCCCGAAATGTTTGGTCTCCATTATGTGCTTGTAGGCTTTTCCAGACATAAACCTTTTTCTCCTGGCCCTCATGACTTCATGGGCTAGTGGGAGACAGTTCTCCAGGCAGGGGGAGAACCATACTGGTAGAATTCTAATATAATAATAATAATAATAATAATAATAATAACAATAATAATAATAATAACAATAATAATCCTATCTTTATTGTATGTGAAATACTGTTTCCTCAAACTCGTTTCCAAAGTATCATTCTTCCACATACTTCTAACTCAAATATATGCTTTCCGAAAAAACAAAAAAGTTTTCATTTGAGTGTGGCAAATGGTCGGTCCACTGTGGCTGGAGTTTGGGAGTTGTAGTAAGAACAGCATCCCTGCTCGCTATGCTGGAAAGGTCCGGATATCAGATTTCATCTCTGGTGCCGCCGCGATTGTTATGCTAGAACCACTAACAGAATTCCAACAAAACCATGAGGAAATAAATGAGCCACAACAACAGCAACAAAACTAAGAGAAGGCAAAGTGGATATACCGGAATTGCCAGCTCCTCCTGCTGAGAGGCCACTCCCTTCATTTGAAATCACCTGTTTCCTTGGTGTGTTTTGCTTATTTAAAAATACAATTCATTTTCTAAAATAACGGAGGGAACAGAGGGTGGTAGCTGTTGTCTTACTGTTCGTTTTCGAGGAAATCATGTGTGAAGACATTCTTGCTTCATAGAATATAGAAACACGGGAACCACAACACCCACAACAAGAAAGTCCTTGGGAAGTAAATGTGTTTCTTAAATATAAGAGAATGCTAACCTGATAAATAACTATACTGCTGTATACCGATAATAACTTATCATAAAAACGCTCCTAGTTGTCTCCCATTACCTCCTAGGGTTGTTGTTATTGTCATTGTTGTTGTTTTATTTCTGTTTGTTCGTGTGACCGTGGAGAGTGTTTTGGTGCAAAGTAGAGAGGAAGCCTCAACTTGTGCTCACGCTTGTGTCAGTGCTGATTATATTGAGTGAGACGCTATGCTCAAAATGCAGGTGGAACTGGCTCAACTAATGGGAAAAGACAAGTCATGGGAATGATCTTTACATTCTCTGCGCATTTGAATAATCAGTGACATCCTGGCTTCAGAATTTATTGGACCACTTTAACCATGATCAAGAGTGCCTTACCATATCATCCCAAACAAGAAATCAAACAAACAAATAAAAATAACCTTTTATTCCAGCATTTGGATTTAAATTATGAAATTCAGTGCTGGACAGTAATTTAGAGAAATTGACTGCAGTGTAAAAATCTGCTTTATTTTTCCATCTTCAAGTCAGTTGAAAAATATTTTAATATAATTTAGATTTGATTCTACAATAGTTCCCTGCAATTATGTTCCTACTAATTAGGGCTTTTATAGTCTGGATTTAATTCAGCTTTCCAACTATTCTCCATCAGGTTTTTATCTCTGAGCTGTCAAAAGGAACAACTCTACTCTATTTTCCCTTGAGTAAAAGTCAGAAACTGCTCCCAAGAATTCACCACAATTAAGCACATGAATGCCAAGGCAGATACTATAATGGAGAGCAAATTAGTTTTGCTGTCAGTGACAAGTACTTGAGATTCTTTGAAGATTCTTCAAATAGTAGAACGACTAGGGAAGGCAATTCAGTGGGTACATAAACATGCAGTACAGGCAGATAGATATAGCTAAGCAAGAATTCTGTTTATACTTCCTTTAGACTTTGGTTTGCGCTTCTACTGTAAGTTATTCAGTGTGAAAACTGGAAATTATTATTGAAAATTTTAGGTGCTGCCACTCTGTCATGTCTGTAGAAGTATTTGTGTGCAATCAGCTACCATTTGTTCTTGGTGCCGTACTCTTTTTCAAATGTGCAATCTGATGTTCAGTTTCTGCTCACTAAAGGACAACATTAGAAAAAGGGGATGGAAGGACGAAAGAACAGATATTTGAGATTGAGTTGATTGCTTTTTTTAATCACACTACATGAATACAATTGTATACCTCTAAGGCCAATGGGCTACTGAAATATTGTAACTATAAAGCACGATGTATAATGCCTGTGTATTAAGTTCAATGATGTTACCTTATGTTCATAGTTTGCCTCTCAGACCAACCGTACATATTGTTTGGTTACTCACCTAGTCTTAGCATCATAACTATGGCATCTGATCCGTTATATTAACTTAATCAGAGCCACTGCTGCACTGCTGCCACGAACAGAGTCCACGTGAATCTAAACAAATGGAACAGGATTCATAAAGCACAACACCACTGAGCCAAAGGCAGTGTAGATAGGGAGAGACATAAACAGGATAATGAAAGAATGTCTAGGTAGGAAAGACATCGACACAGCTACAGCCCCAGCCCTACCACTGCTGTGCCGACCTTGTGGTGTGAGAAACCCCTCTATGGACTACGGTTATCTGCAAAGGGCAAGATCTGTTAACCATTAAAGCACTTCCAGGCCACGGTTCCTTATCACTGGCGCATATCTGAGTCTCATCTGACTCTATTGCAGGAGGTGATTCTGTTTTCCTAGCATTGACCCAGGGGTCTTATATGCCTACAACACAGATGGGTAATGTTCAGAAAAATAAAACAAAATAAAGCCATGTCAATGTGATTGAGGGGCATAGGCTTGGTCTAAAAAATATTCTACTATTTTTTTTAATTCTATTATTCAAGAAAATAATTTGCATTTGTCAATCTTATCTTAGAAACTGACAGACTATGATAAAAAAGATATTCCTTTTAGGTGTCCTTAAAGCAAGTTCTCATTCTATTCCTGACATGATCGGTTAAGTGACTGGAACATGAAGTCATTAGGATATAGAAATATGAAGTTCCATACAAGCATTGTAGTCTACTAAGATAATTGCATGACCTAGAGGCAGTCAGACCTGTGGCCAAATACAGGTAAAGACAGCATTGTAACCTTACTTGCTCTATCTATAAAATGAAGGCAGTTGCTAGGTTGATTTATAAACAATAACATTCCTGAGGCACTTGAAATGGATTTGGCATATCCTCTCCACAATGCTTTTCTCTTTCCAACTCTCGGTATTAATATCTAAGGTTGGAAAATGAATGGTCCATTGTTAGGGTGTTGACTGTGAGACTAGCCCTACATAGTATTTATTAATGACTTCGTTTTAGAATCAAGAATATGGTGCCCAACTTTTTTGATATTAAATTAATCAGAACCACGGCAGGAATGTCTGACATAAATACAGCTCTATATGATTTTGCCCAAATGAAACACAGTTGATTCAGCACAACCCGACGGAACACAGGGCAGTACATGTTCTGAACATAACTTTCTATGACACCATCTTCAGATCAGTCTAAGGTTTTCAGAATGATTGAGAGGAAGTGAGAGAGATTTTTTACATGCTCCCCACCCCTACACATGCACATCACTCCATTACCAGCATTTCACTGAGTATCAGGTTTGTCACATCTGATGAACAAACCATCCCTGTAATCACACGAAGTCTGTCCCTTATAGTGGAATTTGCTCCAGGAATTGAACATTTCATTGCTTTTGACATTTATTCAAAGATGTCATAAATCCATCACTGCCACATCAGATAGACAAGTCCAGAATAGCTTTAAATGTCCTCTTTGCTAATTGTATTCTTTCCTCTATTTTTTCTTTCATTATTTCTCTCCTTCTTTGTTTCCTTTTTCTCTTTCTTCTTTCTTTCTTTTTCTTTCTTTCTCTGTTTCTTCCTCTTTTCCTCTTTCTTTCTTTCTTTTCTTTCTTTCTTTCTTTCTTTCTTTCTTTCTTTCTTTCTCTCTCCTCTCTCTCTTTGTCTCTTTCTTTCCTTTCTTTGGTTGCCAGTGCCCTTTTATCTGTTTCCATAGATTTATTTCTAAAATATTCATTGGTGGAATATGTAACACGTGGGCCTTCCTACACTTAATAATGTGTGTAAGTTGTTTACACATCCTTTCTGATTGATATCTCATTTCCTCTTAAAATTGAAGTACCCTGTTGCTTTTATGTACAGGGCTATCATTTACACAATGAAGCTACAATTTAATTGTCTTCAAAATTTGCAAATGTAAATAAATTTAATATTTTTATAAGAATGCAGAATTTGCTGTGAACAAAACTTTTTAAATTTCTTTCGGTAAAATCCAATAGTGTCAAGAAGTGTACCTTAGAGTAAGAGTATATTAATTTTATCACAAAATCACCAAATGGTGTTAAAAAGCATCTATATTACTTTTCCTTCCCATCAGCAATTTTATTCACAACAGAATTTTGAAAACCACACTTGAGTATGTATAAATGGAAGTGACAAGAAGGAGATTTAAGAAAGAATTTAAGATTTAAGATACTCAATATACCAGAACCACACAGGCACACACACACAAAAAAAGAATCTAAATATCTGTAGGTTTTGGTTGGAATGAAATGTAGCTGATAAAGTCATAATAATATAATTGGTCCCAATAGATGGAAGTGTTTGGAGATGTTATGGAATCTTTAGGAGGTAGAACCTTGTGAGAAGAAAGGCTTCACTGAAGGTAGGTACCGAATGTTGAGCTGAGGGTAGGCTTTGAACTGTTCTCTGGTCTCTATTGCTCCTTCTATATAGCTGAAATGTCAATAGCCTACCTCCCGCTTCTGCTGCCATTACTTTTCCACTCTTGTGGAATCTATTCCAGCTGGACTGCAAGTAGAAATAAACCATTTTCTCCTTTAAATATAACAGCACAATGTCAAACCTAAATGACAAAAAATATATTTTAGTAAATATTGGCTTGCTTTCATTTTGAAGATTAAGATTCTGCTTGAGGGTACACAGAGAGGACCAAATAAGTAGAAGTTATTGATGAATTTATATCAAAGAGACTATGTTGTGGCCAATGCCAATTGACACATCTGCAACACAACCCCTACACTTGCAGCTCAGGGAACATCACAGAAGATGAGTGGAAAGATAGTAAGAGCTGAGGAAGAGGATGTCTGCTTTGAGAATATGTCTGATATAAATGACGAACACACTGGGTTGATGAAATCTCAAAAATATGGCCACCTAAACAAGATCGTCACAGTGTCCATCGAAGCTGACTTGTCCAAGCAGATTGCAGAAATCTCTCAAGGCCCTGCCCCTAAATGAAGAGTTGCATACATGTGATTAATTCCTGCTGAAGGGAGTGATAAGCCTCCTGGTGGGTCAAGGGGTCAGTAGTAGATAGCCTGAAACAAATGCATATCAAAACAGCACAGGATGAGTTCAGTAGGCTGTAATACATACATAATCAGGTATTGTTATGCATATGCTATTGTGTGTGCTCTGCCTGAAGAAGAGGTGATAAATTCAAGAAAGAGTGAGGTGGGCACTAGAGGAGTTGTAGGGAAATAGGAAGGGATTGGAAAGATAAATATACAATTTTCTTATGGGCAGTCATCAATTTTAATTTAAGTGAAAATAAATGTTATTAAAACACTGCTTAAAAGGCTGGTTTTACACCTTTGTTTTCCTTATTAAATACTGTCTAAGTCTGTTAAAAGAAAAGGGGTTTTACATGCAAAATTTAGAGATGCACCTTATGAATATCTGATGAAGGATGCCTTAAAGCTGGATTCTACTGCACTATCCATAATGACAGTAGCCAGAGACAAAAGTCAGAAATGCATTAATGTTACTTAAATCATGATAGCATTCAATATATTTCTTTAAAATATTCATTCTTTTACATATATTTGATAGATTTATTCTTTTTTAATTTTATTTTATTTTATTAATTATACTTTATTCACTTTGTATCCCCCATAAGCCCCTCCCTCCTCCCCCCTGGGACCCACCCTCCCTCCCCCTTTTTCATGCCTCCCCAAGACCACTGATAGTGGAGGTAATCCTCTTCTTCCTTCTGATCTTAGTCTATCAAATCACATCAGGAGTGGCTACATTGTCATCTTCTGTGGCCTGGTAAGGCTGCTCCCCCCTCAGGGGGAGGTGATCAAAGAGCAAGCCAATCAGATTGTGTCAGAGGCAGTCCCTCTTCCCATTATTATGTAACCCACTTGGACACTAAACTACCTTGGGCTACATCTGTGCAAGGGTTCTAGGTTATCTCCATGCCTGGTACTTGGTTGGAGTATGAGTCTCTGGGAAGACCCCTGTGTTCAAATTTTCTGGTTCTGCTGCTCTCCTTGTGGGGTTCCTGTCCTCTCTAGCTCTTACTATTTCCCACTTCTTACATAAGATTCCATGCACTCTGCCCAACAGTTGGCCATAAGTCTCAGAGTCTGCTTTGATAGTCTGCAGGGCAGAGCCTTTCAGAGGCCCTCTGTGGCAGGTTCCTAGGTTGTTTCCTGTTTTCTTCTTTTTCTGATGACCATCCTCTTTGCCTTTTGGCATGGGGATTGAGTGTTTTAGTCAGGGTCCTCTCCCTTGATTAGTTTCTTTAGATGTACAGATTTTAGTAGTTTTATCCTATGGTATATGTCTATATGAGTGAGTATATACCGTGTGTGTCTTTCTGCTTCTTGGACAGCTCACTCACTATGATCCTTTCCAGATCCCACCATTTACCTGCAAATTTCATGATTTCCTTGTTTTTCATTGCTGAGTAATACTCCATTGTGTAGATGTACCACAATTTCTGCATCCATTCTTCAGTTGAGGGGCATCTGGGCTGTTTCCAGCTTCTGGCTATTACAAATAAAGCTGCTACAAACATGGTTGAGCAAATATCTTTATTATGTACTTGAGCCTCTTTCAGATATATGCCTAAGAGTGGTATGGCTGGATCTTGAGGAAGCACTATTCCTAGTTGTCTGAGAAAGTGCTAGATTGCTTTACAGAGTGGCTGTACAAGTTTACATTCCCAACAGCACTGGAGGAGGGTTCCCCTTTCTCCACAGCCTCTCCAGCATGTGTTGTCACTTGAGTTTTTCATCTTGGCCATTCTAATGGGTGTAAGGTGAAATTTCAGAGAAACCCAGAATTGCTAAAACAATCCTCTACAATAAAAGATCTTCTGGAGGTATCTCCATCCCTGATCTTAAGTTGTACTATAGAGCAACAGTTTTAAAAACTGCATGGTACTGGCATAGAAACAGAATGGTGGATCAATGGAACCGAACAGAAGACCCAGAAATAAACCCACACACTAATGGACACCTGATCTTTGACAATGGTGCTGGTCCAACTGGATGTCTACATGTAAAAAAATGAAAATAGATCCATACTTATCACCCTGCACAAAACTGAAGTCCAAGTGGATCAAAGACCTCAACATAAAACCAGACACATAAAATCGGCTAGAAAAAAAAAGTGGGGAATACCCTAGAACTCATTGGTATAGGAGACAACTTCCTGAACAGAACACCAAGAGCATGGGCTCTAAGAGCAACAATCAATAAATGGGACCTCATGAAACTGAAAAGCTTCTGTAAAGCAAAGGACACCATCATCAAAACAAAACGACTACCTACAGATTGGGAAAGAATCTTCACCAACCCTTTATCTGACAGAGGATAAATATCTAGTATATACAAAGAACTAAACAAGCTGAAAAGCAGTAAACCAAGTAATCCAATTAAAAAAATGGTGGACAGAGCTAAACAGAGAAATCTCTGTAGAGGAATATTGAATGGCATAGAAAAACACTTAAAGAAATGCTCAACATCATTACCCATTAGGGAAATGCAAATCAAAACAATAGATTTATTCTTAAGAAAATAATCTATGAAAGATTTAAAATAAACCAGAGGAAACAAAACATGTAAGCCTACTCTTCAGTGTTCTCAGAGTCTCTGGAGATCTTTTCTCTTCCACTGTGAGCCAGTTCAGAGTCTGTAAGCTCTCAATAATTGACAGCAATGAGAGTAATACTTTCCCTCTAAAGATCTAAATTATGTCTAGTAGAATCTGGATTTGTCCTTTGGGTGTTGATCTGTCTGCACCATTTTGCTTTTTATTTAAGTTAATTCAAATGATGTATCTCATTATTGTCTTCGATACTTCAAATTATTTTTGACTTGGCTGTCACATATTTGATAGTCATTAATTAATGAAGATAAATTATGTGACACATGTGACTCTTGTATTTGTATAGGAATCACGATTTTGTTCCTCCTTAAAAATTGTAGATATACGATATGAAAAAACATATTTCTCCACAGTATGTAAAATGATTATATATGTCCCTCAAAATATCTGGGTAGAAGAAGTTCTATTTGGATAAGATATGGAAAGAGGCAAGGGAATTGATGATTTGTTTGATTTATTGTTTAGGGAAGAGTGTTCATATAACAGAAATTCTAAATGAATTCAATGTACCATTTTAAATGTTAACCTTCATTTAATATATATACTAACCATTCATAAATATAACTTTAACCACATAATCCAGAGGTTTGGCTTTTTGTGTAACCTTGTATTTTAAGAGATAAACATGAATTCTACAGTTTGAGGCTGAAGAGATGAGGTGGAGCAGGGACAAGAGGATTTCTCGGGCATGTAGGCCAGCCAGTCTGAAAGTAACAGCGAGGTCCTGTGAGAGTGAGAGACTCAATTTAAGGGTATAAAGTACAGAGCGCTAGAGCAAGGTATCAAATGTCTTCCTGTGGTCTTTTGTGTGCTCTATTTCTATCATTATGTCTATCTCTTTCTCTGTCTCTCTATCTCTCTCACACACACACATTCATACACACTCAATTCTAAAAATTCTACAATTTCACAGTAGAATGATTTTAGCAATTAGTTATTCTTGGGGCATGATTTAAGATTCCTGAAAACAGATCCTTTTAAAACCCATGAAAAGATCTGAGGAAAGGCAGACTAAGGAACCTAAAACCATAAAAAAATAAATAGCTTTCTTGGTAAAACTGTATAAAAGCAACAATCATTGAAAATCCCACTAGATGCGTCTCAGCTCATATAAAGGTGACTTTAATAGGTTCAGTCTGAAGAGGATCGATTCTCAACAGTCTTTTCCAGTCTAAAGAAGATTTGATAAGTGGAATTAATCAAGAAAATTGTCCATTTCATTTAGATTTTCAAATTTTGTTGTGTATAGACTTTTGAAATAAGTCCTAATGATTGTTTGGATTTCCTCAGTGTCTGTAGTTATGTCCCCCTTTTCATTTCTGATTTTGTTGATTTGGAGGGTGTCTCTCTGCCTTTTAGTTAGCTTGACTAAGGGTTTGTCGATCTTTTTGATTTTCTCAAAGAACCAGCTCTTGGTTTCATTGATTCTTTGAATTGTTTTATTTGTTTCTAGTTGGTTGATTTCAGCCCTGAGTTTGATTATTTCCAGCCATCTACTCCTTTTTGGTGTGTCTGCTTCTTCTTTTTCTAGGGTTTTTAAGTGGGCCATTAAGTTGCTTGAATGAGCTGTCTCGAATTTCTTCTTGAAGGCACTTAGGGCTATGAACTTTCCTCTTAGCACCGCTTTCATTGTGTCCCACAAATTTGGGTATGTTGTGTCTTCATTTTCATTGAGTTCTAGGAAGCCTTTAATTTCTTTCTTTATTTCTTCCCTGACGGAGCTGTCATTCAGTAGCAAGTTGTTCAGTTTCCATGTATGTGTAGGCTTTTTGCTATTTCTGTTGTTATTGAGGTCCAGCTTTATTGCATGGTGATCAGACAGAATAAAAGGGATTATTTGGACCAGGTAAATCAATTAAATATTCCTATATCCCCCAAGGAAATAGAAGCAGTCATCAAAAGTCTCCCATCCAAAAAAAGCCCAGGACCTGATGCTTTCAGTGCAGAACTCTACCAGACATTCAAAAAAGAACTAACTCCAATTCTCTTCAAACTATTCCACAAAATAGAAACAGAAGGAACATTACCAAACTCATTCTATGAAGCCATAGTCACCTTGGTACCTAAACCTCACAAAGACACAACAAAAAAAAAGAGAACTTCAGGCCAATCTCCCTTATGAACATTAATGCAAAAATACTCAACAAAATACTCGCAAACAGAATACAAGAAGACATCAAAGATATCATCCACCATGACCAAGTAGTCTTCATCCCAGGTATGCAGGGGTGGTTCAATATACAGAAATCCATCAATGTGATCCACCATATTAACAAACTGAAAGAAAAAAAAAAACACATGATAATCTCCCTAGATTCTGAAAAAGCATTTGACAAAATCCAACATCCATTCATGTTTAAAGTATTGGAGAGATCGGGGATACAAGGCACATATCTAAACATAGTAAAGGCGATATACAGCAAGCCTATAGCCAACATCAAACTGAATGGAGAGAAACTTAAAGCAATCCCACTGAAATCAGAGACAAGACAAGGCTGCCCACTCTCTCCATATCTCTTCAACATAGTGCTGTAAGTCCTTGCTAAAGCAATAAGACAGTTGAAGGAGATCAAGGGGATACAGATGGGAAAGGAAGAAGTCAAATTATCACTATTTGCAGATGATATGATAGTATCCATGAGTGACACCAAAAACTACACCAGGGAACTCCTACAGCTGATAAACACCTTCAGCAAAGTGGCCGGATACAAAATTAACTCAAAAAAAAAAAATCAGTAGCCCTCCTGTATACAAAAGACAAAAGGGCTGAGAAAGAAATTAGGGAAACAACACCCTTCACAATAGTCACAAATGACATAAGGTACCTCGGAGTAACCCTAACCAAGGAAGTCAAAGACTTGTATGAAAAAAATTTCAAGTCTCTGAAGAAAGAATTAGAAGAAGATATGAGAAGATGGAAAGATCTCCCATGCTCATGGCTTGGCAGGATTAACATAGTAAAAATGGACATCTTACCAAAAGCAATCTACAGATTCAATGCAATTCCCATCGAATTACCAAAACAATTCTTTACAGACCTGGAAAGAAAAATTCTCAACTTCATATGGAATAACAAGAAACCCAGAATTGCTAAAACAATCCTCTACAATAAAAGATCTTCTGGAGGTATCTCCATCCCTGATCTTAAGTTGTACTATAGAGCAACAGTTTTAAAAACTGCATGGTACTGGCATAGAAACAGAATGGTGGATCAATGGAACCGAACAGAAGACCCAGAAATAAACCCACACACTTATGGACACCTGATCTTTGACAAAGATGCCAAAACCATACAATGGAAAAAAGATAGCATCTTCAACAAATGGTGCTGGTCCAACTGGATGTCTACATGTAGAAAAATGAAAATAGATCCATACTTATCACCCTGCACAAAACTGAAGTCCAAGTGGATCAAAGACCTCAACATAAAACCAGACACATAAAATCGGCTAGAAAAAAAAAGTGGGGAATACCCTAGAACTCATTGGTACAGGAGACAACTTCCTGAACAGAACACCAAGAGCATGGGCTCTAAGAGCAACAATCAATAAATGGGACCTCATGAAACTGAAAAGCTTCTGTAAAGCAAAGGACACCATCATCAAAACAAAACGACTGCCTACAGATTGGGAAAGAATCTTCACCAACCCTTTATCTGACAGAGGACTCATATCCAGTATATATAAAGAACTAAACAAGCTGAAAAGCAGCAAACCAAGTAATCCAATAAAAATGGGGAAAAGAGCTAAACAGAGAATTCTCAATAGAGCAATATTGAATGGCAGAGAAGCACTTAAAGAAATGCTCAACATCATTACCCATTAGGGAAATGCAAATCAAAACAACCCTGAGATTTCATCTTACACCCATTAGAATGGCCAAGATCAAAAACTCAAGGGACAACACATGCTGGAGAGGTTGTGTAGAAAGGGGAACCTTCCTCCACTGCTGGTGGGAATGTAAACTTGTACAACCACTGTGGAAATCAATCTTGCGCTTTCTCAGACAACTAGGAATAGCGCTGCCTCAAGATCCAGCCATACCACTCCTAGGCATATATCCAAAAGAGGCTCAAGTACACAAAAAGGATATTTGCTCAACCATGTTTGTAGCAGCTTTATTTGTAATAGCCAGAAGCTGGAAACAACCCAGATGCTCCTCAACTGAAGAATGGATGCAGAAATTGTGGTACATCTATACAATGGAATATTACTCAGCAATGAAAAATAAGGAAATCATGAAATTTGAAGGTAAATGGTGGAACCTGGAAAGGATCATAGTGAGTGAGTTGTCCCAGAAGCAAAAAGACACAAACGGTATATACTCACTCATATAGACATACAACAAAGGACAAACCCACTAAAATCTATGCATCTAAAGAAACCAAGCAAGAGAGAGGACTCTAACTAAAATGTTCAATCCCCACCTGAAAGGCAAAGAGGATGGACATCAGAAGAAGAAGAAAACTTGAAACAACCTAGAAACCTGCTACAGAGGGCCTCTGAAAGCCAGAAGAAGAAAACAGGAAACAAACTAGGAACCTACCACAGAGGGCCTCTGAAAGCCCTCTGCCCTGCAGAGTATCATAGCAGATGCTGAGCCTGATGGCCAACTGATGGGCAGAGTGAATGTAATTTTATGTAAGAAGTGGGAAATAGTAAGAGCTGGAGAGGATAGGAACTCCACAAGGAGAGCAACAGAACAAGAAAATTTGAACACAGGGAACTTCCCAGAGACTCATACTCCAACCAAGGTCTATTCATGGAGATAACCTAGAACCCCTGCACAGATGTAGCCCATGGCAGGTCAGTGTCCAAGTGGGTTACATAGTAATGGGAAGTGGGACTGCCTCTGACATAATCTGATTGGCCTGCTCATTGATCACCTCCCCCTGAGGGGGAGCAGCCTTACCAGGCCACAGAAGAGGACAATGCAGCCACTTTTGAGGAGAACTGATATACTAAGATCAGAAAGGAAAGGAGAACCTCCCCTATCAGTGGACTTGGGGAGTGGCATTCATGCAGAAATGAGAGGGAGGGTGCGATTGGGAGGGGATGAAGGAGGGGCTTATGGGGGATACAAAATGAATAAAGTGTAATTAATAAAAAATATATAAAAGTTAAAAAAAAAAGAAGATATCTTCAGGGCTGGCTGCAAAGTCCTCCTCTGTGGCCTAACAGACTGCTCCTCCCCAGGGGGAGGGGAGGGGTGGGAGGTCAAACAGCCTGCCCTTGAGATCCTGTTAGAAATAGTCCGTGTTCCCCTTACTTTGGGAAACTACTTGGTTACTGAGCTACCACGGGCCAAGCAGAAGTTCTAGGTTATATCCATAGATGGTCCTTGGTTGAGTGTCAGTCTCAGAAAAGACCCTGTGCCTGGATATATTTGGTCCTTGTAGAGCTCCTATCCTTTCCATATCATACTAACTTCCCTTCTTTCATATGATTCCCTGCACTCTGCCGAGGGTTTGGTTATGAGTCTTAGTGTCTGCTTTGAAACACTGCTAGGTAGAGTCTTTCAGAGCCCTGAAGATACCTGATAAAACAGGGTCAAATGAAAGGGGAGGAGGTCCTCCCCTATCAGTGGACTTGGAAAGGGGCAGGGAGGAGACCAGGGAGGGAGTGTGGGGTTAGGGAGGGAATGAGGGAGCGGGATACAGCTGGGACACAGAGTCAACAAAATGTAACTAAAAAGAAAAATTAAATTTAAAAAAATTAAATTAAATTAAAAAAAAAGATCTTATCTCAATTTTATTGATGCTTTTTGAATCAATTACAATTCTGTGTTTTTGTACGTGATTGCCGATTTTTACTGTTTCTGCTTATTATAAAGAATGTATTCATGAAAACAAACAAATAAAAAAATTAAACATTTAAAAAAAAAGAAGATTTGTGCTGTGTTATTCCTCTAGTGACTCTGAGGTGATGGGAATCTGGGGGTGATAAGCACACTGAATGTTGCCAGACCTGGCATTGTAATTTGCTGCCTTGTTCCGTATCACCTCAAAATAAATGGTGCCCCTTAAACTGTGGTTATTTTTATGGATCCTGTCAAAGGTTCCATAAATGAGAACTCTTCACCCTTTTTTTATTATTATTCATGAAATTCTTAGGATAACAATGACTATTCTCTATGTTCTCTTGTCCTAAATATCCTCAAAAGATACTCTTCTTGTATTTCACCACGTGGTTTCATTCCTGGAAAAGCAGACAGTAGAAATAAAAAAAAAAAAAAAAATGGAATATTTTGTCCTGCCTTTCCAGCAGTTTTCGGTACTGTTTCACGCAGTAAGTTACTATACTCCAAAGTTTGGGAACTGACCATATTGGCTTAGATATGAGCAATGAGTACGCTTCCTAAGATCAATAACCCAAGACTGAGAGAAGATGGGTTTCTTAGTAGAAGGGCCATGTGAGCAGATCCTAGAGAAACAGAGATGAAAGAGAGCCCAGCCCTGTGTTTTCGGTTGCAATCCCCACAAGAATCTGGGATTGACCATAGCACCCCAAAGCCTCTGAGTTACTCTTGCCTACAGGCTTACTGCGTGCTCTCTACAGTGAAGCTGCCTGAAGTCAAATCCAGGCTCTGCTGCTTATCGTGTGTGTCTGATTTGTTTTCCGAATAAATTATTTCGTTTGTTTCACTTTGCGACACGTTTTTGCAGCTCAGAGTGTACCCACATCTACCTCCAAAGCTGGGAGTCCAACTTTGTGGCCCTACAACCAGCTCCAATGAACATATGTCTGACTCCATTTTCTTGACTAAAAGGGAAGAATAATGAACATAGTAATAATGCCTTAGTCATAGAGATTTTGCGAAGATAAAATGATTGAAAACATGCAAGGAAATTAAAACCACATGTAGAAGATATGAATTACATCCCGAAATGTTAATATTATGTATTTTAGTTACAGGAATACATGTACATTCACAGAATATTGTTCTTTTTTCTTTAGTTTCAATTTTATTTATTATTTATTTATTATTACAATTTATTCACTTTGTATCTGGCTGTAGCTCCCTCCCAGTCCCACCCACCCTAGCTCATTTCCCTTTTGCTCCTCCCCAGTCCACTAATAGGAGAGGTCCTCCTCCCCTTTTATTTGACCCTATCCTATCACTTTTCATTAGGACTGGTTGCATCATCTTCCTTTGTGGCCTGGCAAGGTTGCACCATCCAGGGTTAGCTGATCAAAGAGCCAGCCACTGAGTTCATGTCAGAGATAGCTCCTGCCCCCCTTACTAAGGAACCCCCTGGGAAACTGAGCAGCCTATGGGCTTCCTCTGAGCAGGAGTTCTAGGTATTCTCCATGCATGGTCCTTGGTCAGAATGGCAAATAGGATAGACATGGGAAGTAAAGTAGGAGAAGACATAGAACAGGACAGTAGCTTTCCACAGGGGGGCATCTGAAAGACTCTACCACAGTATTGAAGGAGATACTGAGACACAGCCAAACTTTGTGCAGAGTGCAGGAAAGCTTATAGAAGAAGAGGGCAATAGAAAGACCTGAGAGGACAGAGGACAGGAACTCCACAAGAGACTAACAGAGCAAAAAAAAAAAAAAATGTTCTTACATTAGGGTTTTGGTTATGATATGAAATGTACATAGTTGTGTTTATTAAAGTCATTTATAATTCCTTCCTAATACATGTATAAAAATTCCCACTTTTCTCCTCAGAAGTGTAAGCTTTTGGAAGAAATACAGCACGGTGACTATGCCAGGATAAAGGTGCTTGTAGTGTCATCTACTTTCACCTGAAGGACATGAAGCTACCTTAGATTCCTTCATCAGTACCCCAAGTAGGCTTTTAGTACACAATCTATGCATAAGAAGCCGTGATTTTCTTTGACGATTTGACCCAGTGAACACAAAATAATTGATTTTTCTTTTGATAATAAAAGTTAATGGACTAAAAATGATGTAAAAACATGTTTTGAATGAAATAATCATTAGGAGTACACTGCGTTTTAAAGTAAAATGCAAACATAAACACACTGAAATCAACAAATGGGAGTCAAGTAAGAAATCAATAAAAATAAAAGCTGCTATTAATTTTTAAAAAGAAATATTTTTTTTTTACTCATACTCCAACCAAGGACTATTCATGGAGATAACCTAGAACCCCTGCACAGATGTAGCCCATGGCAGTTCAGTGTCCAAGTGGGTTACATAGTAAGGGGAAGAGGGACTGCCTCTGACATAATCTGATTGGCCTGCTCTTTGGTCACCTCCCCCTGAGGGGGGAGCAGCACTACCAGGCCACAGAAGATGACAATGCAGCCACTTTTGAGGAGAACTGATAGACTAAGATCAGAAAGGAAAGGAGAACCTCCCCTATCAGTGGACTTGGGGAGGGGCATGTATGCAGAAACGGGAGGGAGGGTGGGTTCGGGAGGGGAGGAGGGAGGGGCTTATGGGGGGATACAAAATGAATAAAGTATAATTAATAAAAAATTTAAAAAAAGTTTAAAAAAAGAAATATTTTTTTATTCTACTAACCAGGGACCAGAGAGACTTGTGGAGACTGAAGCACCAACCTAGGATCCTGTATGGACTGGAGGTAGGCCCTCCTACACAGATGTAGCTGATGGGCAATTCGGTCTTCATGTGGGTCTCTTAGTACGGGGAGTGGGGGCTGTCTCTGACATGGACTCTGTGGCCTGCTTTCCTCACCAGGCCAGAGGTGAAGAAGATGTACTCAGTCCTCATGCAACTTGATGTATGCTAGGGCGGGTTGGTGCAGGAAGCTCCCCTTTTCTGAGGAGTAGGAGAGGGAGAATATGGGGAAGAGGGAAGGAGGGTGAGACTGGGAGGAGAGGACAGAGGGGTCTATGATTGGGATGTAAAGGGAATAAATAAATAGATATAAAAAGAAAATTTGTGTATCTGTAAAATATATATTAAGAGTCAATTAAATTCAACCTGCATTGCAGAAAGTCTTTTTTTTTTTTTTTAATTCAGAGGGTGAAAGTTAGAGACTGCCAACATTCATAGTTCACTTCTCATTATTTGCCATTTCAGCTAATTATATGCATCAGGACCTTTATTTTGTGAAGATGTCTGCTGAGAAGTGCTTTTAAACTGGATGTGACTGAACTGGACAAGAAAACAAACCCATTGTGAAGAAGGAGTCTGTACACCAGAGAAAAACAAAAAGCTGCAGATTCCACCAGTTGCCCCCCCCCCCCAACACAAATAAGCCAATGGAGACAGGGACAAAATGGAGAAACTCAAATGAAAGGCTTTCTAAAGATATAATTTGAGTTCCTTCCTTACAAGACAAGAAGAGTTCAGAGTGGCCTGGCTGAAGCCAGTCATTTTCCCACCTGCCTGTCATTATGATGTGAGACGAGCAGGTAGGTGGCATTCCACCCATACTAACATGGACTACAGTAGAAAGGAATCGTCTGGTATATGAAGACAAAAGTTATACAAATACTAGTCATCAAATGATGCTTTCATGGTCCTACAGATAAAGCAGGACTTCCAAAGAGCAATGAATCAGGTGCCAAAGGAATCCTCTTCACAGAAAAAGAAAGAAGCACAGAGAACACAACCGTTTGGTGAAATTTTCTCTAACAAATCAATAAAAACCTTTATATATATACACACACACACATACTATTACTAATACAACAGTCAAGCTTTAGAGTAGAGTTAGGCTTCATTTTATTATCTCCTCCAATGCATACTGAAGAGAAAGTGTGTCTGAACAACAAAGAAATTAAAGTTTCTTAAAGAAATATAACAATGGAGTTAGTAATTGTCCTATTTGATTATTATTTATTTGTGTTTAACAGTATTCAAATCAAATCAAATAGGATCAGGACTTAATGTTATTCACCCTCCCTTAAAAATTATTCTCGATGATTCATCTATATTTTGATATTTTTTTTATTATTAACAACAAGAGACGTCATTTGAGAATTAAAATATACTTGGTAATATTTTAATGTCGTTAATTACTTTTAGCACTTATACCAACAATTTAGTTGTTGCAGTAGAACTTAAAATTCAACACAGTTCCTCTGCAAGGCTTTTGTTTGGAAGTTAAAAATACCGACACCAATATTTCTTGGTTAATATAAATATGTACAAAAAGGAGCTTTTCGATGAAAAGATCATGGCTTGAAAATGATCATTTAAGCACTTTCTGCCTTCTCTTAGGAGCCATTTATCAGTAATAGTTTATGAAATATGCATAATCATAATGGTCTTTAAATAATAAATGGATGTTGATGCTTGTGGTTGAATTTTACAGTATTTTGTGGGAAGAACAAAATGTTCAGTCTTTGATTTCAAGGCCAGTTGGAGTGCTGGTTCTTGCAATAAGTCTGTGTCCTTGGACCACCTACTACTGAGAAAGATCTCACCTGTTTATAAATGACTGGGGATTTTTTATTTGTTAGTCTTTTTTTCCTGAAAATAATCGAGAAAACAACAACTGAACAACACTGCACACATTCCAGAGCTGCAAAAATTTATTAAAGCGCCATTGCTTGGAGTGGGACATAACTGATGTAGCAAATCATCATGATTCCTTTCTTCAGTTTGTGTAGAGTATTGGCTCTGGCTGGTCATTTTGAAAATACACTTTTTTAATTTAAAAAAACATATTTATGTGTGTCTGTGTGTCTGTGTGTCTCTGTATGTTCATGAGAGTGCAAGTGCCACAGAAAATAGAAATGTAGCCTTCTCCAGGAGCTAGGGCAGCAGGCAGTTGGACATTGCCTTTTGTAAGATGCTGGGAACTAAATTTGGGTCTTCTGCAAGAGCAGGATGTATTTGTAAATTCTGAGCCATGTCTCTTGTCATATTGTTTATTTTATTCAGTATAATACTTATAGTTGGATACAAGAGACACATACAAAACATCCATAAAAATATAAAATTGAAAATATCAAAACTATCAGACTCAGAATCAGACACTAATAGCAATTACATTTTGACACTTTGATACATTCCATTTTTATCTCTTAGTGTATCTAGCTCTCTTGCTATGTCTTTGTCTGTCTATCTATCTATGTATCTATCTATCTATCTACCTCTACACGGGTTTATTAACTTACTTTACAAAGAAAAATATTTTTCAGATGTGAGACCACACTGAATTATTTTTCTGACAGAGGGCTAACATCCAGAATATATAAAGAACTCAAGAAGGTAAATAGAAACAAATCAAGTAATCCAAATTAAAAACTGGGGTACAGAGCTAAACAGAGAATTCTCAATAGAGGAATAATGAATGGCAGAGTATCTGTCTAAGAAAAGACTCCTATGCCCAGATTTTTTTGTTCTGTTGGTCTGCTTGTGGAGCTCGTGTTCCCTCCAAGTCTTTCATCTCCCGCTTCTTTCAAAAGATTCCCTGCACTCTGCCCAAAGTTTGGCTATGAGTCTCAGCATCTGCTTTGATACACTGGTGGGTAAAGTCTTTCAGAGGCCCTGTTTTCTTCTAACAGATTTACTGTGTCTGCTTTTATGTTGAGGTCTTTGATCCACTTGGAATATAGCTAAGATTTCACCTTACACCCATCAGAATGGCTAAGATCAAAAACTCAAGTGACAACACATGCTGGAGAGGATGTGGAGAAAGGGGAACCTTTCTCCATTTTTGGTGGGAATGTAAACCTGTACAACCACTTTGGAAATTAATTGGTGCTCTCTCAGGAATTTAGGAATAGTGCTACTTCAAGATCCAGCTAGGCATATATTCAAAATATGCTCAATTACACAACAAAGACATTTACCCAACCATGTTCATAGCAGCTTTATTCTTAATAGCCTGAATCTGGACACAACACAGATGTCCCTTAACTGAGGAGTGGTGCATTTTGTGGTATAAATTGTGGTACATTTACACAGTGTAATAGTACTCAGCAATAAAAAACAAGGAAATCATGAAATTTGCATGCAAATGGTGGGAACTAGAAAAGATCATCCTGAGTGAGGTATCCCAGAAGCAGAAAGACACACATGGTATACACGCACTTATAAGTGGATATTAGACATATAATATAGGATAAACATACTAAAATCTGCACACCCGAAGAAGTTAAGCAAGAAGGAGGATCCTGGGTAAGATGATCAATCCTCATTCAGAAAGGCAAATGAGATGGACATTGAAAGAGGGAGAAAACAGGGAACAGGACAGAGGCCACAGAGGGCCTCTGAAAGACTCTACCCAGCAGGATATTGAAGCAGAGGCTTGACTCATAGCCAAAATTTGGACAGAGTGAAGGAATCTTGTGAAATAAGGGGGAGATGAAAGACCTGGAGGGGACAGGAGCTCCACAAGGAGAGTAAGAGAACCCAAAATTCTGGGCCCAAGGGTCTTTGCTGAGACTGATTCTCCAACCAAAGACCTTTCATGGAGATAACCTAGAACCCCTGCACAGATGTAGCCCATGTCAGTTCAGTGTCCAAGTGGTTGTCCTAGTAAGGGGAATAGGGACTGTCTCTAACATTAACTCAGTGGCTGGCTCTTTGAAACCTCTCCCTGAGTGGGAAGCAACCTTACCAGTCCACAGAGGAAGACAATACAGCCAGTCCTGATGAGACCTGATAGGCTAGGGTCAAATGGAAGGGCAGGAGGAACTCCACCATCAGTGTACTGGGGGAGGTGCATGGGAGGAGAAGAGGGAAGGAAGGTGGGGTTGGGAGGGGACAAGACTGCTGGGATACAAAGTGAATAAAGTGCAATAAAGAAAAAATAAATTAATTTTAAAATATTATTATTATTATTTACAATTTATTCATTTTTTTATCCATGATGTAGCACCCTCCCTTATTTCCTCCTAGTCCCAACCTATCTCTCTCTTCCCCCATGTCTCTTCCTTATTCTACTGATAGGGGAGGTCATCCTCTCTTACTATAAGACTCTAGACTATCAGGTCTCTTCATGACTCTATTGGTCCTCTTTCTCTGTAGGCTAGGAAGGCCACCCCATCAGGGGGAGGTGATCAAAGAGCAGGCAATTGAGTTCATGCCAGAGATTGCCCCTGCTTCACTCATTAGGGAACCCCCAGGGATACTGAACTGCCCATGGGCTGCATCTGAGCAGGGGTCTAGGTCCTCTCCATGCATAGTCTTTAGTTGATTCGTCAGTCTATGCAGGAACCCTTGGCTCAGATATTTTTTGCTCTGTTGCTCTCCTTGTGGAGCTCCTGTTCCTTCCAGGTCTTTCTATCTCCCACCCCTTCCATAAAATTCCTTGCACTCTGCCCAAACTTGACTATGAGTCTTAGCATCTGCTTTGATACCTCACTGGGTTAAGTCATTCAGAGGCCCTCTGTGGTAGGCTTCTGTCCTGTTTCCTGTCTTTTCCTACTTCTGATGTCTATCGCATTTGCCCTTCTGAATGAGGATTGAGCATCTTCCTTAGGGTCTTCCTTGTTCTTTAGCTTCTTTGGGAGTATAGAGGTTAGTCTGTTTATCCTTTATGGCTAATATCCACACTATAATATCCACAATATAAGTAAGTATATACCTGTGTGTCTTTCTGCTTCTGGGTTACCTCATCTGGATGATCTTTTCTAGTTTCCACCATTTGCCTGCAAATTTCATGATTTCCTTGTTTTTAATTGCTGAGTAGTATTCCACTGTGTAAATGTGCCACAATTTCTGTGGCCATTCTTCGGCACATGTTATTTTTATCACACCACAAACTCAGTTCCTTACAGGACAATTATTGCTACCATTGTTAACACACATCCATATGTTTCATAATGTTAAACATTGATTAGCAGAATCATAGTTTCTGTTTAACTACAAAATGGACTTCCTCTTGAAAAATAGCACACCATTTAATTCTTTGATGGAAATATCTTTAAACACACATTAGCTTGGGACAGAATTATTTATTATCCTTTATTTGACAAATACTGACTTTTAAAATATCTTCCCATTAATTGGGAATTTGAAGAGTAAGAACCCCGTAGGGTATGACTGTAAGTGACAAACCTGGAAACATAAAGAAAAAAAATATCGTTGACATTTTCCTTGTGAGCTTTCAGATTTCATTTTTAATTTGCTAGGCAATTATTTAAAAAAAACATCAGTTTAAAGAATCTCAAATTTCCTATCTCTAGTGTCTGTAGGATGGAGTCTGGACACAGCTTATCCAGTTTTTATACTTCAGAGTCTCACTGAGGTGTTACCAGGATTTCATGGCAGGTATGGATGGGAAAAAGATTAAATCCCAAGCTCCTTTATGCCATCTGTACAACTCATTTTCTTTCGGCAAGGGAGTAGAGGTTTACATTTTTGCTGAAGGCTATCCTGAGCTCTCTGATATTGTCTCCTACTACATGGTCCTCTTCATAAGATGGCTCAATTTGTGGTAACTTACTTCTTCAAAGCAAGAAGGAGAGAGTTTTCACAAGACAGTTTCATATAAAATATAACATGATCATGGTACTAGCATACTTCAGTTTTATACACTGTTCCATAGGTACACTCTGGTCTCAACCTCAGTAAAAGCCTTGAAGCTTTTAAGGTGGAATCATTGGAGGAGCTTAGATTCTACACAAAAACTCTTATGGGTTTCAGATGGTGATAATTAAATTGTTATGTTCCTCATTTTTAAATGTAAGTATTTTCATAATTAAGAAATGGACTGTAATATTTAAAGCAAAAGTGAGATAAAAACAAAATAATTACAGTGTACCATCCTAAATAACCTTAAAAATCAGACAAGTGTGAATAATGTTAATTACCTGCTAGATGTCTGTATTAAAAATACAACCTGGTCATCAAAGAAAAATTAAAATACTCGAATAACTAGAATTCTTTCAAGTAAAAGAATAATGTGTCGTTGTCAATTTTAGGTTGTGATTCAGTTTAACTGAGTTCAATTCAGTTTCCAGAATGTATTTGTTTGTGTGTCTGGGGCAGAGAACGTGTGTGTTCACTAGGTAAAACTTAACAAGCAGATCTTGAAAAAGAGGAATTCAGATGAGAAACTCACCAGATTTATGAATAGAGAGTAGTATTTGTCAAAAATGGATAAACAGGCCAAAGTCACAAAATGGCCCGTGCAGAAATATGTCCGCATATAGAGGGTATCTCACACAACAAGTCTACCATGATAAGGAGCACATGACAAAGCAGGGTCAGTCTTTCAAACACTGGTGCTGAGGTACATAGTTTACTGCAGGGGAGAAATCTAGACACTTATCTCATACTACAAATAGAAATTATTTCAGATTGAATCATGGCATTAAGTTTCTAGGGAAATTGTAGTCATATTTTGTCATATTAGAGCTGGTTAATATTCCTTATGTTAAACACTTATATAAATTTTATAAATCAATTTTATTTAAATAAATCATTTTTGATAACAGGAAATGTATTATTAATTATCATATATTCATAAAAGTCTGTATAAAACATTGTAGTAGGCTTGTGAAACTTTAAGTAAAGTAAAAAAAAAAAACTAATGCAGTGCAATGCCAACAAGAAAACGAGTAAACAATTATGTCATACTTACAAAACTACATTCTACTCAGTGGTCAAAACATAAAGAGCAAGGTTTTGTGTGGCAAGGTTTTGTAAAAAGTTCAAAAACATATTGAGGAAAAAAAATCCAGATATGAAAGTATATATATGTAGCATCTCTCCATGTATATAAACTTATAGTCCCCGAAAATAAATCTATTGTGCTAAAAGGCAGGAAGGTAATACCTCTGAGAAATGTGTGATTATCTAAAATTAGGTTCTTTCTTATTCTGTGATCCTTAATACTGTTCCTCATGTTGTGATGACACCAGCCATAAAATTATTTTTGTTGCTACTTCATAAATGTAATTCTGCTACTGTTATGAATCATAACATAAATATTTGTGTTTTCTGGTGATCTATGGTGACTCCTTTGAATGGGTTATTCTAACCCCACCCCAAAAGATATCTTGACCCACATGTTGAGAGCTCCTGGTATATGAAGTATCATGAGGAAAGATATTAAGGTAAATTTTGAGCTTAATTTGTTCTCAAAATAGGAGGATAAGTATATAAATATGTAAATCTCAACTGAGCTGTTCACTTGAAACTTGTATGTGTCAGTGTATGTAAATTAAGCAATTTAATTCAAGAACCTGTCTCACGTGTCATTGCTTGGTTGGTTAAAGACTTAGTCTTTATGGTAGTGTTCAATCTCGTTTGACTTAAACTATTCTCATTTTCATTGTTCCAATGTCATCTTTGTTAGTCTCCAGATAATTTTTAAACTGTGGCATTCCTCACTGAGTTTGTGACATTATGATATGATCCGCCTGTCCTGACAAAGACGTGCTGCATTGTATTGGGATACTGCTCAACCCACTCTGTATTCTAGAATTAGCAATCACTTATCCTATTTTCTGTGCTGAGGATCCAAGAAATTAGAGAAGCAAGAACTTAGGCAACACTTTACCGGAGGCCTGCTATTACCAAGAACAACCAGGTACCTTTCTGCATATCCTGTTTGCCAAGTCCCCTACAGCACACCAAAGAGTGGCAAACTGATCCTGTCCCCTGTGCTCCATTTTCTGCCTGCTTTCCCAGAGGAGGCTTGTAGACCAGGGATGACCAGGTAAGATCCCACCCTAAGCCCTTGCCTACCAAGTCCTTTGAAAGCCCACCCAACAGCCTTCAGCTGCACCCCATGCCCTGGACTTTTTCAGGCCCATAAGAGTGCTTGCTTTCCTGAGACTACCAGGGACCCCAGACCACACTGGTACTAGAGAACTCAGAGGCAATGTTAACACCCAAAACCAAGAGTCCATGCAGGCCACAAAAATCCCAGAGGAGGAACCCTACTGAACCTGAAGTGTCACAAGAAGTCCATTCAGGACAGAAGATAGGAAATAGAAACCAAGGGGGAAAAACATCCATCTAACAAAGACAAACTCAGAAATCAGCACCTAAACCTATAACAACCATAAAACCCAGATAGGTAAATGCCAGCACAAGAACAAAATCAACAAGAACCAGGGCAATATGGCACCGCCGGAGCCCCGATTTCCCACTACAGCATGCCCTGGATACCCAGACACAGCTGAAGCACAAGCAAATGACCTTAAATTCAATCTTGTGATGATGCTACCATCTTTAAGGTGGAAATTTAAGGAGGTCTATAAGGAGGAAATTAATAAATCTCTTTAAAAATACAGAGAAATGCAAGCAAACGTGAAAAAAAATGAATAAAACTAAAAGAACTTCTGGAGGAACCAACACCCCTGATTTCAAGCTGTACTACAGAGCAGTGGTAATAAAAACCACAAACTCGTTTTACTGTTTTAATGGTTTTTTTGCTCTGCCCCCAATAAAAGAAGATAAAATTTGATATGCTGAGGATGCTGGATAAGCATGGGAGGCCTCCCCTTTTCTGTGAAGGGGGGGTGAAGGGAGAGAGAGTGAGGGATTGGAAGGAGAGGAGGGAGGGATGCTCTGATGGGATGTAAGTGTAAAAATACTCAATAATAATAATAAAATAAACAGGCAAACAATACATTGTGAATCAGCTACTGTCAGCACAAACTTACATGTGCAACCCATCTCAACACAGCTCTTTTCAGCAGTGCTGCTCTGAAACAATACCTTCTCATTGTAAGGTTGGCAGTAGGTGAGAAGAGGAGATAGTGACAGAAAAGAAGCAGGCCACAGAGGAGGACATGGCAGCCAGTCCTGGAGATACCTGATAAGCTAGAGTCAGATGGAAGGGGAGGAGAACCTCAACTAACAGTGGACTTGGAAAGGGACAGGGAGGAGATGAGGGAGGGAGGGTGGGATTGGGAGAGAATGAGGGAGGGGCTACGGCTGGGATACAAAGTAAACAACCTGTGATTAATATAAAAATAAAATTAAAATTAAAAAAGCACATTAAAAAAAAAAAGCCAGAAGAGTTCCAATGGCAATTTTTGGCATCCTCCGTTCAGAGGAAAACTGACTTTTAAAGCTTAAATGCACCACTGATATTGTTAATAAATTATGTAAATGCCACTCAGGAAAAATGTCCACCTACATGTGTGTATATTACTTTTTCTTTGTTTTTGTTGCAAAAATGGTCTGTCCAAACAACTAAACAGGCATACAAAGTTACACAAATATAATTTTTACCTTGAAATTGTTTTATTCTGGAAATATTTAATAACTTTGTGGCATGTATAATGTATTTTCTATGTGGTTACTGAAATACATGTATTATAAATGGAAGTTTAAGATGTCTCAATTTGATTTCTGCCCTAGTAGTAGTGTATGTGGCAGAACATGGGCTATGTCTGTCAGAAATAGGTCCTTTATTATCAAAACTCTGATAAGATATGATAAACATAATGAAATCTATACACCTAAAGATGATAAACAAGAAAGGGGACCCGGGGTAAGAATATCAATCCTCACTTAGAAAGACAAATGGGACGTGGGAGAAAACAAGTAACAGGACAGGAGCCTACCACAGAGGGCCTCTGAAAGACTCTACCTAGCAGTGTATCAAAGCAGATACTAAGGGTCATAACCAAACCTTGGGCAGAGTGCAGGGAATCATATGAAAGAAGGGGAGTTAGTATTATATGGAAAGGATGGGAGCTCCACAAGGACCAAATACATCTGGATACAGGGGTCTTTTCTGAGACTGACACTCCACAAAAGATCATGTATGGATATAACCTAGAACCTCTGCTTGGATGAAGCCCGTGGTAGCTCAGTAACCAATTGGTTTCCCAAAGTAAGGGGAACAGGAACTATTTCTGACAGGAACTCAATGGCAAGCTCTTTGACCTCCCCACCCCCCAAGGAAGGAACAGTCCTGCTAGGCCACAGAGGAGGACTTTGCAGCCAGTCCTGAAGATACCTGATAAAACAGGGTCAGATGAAAGGGGAGGAGGTTCTCCCTAAGCAGTGGACTTAGAAAGGGGCAGGGAGGAGATGGGGGGGGAGGGTTTGGGAGGGAATGAGGGAGTGGGAAACAGCTGGGATACAGAGTTTATAAAATGTAACTAATAAAAAATAAAAATTAGGAGGAGAGCCAAGATGGCGGCACCAGGAGAACACCCTGTCTGAGAAGCAGGACAACACACTCCGAGCAGCGACCAGGAGACTGAACTCTGGCCCCTAAAACAACAGCTACCGTGTTTCCCAGGTGAGGGGAGGCTCCCATGGCTTGGGAATCGGTCAGGTCCACTCTAGGCTGCCCAGCCAGAACCCGGAAGAGAACCCAGCTAATGCGGGCTTTGGGTCTCCGGGCTGGTGCTGCAAGCCTGCTTGTCCCGATCAGTTTCCCAAGCTGATTGGTGGGCACATGGGTGCCTGAGGCTGGGAGTCCCAGTCGCAAAAAAACCCAACGGGGAAGGAAAGTTGCCAGACTGGTCACCGATCACCCAGTCTTTCCCTGGAAGGTCTCTCTGACCTCGGCGGGTACCTGCTGCCATCACAATTGAGCTCCTGACGCGCACGGATCTCAGCTGCACGCCCAGCTCAAAATCCCTACTCCCTCTTCGGAGGAGGCAGGAGGCATCCAGCAGAATCTGCCACAGACCACATTGTCTGTACCCCAACCCGAGATCGGGGCTGAGAAAACCCAATCCTTTTGGGCACTCCCCCAAACGCCGCCATAACCCTGCCTCAGTGGAGTGGAAGGATAAAGAGGCGCATAGCGGCTTCACAGTGCCGGAACTCCAGTGCTGCTGGCTGCTCCTAGCAAACAAACTATAGCTCAGGATCTGGGACTGTGGTCATTCTACACGTCCTGAGATTATCCTGGGTCCAGCGCAATAAGGTCTAGCAGCAAGTTCTATCACCGGCGCCCCCTCCCGCCCCCCCCGCCGCCCCCGCAGAGAAACGCCGCCAGCTCAGGATCTGACTGAGAAGCCCCAACCCCTGCTGGCACTCCCCTGAGAGCACCTCCATAAGCTTGACCTAGCAGAGGAGAAGGTCAGAGGGGAAGGACAGAGAGGCAGCCTGCCAAGGACACAGCACCCTCTCTCCAGCGGCCCCTAGCAGAGAAACCCAAGCTCTGGATCTGAAGTCACTCAACCCTACCCGGTACTCTCTTGGGATCGGCAAACATAGATTCTACTGCTAGGCTGCTTCTGGCAGAGAGATCTGGGCCCGGGATTGAGTACACTCACCCTAACTCTTTCCCGCGCCACCCAGGGACCAGTCAACATAACCCCTCCTGGCAGAGGGAAAGGACAAAGAGGCAGCACACAGGAAAGGTGGACACTGAGTTCTGCAGCCACAGTGTCACAGAGCTGACTGATAGCCTACCCGTGCACTTCCGCAGCAGGACCAAAACAGAGAGTAGTGAGCAAGGGGAACCTCTGTGCATTCCAACTGGTCCTGCAAGAGAGTGAGTAAGCCTTCTAGGGAGAGATTGCCCCAGACCCAGGGCCTCTCCACAGAAGCAACCAGACGAGATCTCTGCCACCCACACTCCTAGTGTGGGCATCAGAGGGATTCTTGGGATAGCGACCCCAACAGTGAAGCCTCTGCCTTGTGGGTCCACCAAGGTAATCCAGGCAATCAATCCCTGGATCTCAGTCAGAACTGCGTAATAGTGGCGTGCAGGCCACTGCAATAGTCAGAGAATCTGCGCATGCACACTGTGCCTGCTAAAAGCGCACGTGAATAGCGCCAGCGTCACATTCTTTACTTAGGCAAAACTGAAAACACAGGGCACACTCCCAAAGCAGTGAACCTCTCTCATCTTCCTGAAAAAACAGTCCAGAAAACAGAAAGAGAGGATCATAGCCCAAACTACAATCTCGAGGAACAACCAGTGAGGATTATAAATAACCAGATGGCTAGAGGCAGACGTAAGAACACTCCCAACAAAAATCAGGACACAATGACCTCACCAGCAACCCCACAAAACAATGGACACTTCAATTCACTAGATATACAAGAAAACGACCTCAAAACTATGTTGCTCCAGCTACTAGAGGCCCATAGAGATGAAATGAACAAAGCCCTCAGAGAAATAACCAAAGAAATCGAGACTAACCAAGAGGAAACAAATCGTGCTCTCAGAGAAATGACCACGAAAATTGAGGTAAACAGAGAAGAAATGCACAAAGCTCTCAAAGAAATGTCCACACAAATGAAGGCAAATAAAGAAGAAATGAACAAAGCTCTCATAGAAATACAGGCAATTATACCCAAAGAAGTAGAGGCACAATTAGTGATACATAGAGAGGAAACAGACAAAAAAATAGAAGCTATCATTGAAAAGCAGGAGTTCACATTCAAACAGATGAAGGAAATGGTGCAAGACATGAAAACAGAATTAGAATCAATAAAGAAAACACAAATAGAGAAAAACCAGGAGCTGGAGAACATAGAGAAAAGATCAGGCACCACAAAGGTAAGCATCACCAACAGAATACAAGAGATGGAAGAAAGAATCTCAGGAGCCGAAGATACACTTGCGGAAATTGACACGTCTCTCAAAGAAAAAATAAAATCAGAAAAGTTCCAAACACAAAACATCCAAGAAATCGAGGACACCATGAAAAGACAAAACCTAAGAATAATAGGAGTAGAAGAAAAAGAAGACATCAGGCTCAAAGGTCCGGAAAATATTTTCAAGAAAATTATAGAAGAAAACTTTCCCAACTTAAAGAAGGAGATGGCCATAAACATACAAGAGGCCTACAGAACACCAAGTAGACTAGCCCAGAAAAGAAATTCTTCACGTCACATCATAGTCAAAACACTGAACCTACAAAACAAAGAAAAAATTCTAAAAGCAGCAAGGGAAAAAGGCCAAGTAACATATGAAGGTAGACCTATCAGAATCACACCAGATTTCTCAACAGAAACTATGAAAGCCAGAAGGGCCTGGACAGAAATCATACAGTCCTTAAGGGACCACAGATTCCAACCCAGACTACTATACCCAGCAAAACTTTCAATCAACATAGACGGAGAATTCAAGATATTCAAAGACAAAACCAAATTTAAACAATATCTACATAGTAACCCAGGTCTACAGAAGTTACTAGAAGGGAAACTCCAAACCAAAGAAAACAACCACATCGAAGGAAACAGAGGAAATAGATAACTACACACACACACACAAAAAAAAAAACAAACAAACAAAAAAAAAAAAACAAAAGAAGACAAGCAATGAAACTCAGTGACACCACCAACACCACATCTAAAATAAATAACAATTGTTGGTCACTAGTTTCTATCAACATCAACGGACTCAACTCCCCAATTAAAAGACACAGACTAACAGAATGGTTGCGGAAACAGGATCCATCATTCTGTTGCATCCAAGAAACACACCTATGCAACAAAGATAAACACTACCTCAGAGTAAAGGGCTGGAAAACTGTCTTTCAAGCAAATGGTTCTAGAAAACAAGCGGGAGTAGCCATCCTAATATCTAATAAAATAGACTTTCAACCCAAGTTAATCAAAAAAGATAAGGACAGCCACTATATTCTCATCAAAGGAAAAAGCCACCAAGAGGACATCACAATTTTGAATATCTATGCCCCAAATACAAGAGCACCTACATTCGTAAATGAAACAATATTAAAGCTTAAATCACACATTGATCCTAAAACCCTAATAGTGGGAGACTTCAA
>NW_026585895.1:16995739-17019846 GCF_907164565.1 Psammomys obesus
CCACCAAGAGGACATCACAATTTTGAATATCTATGCCCCAAATACAAGAGCACCTACATTCGTAAATGAAACAATATTAAAGCTTAAATCACACATTGATCCTAAAACCCTAATAGTGGGAGACTTCAATACTCCACTCTCACCAAGGGACAGATCAACTAAAAAGAAAACAAATAGGGAAATAACACTTACAGAGACCCTAAATCAAATGGACCTAATAGACGTCTACAGATCTTTTCATCCAAACTCAAAAGAGTATACCTTCTTTTCAGCACCACATGGAACGTTCTCCAAAATAGACCATATAGTTGGTCATAAAGAAAGCCTCAACAGATACAAAAAGATTGAAATAATCCCTTGTATTCTATCTGACCACCATGGACTTAAGCTGGACCTCAACAACAACAGAAATAACAAACTGCCTACACATACATGGAAACTGAACAACCTGTTACTCAATGACAGCTGGGTTAAGGAAGAAATAAAGAAAGAAATTAAAGACTTCCTAGAATTCAATGAAAATGAAGGCACAACATACCCAAATTTATGGGACACACTGAAAGCAGTGCACAGGGGAAAATTTATAGCACTAAGTGCCTGCAAGAAGAAATTCGTAACAGCACATACAAACAACTTAATGGCCCAACTGAAAACCCTAGAAAAAAAAGAAGCAGATACACCCAAGAGGAGCAGAAGGCTGGAAATAATCAAACTCAGGCTGAAATCAATCAATTAGAAACAAATAAAACTATTCAAAGAATCAATGAAACAAAAAGCTGGTTCTTTGAGAAAATCAACAAGATAGACAAACCCTTAGTCAAACTAACTAAAAAGCAGAGAGAATCTATCCAAACCAACAAAATCAGGTAAAAAGGGTGACATAACTACAGACACAGAGGAAATTCAAACAATCATTAGGTCATACTACAAAAGCCTATATGCTACAAAATTTGAAAATCTAAATGAAATGGACAATTTTCTTGATAGATTCCATCTTCCAACATTAAGTCAAGATCAGGTAGAAAGACTGAACAGCCCTATATCCCCCAAGGAGATTGAAGCAGTCATTCACAGTCTCCCCTCCAATAAAAGCCCTGGGCCAGATGGTTTCAGCGCGGAATTCTACAAGACCTTCAAAGAAGTACTCACACCAATTCTCCTCAAACTATTCCACAAAATAGAAACAGAAGGTACATTACCAAACTCATTCTATGAAGCAACAGTCACCCTGATACCTAAACCACACAAAGACCCAACAAAAAAAGAGAACTTCAGACCTATCTCTCTTATGAACATTGACGCAAAAATACTCAATAAAATACTTGCAAACCGAATCCAAGAACACATCAAAGATATCATCCACCACGACCAAGTAAGCTTCATCCCAGGCATGCAAGGATGGTTCAACATACGAAAATCCATCAATGTAATCCACCACATAAACAAACTGAAGGAAAAAAACCACATGATCATCTCCTTAGATGCTGAAAAAGCATTTGACAAAGTCCAACACCCATTCATGTTTAAAGTCTTGGAGAGATCAGGAATACAAGGCACATATCTAAACATAGTAAAAGCAATATACAGCAAGCCTATAGCCAACATCAAACTCAATGGAGAGAAACTTAAATCAATCCCACTGAAATCAGGGACAAGACAAGGCTGCCCACTCTCTCCCTACCTCTTCAACATAGTACTTGAAGTCCTAGCCAGAGCAATAAGACAACTAAAGGAGATCAAGGGGATACAAATCGGAAAGGAAGAGGTCAAAGTGTCACTTTTCGCAGATGATATGATAGTATATATGAGCGACCCCAAAAATTCAACCAGAGAACTCATCGAGTTGATAAACACCTTCAGCAAAGTGGCAGGATACAAAATCAACTCAAAAAAATCAGAAGCCCTCCTGTATACCAAAGACAAAAGGGCCGAGAAAGAAATTAGGGAAACAACACCCTTCACTATAGCCACTAACCACATAAAGTACCTTGGGGTGACACTAACCAAGCAAGTGAAAGAGCTGTTTGAGAAAAAGTTCAAGTCTCTGAAGAAAGAAATTGAAGAAGATCTCAGAAGATGGAAAGATCTCCCATGCTCATGGGTTGATAGGATTAACATTGTGAAAATGGCCATCCTGCCAAAAGCAATCTACAGATTCAATGCAATTCCCATCAAAATACCAACTCAATTCTTTACAGACCTTGAAAAAAAGATTCTCAGCTTCATATGGAGAAACAAAAAACCCAGAATCTCCAAAACAATCCTGTACAACAACAGATCATCTGGAGGTATCTCCATCCCCGATCTCAAGTTGTACTACAGAGCAATAGTAATAAAAACTGCATGGTATTGGCATAAAAACAGAAAGGAGGATCAATGGAACCACATAGAAGATCCAGAAATAAACCCACACACCTATGAATACTCGATATTTGACAAAGAAGCCAAAACCATTCAATGGAAAAAAGACAGCATCTTCAACAAATGGTGCTGGTCCAACTGGATGTCCACATGCAGAAAAATGAAAATAAATCTCTATTTATCACCCTGCACAAAACTAAAGTCCAAGTGGATCAAAGACCTCAACATAAAACCAGATACTCTAAATCTGTTAGAAGAAAAAGTGGGGAACAGCCTAGAACTCCTTGGCACAGGAGACAACTTCCTGAACAGAACACCAACAGCACAGGCTCTAAGAGCAACAATCAATAAATGGGACCTCATGAAACTGAACAGCTTCTGTAAAGCAAAGGACACTGTCATCAAAACAAAACGCCTGCCTACAGATTGGGAAAGAATCTTCACTAACCCTTTATCTGACAGAGGACTAATATCGAGTATATACAAAGAACTAAAGAAGCTGAAAAGCAGCAAACCAAGTAATCCAATTAAAAAATGGGAAACAGAGCTAAACAGAGACTTCTCGACAGAGGAATATCGAATGGCAGAGAAACACTTAAAGAAATGCTCATCCTCATTAGCCATCAGGGAAATGCAAATCAAAACGACCCTGAGATATCACCTTACACCCATCAGAATGGCCAAAATGAAAAACTCAAGGGACAACACATGCTGGAGAGGTTGTGGAGAAAGGGGAACCCTCCTCCACTGCTGGTGGGAATGTAAACTGGTACAACCACTCTGGAAATCTATCTAGAGCTTTCTAAGACAATTAGGAATAGTGCTTCCTCAAGACCCAGCTATACCACTGCTAGGTATATACCCAAAGTTTGCTCAAGTACACAAAAGGGATATTTGCTCAACCATGTTTATAGCAGCTTTATTTGTAATAGCCAGAACCTGGAAACAACCCAGATGTCCATCAACGGAGGAATGGGTACAGAAATTGTGGTATTTTTACACAATGGAATACTACTCAGCAATCAAAAAGGAGGAAATCATGAAATTTGCAGGCAAATGGTGGGACCTAGAAAAGATCATCCTGAGTGAAATATCCCAGAAGGAGAAAGACAAACCCGGTATATACTCACTTATATAGACCTATAAGATATAATAAACATAATGAAATCTGTACACCTAAAAAAGATAATCAAGAGAGTGGACATGTGGTAAGATGATCAATCCTCGTTTAGAATGACAGATGGGATGTGCATTGAACATATGACAGGAGTCTACTGAGCGCATTGGAAAGACTCTAACTAGCAGTATTTTCAAAGCAAAGACTCATGACCAAACCTTTGGCAGAGTACAGGGAATCATAAGAAAGAATGGGAGTTAGTCTGATGAGGAAAGGATAGGAGCTCCACAAGGACCAAAGATATCTGGGCACAGGGTCTTTTCTAAGACTGACATGCAACCAAGGACCATGTATGAATGTAACCCAGAACCTCTGCTCAGATGTAGCCTGTGGTAGCTCAGTAACCAATTGGTTTCCCATAGTGAGGGGAACAAGGACTATTTCTAACAGGAACTCAATGACTGGCTCTTTGGCCTCCCCACCCCCCAAGGGAGGAGCAGTCCTGTTAGGCCACAGAGGAGAGCTTTGCAGCCAGTCCTGAAGATACCTGATAAAACAGGATCAGATGAATGGGGAGGAGGTCCCCCCTATCAGTGGACTTGCAAGGGGCACGGTGGAGAGGAGGGAGGGAGGGAGGGACTGGGAGGGAATGAGGGATCGGGACACAGCTGGGGTACAGAGTTAATAAAATGTAACTGATAAGAAAAAAATAAAATACAAAAAAAAATTAAAAAAAAACCTAAAAAAAAAAAAAGAAATCTTGCTAATATCCACTTATAAATGATTACATACCATGTGTGTCTTTCTGGGTCTGGGTTTCCTCAATCAGGATGATCTTTTCTAGTTCTATACATTTGCCTGCAAATTTTGTGATTTCCTTGTTTTTAATAGCTGAGTAGTATTCCACTGTGTAAATGTACACACAATTCCTTTATGAATTCTTTGGCTGAGGAACATCAGGGTTGTTTCCAGTTTCTTGCTATTATTAATAAAGCTGATATGAACATAGTTGAACAAGTGTCCTTGTGCTGTAGTGGAGCATCTTCTGGGTATTTACCAGTAGTGGTATAGCTGGGCTGCCTTGTCTGGCCTCAGCAGAAGAGGATACACTTAGTTCTGATGCAACTTCATGTGTGGGGTGGTTTGGTACTGGAGATGGATGCTCCTCCTTTCTGAGGAGAAGGGGAGGGCAAGAGAGGAGAGAGGGTAGGGGGTTGGGTCCAGTAGAAGAGGAGGGAGGCGGGCCACAATCAGAATGTAAAGTGAATAAATAAACTTTAAAAATAGCTTGATAATGAGAGCAGTCAAAAGGAAAAAGATGTTGAGTAACAAATCCTAGAATTCCAGTCTAGTAATAGATGGTGTGTGTGTGAGAGAGAGAGAGACAGAGACAGGGAGAGAGAGAAAGAGATAGATAAAGAGTGGGAGGACAGAAGGGTAGAGGGAGAGGGAAAGATACAGAGAGATGGGGGAGACAAAGAGAGAGAGAGATTTCATTGAGTTTGCTCTGACTTCTGACATTTATTTTGTAAGATGCTATGAGGTGCCATTGCACAATATTTAAAATTAAATGAATTGTGTTCTTTTAAACATAGTCAGCTTCTCACCCATACTGTTAATATACCTTTCGGATTCTAAAACTTTCCAATGATGTTGTATAAAATATAGCATCACTCCAATAGCTTTGAAACAATGTTTTTTTTTTTTTTTTTTTTTTTTAAATTGAACTTAAATAGTAATTCTTGCTAGTAACTAAAAGTCTTTACTGTGTATCCTCAATATCTTGGGATCTCTTGGGAGTTGTCAAATTTCAAAAATTAAGTCATACTTTAATTATTTTGACTTGTGTTTGATAAGCACTAAATGTGGATGCCTGTTTTATACCTTGTGCATCTGTTTATCTATCAGTCATCTGACTATCTCGATGATTTCTAATACCAGATTGAGAGACATTGATTCATTTCCAAAGAATACATTTAGCTTTTACAGAAACTGATAATGCACATTCTCTTAAGTAATTAAAATGAAGAAGGAACAGGCAAGTAAAATTTCAAATTCTCTTATTTTGGAAAAGTAACAGGAAAAATAGGAGAAATTAAATAATAGGGATATGAAGTGTGAAATGAGGTTTTTATTTCCAATTTTAGTGACAGAACCAGCCAGAAATCTTCTAGAATCCTTGCTGACCATTCCTGATTCAACCTGTAGTGGTGGAAATTCCAAATCTGTTTGTCTAACAGGATTTAGACAAATTTGGAGCTGCTGGTCTCTTAACCTTTGAGTATAAGGAACAGAGTATTTACAAAGATCTTATGTAACCGCCCAGTAGTGAGCTTCCTCATGCTTCCTCTCCATTTTCTGTTACAATGAATTGTGACTGTTGTTAGCACATGTGATAAGAACATTCCCAGAATGATGTTCTCCTGGTGGTTTCACCAGGGTGCTCTCAGTAGAGAGCATATTTCTCCTGTTCTTAGCATCTTGGTCATCAGAGGGATTCCAGATTCTTTCTATCTATCTATCTATCTATCTATCTATCTATCTATCTATCTATCTATCTATCTATCTATCCATCCATTTATTTGTCTATTTATTTATTTATTCATTTATTTATTTATTTATTTATTCATTTGTTACAATTTATTCACTTTGTTGTTTTTTTTTAGAGTATATATTATTTCATATATTACTGGAGGCTATTTCTTCTTAAAATTTATTTTTTATATAAATTAGTTATTCAATTTGTATCTCAGCTGTAGCCCCCCCCCCCCCTCCTTCATCTCCTCCCAATCTCATCCTCCCTCCTTCATCTCCTCCCATCCCCTTCCCCAAGTCAACTGATAGGGGAGGTCCCCCTCCTTTTCTCTCTGACCCTAGCCTATCAGTTCTCATCAGTACTGGATGCATTGTCTTCCTCTGTGGCCTGGTAAGGCTACTCCTCCATCAGGGGGAGATGATCAAAGAGCAAACCCATGTCAGAGATAGCTCCTGTTCCCCTTACTAGGGTACCCACTTGGAGACCGATCTGCCATGGGCTACATCTGAGTAGGGGTTCTAGGTTATCTCCATGCATGGTCCTTGGAGTATCAGTCTCACAAATCACTTCTGTGCCCAGATTTTTTTTGTTCTGTTGATCTCCTTATGGAGCTTCAGTCCCCTCCAGGTCTTTCATCTCCTCCTTCCTCATAAGATTCCCTGCACTCTTCCCAAAGTTTGGTTATGAGTCTCAGCCTCTGCTTTGATTCCCTGCAGGGTAGAGTCTTTCAGAGTCCCTCTGTGGTAGGCTCCTGTCCTGTTCCCTATTTTCTCCCTCTTCTGATGTCCACCTTGTTTACCTTTCTGAATAAGAATTGATCATCTTACCCAGGGACCTCCTTCTTGCTTAGCTACTTTAGGTATACAGATTTTAGTATGTTTATCCTATATTATATGTCTAATATCCACTTATAAGTGAGTATATACCTTGTGTGCCTTTCTGCTTCTGGGATACCTAACTCAGGCTGATCTTTTCTAGTTCCCACATTTGCCTTAAAATATCATGATTTCCTTGTTTTTAATTGCTGAGTAGTAGTCAATTGTGTAAATGCACCACAATTTCTGTAACCATTCCTCAGTTGAGGGACATCTGGGTTGTTTACATGTTCTGGCTATTACGAATGAAGCTGCTATGAACATGGTTGAGCAAACATCCTTGTGTACTTGAGCATATTTTGGATATATGCCTAGGAGAGCTATAGCTGGATCTTGAGGAATCACTATTCCCAATTGTCTGAGAAAGCACCAGATTGATTGTATCCCAGCTGCAACCTCCTCCTCACCTCCAAACAGTCCCTCCCACCCTCTCTTTTCTCCCCTTATAAGCCTTCCCTAAAGTAGTCCTTTCCCATGAATATGGGTTAGTGGGAGCAAACTCATTTCCAAATATTTTAGTATGAATATCAGAACGTGTATTTAAGGAACTTGGTTGCAGCAAGAGATTAAACTGATTATACTGCTTGAGGCATCTCATTAGATGAGAAATTAAAATTATGTTATATACCAAAAGCAGTGTGAATCTGGGATCCTTTTGGATGGCAATTCTTGAAACGTTACTTAGGAATTGGAAAAAATAGTATCCCTGAATATATCATCAGTCATCCAGAAATTGTGGAGGTTTGAAGAATTTACAATCTAAAACAGTAAAATATAAACTTAGAAATGGAATTAAATGGTTCACTGGAACCTTCATAAGCCTTTCATTCTATGTATTAAATGTCTGATATTAAGACTTCCTTTGGTAATTTAATTCAAAGCCTAGCTTAGTGGTATTCACTGGCCAATAGTACTATACACTGGCCTCCTGTAGAGCACTTTGACAGCTCTCTGTAGCCTTTTGCAGACATCATTCCCACTTCATGACCTGACTCTGGTTTGGAGAATTGACAGTTTTGCCTTAAGTTCCTTCACTTTGTATACATCTGTCCAGTGCTTCACAAGACCTGTTTCATAGGCAAGAATGATGTCTTCTTTGTTATAAACCAGAACCGCTGCTTCTCCTATCCTTGGTATTGAGAAAGTAAACTCAAGACATGATATTATTAACTCCTTTCAACAGCTTTATTTTGAAGGTTAGTAGCTAAATAGCATTAGACTTTCCTTTTATTTATTTATTTTAAACAATTTAAGTAGCCCCTCCCAGTGTGTGTGTGTGTGTGTGTGTGTGTGTGTGTGTGTGTGTGCGCGCACTCACGTGTGTATGGTATGGATGGATATCAGAGGACAATTTGTGGGAGTAAGTTTTCTCCTTCTAACAAATGAGTCCTGGGGATTAAACTACGTTGGTTAGATCCACCCTCACTTTGGCATCATCTTTTGAGCTGCTGTTTTTTAACATTTCTAATTTATACAGGTAGATGAAGGCAAGCAACTCACTATTCAGTGCGTACAAGCAAATAGAGATGCAAGATGCACATTCATATTTTTCAAAAAATGGTCCTAGTTCCATTTTTGTGATAGGTGAACCAAGACTCCCCTTTTTCTTTTTTTTTTTTTTTTGTTTTGTGTCACGTGAACCAGCCCAGTGTAATCAGAAGATATATTAAAATTGGAAAATAGAAACAGAAGTTGAAAATAGATGTAGAAAACCATAATGCAAGAACGACTTTTAACATTTAAAGATAGAGTAAAAATGCCATGCATCAAAATGAGCAGGTTGCATCTAGAGGCTAAAGAGGATAAAGAGTGGAATCTCCCTCAGAGCCCCCACTAGAATGAATGGAAACTTGCTCTCTCACAACCAGTTCTCCCACCACCCCCACTCAGTCTCTGTCTCTCATTGCTCTCCTCTGTTTCTTACTCTGTCTTTATTTTTGTGAAGATGGGGTCTCATTAGTGTGTCCCCTTTTGTCTGGTACTCCTGAATGATGTTTGCCTCCAAACTCAGCCTCCCAAGTGTTTGGGATTACAGATATATACCATAATACCTTGTTGACACTTTAAAATTATTTTAATGAGATACATGCAATAATTTAATTGTGTGTGTGTGTGTGTGTGTGTGTTGTGTGTGTGTGTGTAGATATTCATGGATCACAGTGGTGCTGAGAACAGTTTAGGTCCAAGAGTTTTAGGAGTTGGTTCTCTCCTGCCATCTTGTGGTATTCAGCAATAAAACTCAGATCTTCGGGCCTACACACAAGCTAGACTCCTCTAACTGGTAAGTCATATTGCCAGCTCTCCTGAGGGACTTTGCTTTAAACCTGAAGATTGTATATTTGCATAGTTTAAATTATTAAGTTTTAGATGATTTGTTACAGCATCAACTGCAACCAACACTATGACTTAAATTGAAAATTGTCCTGCTCCCCCTAAAGGGATGCTGTCTTAGTTTTTTTGTTGCTGTGACAAAACACAGCATCAAAGCTCGTGGCTGCCTAGAGTTAGAGTCCATGAACATCATGGAAGGTGACATGGTGTCAGGCAGACCGATATGGTACAGGAGCAGTAGCAAAGTGTTTACACCCTTATCTACAACTAGAAGCAGAGGGGGTGTGACACAAGAAAGAACCACCTGAGAATGACCAGAGATCACTGAATCAGTTGACAAAAATACTCCATGAGCAAGCTTTTTGGGAATTTTCTTAATGAGGGATTGATGGGGAAGGGCCCAGTTTATTGTGAGTGGTCCTAGGTTGTGGTCCTAGGAAAGAACACTGAGCAAGACATAGGAACAAACCAGTAAGCTGCAGTTCTTCTTGGCCTCAGCATCAGTTCCTGCCTCCAGGTTCCTGCCTTGTTGAGTTCCTGCCTTGACTTTCCTACTGTTACCCAGAAGTATAAGTAAAATAAAGTCCCTTCCCTTCTCAAGTTGATTGATTTTGGTCATAGCAAGAAAAACTCAAACTAAGACAGAGAGCTAAACCGGAAAGAGATGGACTTGTGAAACGTCAGAGCACATCCCCCATGCCACACTTCCCCTAACAAGGTCACATCTTTTAATCCTTCCCTAATGCTTGCACTCATAGGGGACCAAGCGCTCAAATATATGAGGCTCTGTGGGCCGTTCTCATTCATCTACCACAGGTGCTAATCTTACTCTTCAGTTGTCTGTTTTCTTGCAGATTCTACTTGGCTATTTTCCATAATTAACTGAAATAGGATTAAACAAAACCGGTTCCTGTAAAGGGGAATACAATGACACAAAGATTAAGACATTAAAATGGCTAAATTGAAAACAGCTTCCAAGAAATAATACTGAATGAGCGACCATTCTGAAGGAAAGACATGCCTCAGATGTTTAAGGTCATCCTCTCAACATGACAAGCCCTGTTCAACTTTGCCTTCCATTATGAGGAAGAGTTGAGAGCAGACTGTTTCAGACGAGAAAAGGTGTTAGGCCTTGGAAGTGTTGCTGGGCACGTTATGGCTGGTGTGCTGTGCCTGCTGGGTCACAGGTAGCTTCTGCTTTGCCAAATTGAGAAAAACAATTTCAAGGTTGGAATTCCTTCTTTTATTTCAGCTTACCCATGTGTTAGCTCTTAGGAGACTGTATGTCTTTGAGAGGAAGCAAATATTCAAGATAACTCATGCCTAGGAAAGATCCTGAGTACAGCACAAATAGTCAGAAGATACCCAAGGAGAAACTTATACTAGTCTGCCGTATGTAACACCAGTGGTAATGTGAACCCGAAAGACAAAATTGGCACCTGAGAAAGAAGAAGCTCTTCTGTAAGGCTGAATATAATATCTCCATATTTGTTATAAACGCATAGATTCCTTTTGGTGGTCTCTTGTTTCCTGACTGCCTCAGTAGGCAGGTGAGTTGAATTTATTTCAAATGGCAACAACGACAATGACAAGTTCCAGGAGACTGGACTGTATCTGGTTCAATGCAAAGCAGTTGTCTTTCTAAAGTTTAGGAAGGAATAGATGCACAGATTACTGCTTGTCTAGATTTTAACAGTGATAGATTATTTACAATCAGCACAATAATAACAGGAAAGCATTTTATAAACAAATTTGAGAAGATTTATTCTAATGTGAAGTAAGAGAACAGATAATTCCAAAAATAAATGCCCCAAGATAATACCTTTGGCAGTCTTTTCTAGTTTGCTTCCTGTAGCTATGATAAAACACTCTTCTAAAAAAAATTGGGGAGGAAATTTTTTTTATTTCCATTTATCCTTCCAGATAACAGTCCATAAGTGGGGAAATCAGGGCAGTAATTTAAGCAGGAATGGAAGAATAAACTCCTGCCTACAGGTTCTTTTTTTTTTTTTTTTTTTTTTTTTTTTGCTTATTCAACTAGTTTTCCTAAGCATCTTACCTGCATAGTGAGAGGTTCACCCTCCAAAAAAATGGCCTGAGCTCTCCCACTCCAATCAAGACTGTCTCTCATAGTCTGGCTTGAATGAGACAATTCTTCAATTGAGTTTTCCTCATCCTAGGTGAGTGTACATGGTGTGAACTTGACAGTAAAACCTAAACAGCACGGAAACCAGATGCACACAAGCAAGAGTCCTTCCAATTTTGTCTGTGTAATAGTCCAGATCACATTTTTGCTACACTACACAACATTGTGTCATTACTTCGTCATTACTCTTAGGGAGTGGGAACATCAACATGCATTTTTAGTCTTTCCCATGGAATAAAACAAGAAAAATAGAGACAACTCCAGGTAGTTCAGTGTAAACACTGGAACATACATTTAATAAATACAATAGGCTGAAACAAGTGGGTTGATTATGGTGGGTGAAGCACCTAGGAAAGCACACTGATTGAGTAATTAAGACTGTACCATACACTACAACAGAAGATAAGTTTAGGACATTTAAATCATGATTTCCAGTACCTCACCTAGAAAATGGGAAAAATAAAATCTCTAAATGCACTTTCAATATTTCTGCATGAATAAAAGCTTAAATAGTTTGTGAGATGAAGTAGGATAATGAACTCAGGGCATTAAGCCCAGCTCTTTGAAGGCTGAGGCAGAAGAATCATCATGATTTGAAAATCCACTTAGCCACAGTAAGACCCTGTCAATATTTTTAAACATAACAAAAAATAATTTTTAATATAATTTGAAAAGTTTTATGTAATTTGAAAAAAAATTATGAAACTCTACCCTAAATATTAAATCCTGCTTCTAATACTTCCCTGGCGTGTCACAGATGGGTTTTGAATGTGAGCTGACCTCAGTTCAGCTGCAGGGGTGACCAGATTTTTTATATAGCTGCTATTTACTATGAGAGAAAGTATAGCCTGTACTACATTTGACAAAGAGGAAAAATACATTTTGCTGAAACTGGTCCAGTACTATGTAGTGTGGGTGTGGAGTTTAGAGAGCAGTAGAGAAAGGGCTCACTTTATAAAAGCTGTAACCACATTGATAGTAAAAACAGATTTATTTTCTGATTGAGATACAGTACACACTGCTTTATTGCCTTTGCAAAAGCAATCAACACTTCGGATGTTAGCTGTACGGGATCCTCTGGAATGTCTGAATTAAAATGATGTTTTTAAATGTGTAAAAGTATCTTTATTCTCCCATTACTCTTAGCATCACATCATAAATCACGATTAAGATCAATGGATGCTACAGGGTCTAGTTAAACACTAAGACAGGAGTTGGCTGTGCTTGAGTGAGTTGAAGTTGAAAGAAAAGTCATTGACTCTTTTGTACTTGAGTAGTCTCTTCCCATTCGACTCCAGGCCTTAAGCCGCTCTAACTGACTAAGCAGTTAATTGTCCTTGGGTTAAGACGCTGTCTGCAAGCACAACCATTATGCCCCCTCAATGCATTATTGTATATGTGCTTATGACTGGACTTATAGTTAGAAAAATATTAATAAAAAGCTGATATGACACATGTATCACTTGTCTATGAAATCCTCTGAAGAGATCTCCAGTTGATATCTCATCAGAAAAGACAAAGTCTGAGCAAGGTACATAGTTTATCAGCAGCACGGAGGTCTAAAGTGCCGAATAGGATGACCTGTGCACAGAAAAGATGTTCTTTCATGTGTAAGGAATCTATAGTTATCAAATATTCAGGCATCCTAACTTGACTTCTGCAAAAGTTATAGCAAACTCAGCATTTATCTTTCTCTATACAGTGTCTAAAAAGTCTAAGTGGTCCTTGTGGGGCTCCTATCCCCTCCAGGTCTTACTAACTCCCCCTTCTTTCGTATGATTCCCTAAACTCTGCCCAAGGTTTGGTTATGAGTTTCAGCATCTGCTTTGATACACTGCTAGGTAGAGTCTTTCAGAGGCCCTCTATGGTAGGCTCCTGCCCTGTTTCTTGTTTTCTCCTACTTCCAATGTCCATCCCATTTGTCTTTCTAAGTGAGGACTGATCATCTTACCCCAGAACTTCTTGTTTAGCTTCTTTATGTGTATAGATTTTAGTATATTTGTCCTATCTTATAGGTCTAGTATCCACTTATAAGTAAGTATATACCATGTCTGTCTTTCTGCCTGAGGAACACCTCACTCAGATGATCTTTTCTAGATCCCACCATTTGCCTGCAAATTTCATGACTTCCTAGTTTTTAATTTCTGAGTAGTATTCCATTGTGTAATGTACCACAGTTTCTGTATCCATTGCTCTGTTAAGGGACATCTGGGTTGTTTCCAGGTTCTGACTATTATGGATAAAGCTGCTACAAACATGGTTGAACAAATGTCTTTGTTGTGTAATGGGCACAGGGTTTTTTTCTGAGACTGATTCTCCAACCAAGGACCATGCATGGATATAACTAGAACCCCTGCTCATAGCCCATGGCAGCTCATCATCTAAGTGGGTTATCCTAGTAAGGGGAACAGGGACTATCTCTGACATGAACTCAGTGGTAGGCTCTTTGACCGCCCCCCAAGGGAGGAGCAGCCTTACCAGGCCACAAAGAATATTGCAGCCAATCCTGAAGAGACCTGATAGGCTAGGGTCAAATGGAAGGGGAGGAGGACTTCCCCTATCATTGGACTTGGAAAGGGGCAGGGAGGAGATGAAGAAGGGAGGATAGGGTTGGGAGGGATTGAGGAAGGGGGCTACAGCTGGGATATTAAGTAAATAACCTGTAATTAATATAAACAATAAAAATTATAAAAAAGAAGAAAAAAATGTCTAAGTGGGCCTGATATGACATTTATCATTTTTTTCACAAATAAGCAAAAAAAAAAAAAAAAAAAAAAAAAAAAGAAATATCTCCAAAGAATACTTTCTAATATATTGGTTGACCTGTTGGTACTGCCTATTTAATTAGTGTCAAGTTTTGTTTTTGGGAGGTGTACATGTCTTTTCTCATTCTGAGCCTGCTGGGCTATGTCATGTCCTTGTCATGCATGGGTTTGGCCCCAACCCTTCCTAAATCACTCACAAGTATTTCCACCTCACCTCCCACTGCTAAGCTGTGTCCCATGGACTCAAGGTTACACATAGCCTGTCATTATTATGACAGCGATAAGAGAAAATTATGTCATGTTGCTTCAAAGCCACGATTTTACTGAAAATGTGAATGTTCCCAAGTGGTACATTCTGCTTCATGTAAAGATGAACATAAGAAAGAGTTATTTATCTACTTGTGGGAAGAACCTTGAGGAAGCAGGGGCTTCCTCAAGCGCAGTGCTTTCTTTAGGGAACATAGGCTGTCCTCTGTGGGAGCAAAAGTGGATTCCAGCTTGAGAGTTTGATTCATTGACATCTGACTTTTTTTCCTTCAATACTTTTATTTTTATATGAAAACAGCTTCTCTGTTATTTTAAGTGATGATTTACTTTGAAGATAGACTGCCAACTAAAAGTCAGCATCAAAACCCTGGAAGGCATCATCTTACTACAAATTCACTCTGGACTCAAATGTATGGAATATTGTGAACCCAGAAGTGGCCTTTCCTTGAAATATCTGAATAAGATATCTAATGATTCTCCAAAGAAAAAGCAGTCACCATTACTCTACACTAAAAGGGACTTATTTACAATGCTCATTGTGAAATTGAAATGATTTCTTTGGAAAATTTTATGGTTTCTTTATTGTTTTGTTTGGTCAAGCATGCCTTAATAAATAAAATAAATAGAACTTATCTCATTGGCAATCTTTTATTGAGGCATCCTGAGCTAAATGCCAAGTAACTCCATTGGCAAAGCAAGGAAAAATAATTGTGTTTTACCTTCCACTGTCAAAGACCATTTATTACAGATTTCTTTATTCTCACAGCATTTACACTGGAGCTTAAGGTCCTAAGTTACTGTTAGTGGCATCCATGCTTCTCAACACTGCGTTTTCCCTTTATCTCATCTCATGTCATGTCATGAGAAGATTGTCATTTATATTTAAAAAACTTAACCAACAAAAAACTCAGATGCTAATATTTTTGAGGGTAGAAACCTTGATTTTATCCACTGAAGAGTAAGAAATTAAACACGATGTGTCCAGCACAAACATTTCTATAAAAATTTAATTTTTAAGTAGTGGAAACAATATTTATAATTGTCTATGTGGGCTATAACATAAGGTTACTCTCCTTAAAGAACAATGAAAGAGAGGGACAAAGGAAGAAGAAAGGAGAGAAGTGAGGAGAAAGAGGAGGAGAGGGAAAAAGAATGGAGGAAGGTGAAGAGAGGAGAGAATAGATACCAGGGTTTCTATTGTATATGTATATGTATATGCAGTGTGGGCAGTGTATGTTTTATTTACTCTAAATCTTGCATCTTCTGGGTTTACTTTCTTCTATTTTATGCAGTTTTTAAATATATTTTGTAAGAGGAGAATTTGGATATGAGCATCAGTTAAGCTTTGCTAGGAAAAAGAAAAGCTTTCAGCTTCCTAAGTGGAACCTCCATAAAAGATTTCACTATGGAGGAGTCTTTTTCCATTCACCACTTTATTCTTATGCAGTGCTGCAGAAAGATGTAGATTGTCATACTTTTCTCTATGGATAAAATAATTTCTCATTTAAAAGAGTTAATAATAATTGGTTATGTCATAGAAATTTTGAGACTTAAACACAGATCAAAAAGGGAGATGTCCCAAAACATCATGGGGAGGCCTCCTTGGCTGGCCGTGACCTTTGGAGTAAGCGCTGGTCTGCGATTCATGAGGTAGACTCTACCAAGAGTTTATGTAACAAGATGAAATTCGTTTCTGAAACCAGCTGTATATTCAGGGCACGGTTTAATAATTCACTGTGGAAAATGGGATAAATATGCATGGAGAAGACAGTATGTCCCTTGGGATGCTGGGAGACAGTCTGATGTCAGAGTAACACCGGACGTCAGCCTTGAAAAGGGTGGTCAAGAAGAGGTGTATTAATTCCTCACACATATTTCCTGCACAGTTTCACCAGAGTCATCTATCAGGCATGAAAAATGACAAGACAGGTTGTCCCATCCACAGAAGTTGGAACAGAGCCATAGGGAAGGTTACTTCGCCTGCATTGACCGTATGCTAGGGACTAATGACATCTGATTACACGGCAGATGAGCAGGAGGATGGAAATTGGATGCAGTGTGGACTGAGGACTCAGATGACCCCAAAGCTAATGTAATAGATATGTAGGGCCTCAAGCCTGGACACTGACAGCGAGACTCTAGTTCATCTTAAGAAGAGGCTCTGCCCATGCATTACAAACTACTTTATGACACACCTGCTTTGTGTGCTGGTAAATATCATAAGAGAAAGAAAAAGAGTGTGTGACTTCTGCCTTTTAATTCAAAAGACTTTAAGAATATCAGAATTTATTATATAATGTACTTAGTAATTAATAATTATGCACGAGAGAGTTTTGTAATTCAGACTGTTTCTCATATGCTTGTCCTGTAGTTAAAAACGTACTAGTAATAATAATAATAATAATAATAATAATAATAATAATAATAATAATAATAAATTTACCAGTTTTATCTGAGGCCCTAGGTATCCAACTCTGGGCCTCCTTTATGCTAACAAGGGGCTCTAACACTGAGCTGCACCCCCAGACTTCCATGCTTAAACATTATTTTGCAATTGAGCTTAAATTAAAAGTGAAAAACAAAATAACATGTTACTGTAAAGAAAGAGAACAAAATTATATCACTGGAATTAGAAGTGACAACAGACAGTGAACACTTTTTAAAATTCATTTTAGATCACTGAAACAAGTTAATAAATGTAAAAATTAAGAATCAAAATTGCACATACTCTAAATGTATACTTAACTAGAGAAGCAAAAATTAAAAAGCCCAAGAGCAGCTCATGCTGTTGAGGATACAGAGCAAATGAGCTCCAATTGTTGCTAGAAGGAACACCAATGTATTTAGATGTTCTGTCAGCCATTTTGGAGGCCAGTTTGACATTTTATTACTGCAAAGATACAGTAATCATACTCATGCAGTAAAATCAGCAACTGTTCTCCTTGATGAATTGAAAATCCAGGTCCACAACAGTTACATCCCAAACTCATTAAAGAAGTACACCCACATTGCATGTTGAACAGAAATGTTCATAGCAGATTCTTTCATGACCGACTGAAGAAAATGGAGAAGTTGCTCAGAACATGAATTAACAAACTGCATTTATCCCTACAAAGGAGTATAAGTTAGTCATTAAAAAGCAATGAGCTACAAACCAAGATGCCTGTATTGCTGGACAATCAAAAGAAAATATGAAATTTCTATATACACTATGATGTCACATTCTGGAAAACACAGAACTGTGGTCACGGTAAAAAGTGATTTCCGAGGCTCAGAGTCGAAGTGGGAAGAATAGGTGAAGCGGAAAAGGTTTTACTGCAGTGATGATGAAAATATTCCTCTTGATTATTAGTATGGACACAGTCATTACACACTTTCAGGATTCACAAAGTGTAGAGTTAATTCCCGGGCAAACTGTGAGCTTGAGTTCACAGTGACTATTGGTAATGACTCCTCACAGTTACTCACATCAGCATAGTGATGTAGGAATTGAGGAAAGGGGGTCAGGAGAGAAGTCATATAAAACTCTATAAATTTCTCCCTAAATATTTAAAATAAAAAAAAATTGGTTATACACAAAGGAGCTATCAGGCTCTAGGTTATTATGAATGGAAGAAAATAAAAGAACTTGCCCAAATGCCTAATAAGACACAAAGTAGGAACTCTAGATAGCTGTCTGGGTAGACTGTATACAAGATAAGGAGAAATATGAGCTCAAAAATATTTAAATGAGAAGATACAACCAATCACACTCCAAACTCACTCTTTGATCCTCTACTGATTTCTCGTAGTTCCTTCTACACGCACAGCATTTATGAAGCATAAACCCCTGCAAACGTGTTCATGTCGCCCTCCTCTTCCATCCTCTGGCATCGCTGAAGAGTTTCTGACAATATATTCAGGGTCAAAATCCAAATGAACATGCTACCTGGGCACCACTCTGAAGAAGAAAGTCAGGGGCATGGGCTGGAGTGGACCAGCAACATCCTAAGCCTCTATAACAGAAGGAGGTTGTCAAATAAAGAAGGTAGATACCTGTGTAGGAACAGTTAGACTTCAAACTCGAAGGTTCGTATCCGCGACAATGTATTTACATTGGGGCTGGCAAGCACAGTAGTGATAGATGCACAGATCCAGTTACTAACAATTTAGGTAGTTATGCAGGACTTGAAGCACCACTAGCGTGACTAAGAAAATGAGAGTTTAATTTATCTCACAGTAATTAACTGCAATTGAAGTCAGAAGAGCTATTAGGTGTGGGTAGGGAATCAAAATCGATTTTACAGCCTTGTGGAATGAAATACAAGCTTATGAGATTGGGCCTTCAAGTCCATTTCTGTGAAACTCACGGGGGATAGCACCATGCCATAGGGCTTGCTCTGATCAAACACAGGAACTAGAAGGGAAACATTACATAGGCAGAAGATCGTAGGGCTACATGGTGAATGGAAGATAAAAGACAAATAGAGATCTGAGAGATGGAGAAGGTAAGAAATCAACCACCAAGTACTTCCATGCACAGCATCACCCTGGAGAAGCATGGACTTAGGAAAGAAGTTGACTTAAGGTAGAAAAAAACGTGCAGATTTTTATTATTGGATGTACCTAGAGGAACGAGAAGAACTGAAAGCTAGGTGGTAGCTTTCAGGATAAGTTCAAAATTTCAGGACAGATTTGAAACAATACAGGAAAGTGAGATAAGCTAGGGTCAGATGGAAGGGTAGGAGAACCTCCCCTATCAGTGGACTTCGAGAGGGGGATGGGAGGAAATGAGGGAGGGAGGAAAGGCGGGATTGGGACTGAATGAGGGAGGGGGCTAGAGCTGGGGTACAAAATGAATAAATGGTAATTAATATAAAAAATAAAAATGAAAAAAAAAGAAAAAATGCTAGCATTGATACCCTGCTGGGGAGAGTCTTTCAGAGTCTTTCAGGTTGCAGGGTTGCAGGAGAAAGGACCCAGGAAGATTAGGAGGAGGAAAAAGAAAAGGAAAAATCGATGATATATTTTAAGTTAAAAAAATAATTAAAAAATAAAAGCTCTGGAATATCAGTTTCAATGATGCTAACAGAAGAGAAGATCCACATGCCTTAGTATGGACGATGCCACATGCTTTATCTCTCAAAGCTTAAAAAGTTGCTGTGATTTCTGAGGCTGAATAGGGCTGACTTATAACAAAAACGAGGTAGGAAGTAAGGTTTGAAAATAAGCAGGTAAGATTTTTGAGAGTACCCGGTGGTTAATATTAACTATTGTGTGGTCTGCATTTTGTAGGTCGATGTAGGTGTGAATTCATATCCATGCTTTATTAGCGACAGTTGTGTATCTTTGATAAGTTATTTCACTTCACTACTCCGGACTTCGAAGGGAAATATCGAAAATTCTCATTTTATTATTATAGCTGTGTATCTTCATGATCAGGGAGGTGGCTGTGAGTCGTGCATTCCGCTTTTGCTGTGAAAGTTCCAGGACAGCGGAAGTTGGTTTCCTCTCCTTTCACCCTATATGGCTCCCATTGCTCTAGTTCAGGTTGCCCGACCTATACAGTGAATAACCTTATCTACTGGGCCATCTTCTGACCTTGCAAGATGGTAATTCTTATGTGCTAAGGTTCCTGTGAATGCTGGATGAGAGAAACGCCCATGAAGCCTTGAATACAATGCCTTTCACAAATGTTTCGCAATTATTGAGCATGTTGATGGTCCAGAATCTCTTCTAGAAGTCTATGGTAATCCAGGGTTAGCATCAGGTAAGGGATTTAGGGATGAGTTTCAAATTTTAAGCAACACATAAAAAAAGTGATAGCTTCAAATGAGAGGAGAGACTTGAAACGGACATTAGGCAGAATTGAACTGCTCGCCTTCTATTCAGTATTGTAGTATTGTAGATACATTAGTGCTTAAGCCCTAATGCTTCCTTATTTTAACTTATTCTAGCCCTCTATTGAGCAGTATTATAGACTAGTACCTAAAGCCTCCTTAGTTTATTTTAAACCCAAACCTTTTTTTACAGGATGTGTACATGTTGAGGTTTGTGAGACAGAGAACTTGCTTCTCTTTAGAAAGCTTATGTTTTACCATAAGAATTTATTCAAAAAAGAGAAGTAATGAAGTAGCAAAGAGACTTGGGAAGAAGAGACTTGTTGGGAGGGAGAAGGGGATAAGAGGATGATGAGAAGACTTAAACCAAAGGAAATATATATATATATATATGATTTTAAATGAATAAATAAAAATAAATTGTACCTTAATGGATTCCAAACACTAATGAAAAGTACTTGTGAACTACAAAATAAAGATAACGTAGAAAAGAGATGAAATCTACATGATTAAATCATTATAAACAGAGAGGGAAGATTTTATAACAACCTCATCTTGAATAAAAAAAAATTGCAATGTAGTGAAAGTTAAAATCACAACACTTAATTTCAATGTGTGTGCTTGATGTTTTTATAAATGGGGGAAGAAAGTACTCCACACCTATTATGATGCATTACCATGCTCTAGGGCAATTTGTCTCACAATACCTAATAAATGACTTATACTGACATAAAACAAGTTAGTGCACTATTAAGCATCATAAATCATCATATTCAGTAGTTGGTGCAGATGAGAAGCATTAATGGAGCTTGAATTTGTTTCAGGTGTTTGGAACTCATTGCACTCACTTACCAACACACATTAAGTACATAAAGAAGTAGTTTTCCCAATAGAAAAAAAAAGTGTTAACCGTCTACTTCTCATACAAAATATACTGGATACTAGATGTGCTGAAATAACGGGACCTCAAGGTTTCTGAAAGCTGCTCGACTTCCAGGAAGAATGGAAGCTGTACTTGCTGTTTAGTACCTCATATACATTGAAACATCAGTGCCTGTTCTACACTCCATGCTAAACGTCCTTTGTTTTAGCATGACAAAAAATGTACAGATATCTACGTTCACATTAAGGACTCTTTCTGAGGCTAGGAAAGGAGAGAAACTGTCGCAAAAACATTATCAGACAGAGTTACCAGTACAAATAAGGAAGGTGGCTATTGAAGAATCTGACCCCTAAATGAAAGAAGAAACATTTTCTGTTCTCCCTCCTATGCTTTTCTCTCTTTCTACCACCATCCCTCTCTCCCTTTCTCCTCCCTCTTTTCTGGGAATGCACATGTGCCATATATGTGAATGGACATGAATGTAGAGGACAGGGGACAAGCTCAGGCTTCATGCCTCAAGAGCTGACCAATTGCTTTTTGAGACAGCTGATCACTGGACCCTGAAGCTCATGATTTTGGGTTAGACTGACTCTCCAGAAATCCTCAGAGATCTTTCTTTCTCCACCTCCCTGATCCTGGCATCACAGATATATGAATCTTTGTCTGTCATTTTGGGTCTTTTCTTAAGCTTAAACTAAGCTCCTTATGCTCTCATAGCAAGCACTTTCTGATTGCATTTTCTCTGTAGTATCACTTTTAACTTTTATGTGTGTTTTTTTTTTATTTCCAAGTCAACAACAATCAAATATTGTTCCATTTTTCCACTTATACCTTCTTTATATGGTCCAGGATTAAGGAAAAGATCCCATGCCCAATTTGGTCACCATGATATTTTAGTTTCCTCTAACCTACACAGTTTCTCAGTCTTTTCCACATTCTTGCCACCTTGGGAGATTTAAGGTCACTTGTTTAACAGAATGCCACATGGGTTCATATGATTTTGTTTCCTTTACAAAATTATAGGCAATTTACTGGAATGAGTTTCTGCCATCAACGTACATCATATGGAGACCTACATGATGCTAATGTTGACGTTAACTTTAATCACTTTCCAGCTTTTCCACATTAAATGGGCATGCATGTGAGACTATCAGAGATGATGTTTCCACACTGATGTTCAGGATCGATTTGGGATTGTTGGTGGGTTTTCTGTGGTGGATATGCAGGATGTCTGGAATGGCATCTCCAGACAGTCCAAGACTATCAAAGACAATGATTAAGAATCCAATTTTCCCCTATCTAATCACCCTTTTTCATTTGAAGTTTTCTTATTCTTCTGTTTCATTTAATGCTGATGCTGATAAGATTCTAGGAGTAGCTTGGTAGGGCCTGAATATCAGTAATGGAGGGACAACGAGGGGAAATAATTATGCAGGGTGGTAAGAAAAAATGACCATTTTTGGAAGGCAGACTGGGAAACATGGAGAGCTAAGAACTGAGGTATCAGAGCCATCAACAACTTTTTTTTTTTAAATGGGAGTGGGGGTAGAGGAAAAGCACCCAGTACTCTAAGTAAAATATCAAAGACTGCCAATCTAGCAGGTGGCAGTTTTCCCAGGTAAAAGCAAATCACTGCTGTTTAATGTCCCTCTGTGTTTATTGGCACAACATTCTTTAGTAGTGTCATGTTGTGAGTGTATATTTCACAATGTCACAAATAGGTCACAATTTGTGACACACAAATGAGCGATGGCGGCTTTCTCTGGAAGTCTTACAGACAGTGAAAATGAGTTGTTGGTAATTTTGCCAGTTTTTTTTCCAAATAAAATACAATACCTCATAAAGGTAGCAAAATAATAAACTCATTAGCAAATAAGAAGAACATAGAATGAAGCCTTACATTGTTTTGAAACAAAACAAAGAAATACAACATAAAAAGAAATATTTTTTAAAATTGGAGAAAATGGTCCAGTCTGTGTTTTCATGCAGTATCTTGAGGTGTTGGATTAACCATGTGTGTTTGTGTGTGTAAAACCATAACAAATGCTCTCATACGTAATTGGATTTGGATTTTGAGTTGCTGAATGACAGGGACTTTATTAACTGGTGAGGAAAATGACAATGACAGATATATCACTGTCTTGATTTTGAGTAACTTTTAGAAAGCACAATTTAATAAATTACAATGTGTATTTTTATCATCTCAAAACAGGATTGTCTATCTTGCTGTAAAATTTCATAAGCATCTGCCCCACTCACCCACTCAATATTTGGGGAAAATTCTTCTAAATGGGACATTTCTAGACCAAAGGACAATGTGCCTTTAAATGTGAAATAAACGATTCTTGCCAAAAGAGCCTTCTGATTTGTTCCAGTTTGTTTTCTGTTGCTGAGATGAATACTAATGGCCAAAAGCTACTTGGGGAGGAAAGGGTCTATTAGATCTTGCAGTCTGTAGCTCATCAAGGGAAGCCAAAGGAGGAACATGCAGGCAGGAGCTGAAGCAAAGACCATAGAAGAACATTGCCTACTGGCTTGTTTTTCATATTTTGTTCTCAGCTTTTTTTTTTTTTAATACAACCCAGAGTTACCCAATAGTGGCATTTTCCACTATACACTCAGCCATTCCATGTCAACCACTAACTAATAAAACCCCTCACAGGTACGGCCATAGGACCATCTGACAAAGACAGTTCTTCAGATGAATAATTGAACAAGTAACTGTACTTTTTCTCACGGACAAGAGCTAACCAGCACAATTGACTTCTTATAAAACTGACACATAAACACAACATTATTAATCCATACCTCTCCTTCCTTGTTCTTGCCCAAACCTCATTTGAATATCACTATATAATGCATAGTATAATTTAAAAATCACAGTCTTTAAATTTTTCAGTACTTTAAAATTCCAAGTCTCTTAACTATGGGTACCTGTAAGATCATAAGAATCATCATCATCATCATCATCATCATCATCATCATCATCATCATCATCATCATCATC